>NC_088411.1:45941678-46289178 GCF_034236695.1 Oncorhynchus nerka
AGTTGTAGAATGTAGAGTTGTAGAATGTAGAGTTGTAGAATTGTAGAGTTGTAGATGGTAGAGTTGTAGAATGTTGTAGAATGTAGAGTTGTAGAATGTGGTATGGTTGTAGAATGTAGAGTTGTAGAATGTATGAGGTGTAGAATGTAAAGTTGTAGGGAGTTGTAGAATGTAGGGTTGTAGAGTTGTAGAATGTAGAGTTGTAGAATGTAGAGTTGTAGAATGTAGAAGGTTGTAGAATGTAGGTTGTAGAATGTAAAGTTGTAGAATGTGGAGTTGTAGAGTTGTAGAATGTAGAGTTGTAGAATGTAGGTTGTAGAATGTAAAGTTGTAAAATGTAGAGTTGTAGAATGTACAAAATGTAAAGTTGTAGAATGTAGAGTTGTAGAGTTGTAGAATGTAGAGTTGTAGAATGTAGAGTTGTAGTTGTAGAATGTAGAGTTGTAGAATGTAGGTTGTAGAGTTGTAAATGGTAGAGTTGTAGAATGTAAAGTTGTAGAGTTGTAGAATGTAGGTTGTAGATGGTAGAATTGTAAATGTAAAGTTGTAGAGTTGTAGATGGTAGAGTTGTAGAATGTAAAATAGAAATAAGCCAAAACAAATTTAGCAGAATGTAAAATTGTAGAAATGTAGAAATGTAGAGTTGTAGAGGTTACAGAATGTAAAATTGTAGAAATTTATTGAAAAATAACAAATTGTAGAATGTAGAAATTGTAGAATGTAGGGTTTAGGAATTGTAAAATATAAAAATTGTAAATTGTAGAATGTAGAGTTGTAGAATGTAGAGTTGTAGAATGTAAAGTTGTAGAATGTAGAAAATGAAATTTATAGAGTTGTAGAATGTAGAGTTGTAGAATGTAGAGTTACTTAAGTTGTAGAATGTAGAGTTGTAGAATGTAAAGTTGTAGAGTTGTAGATGGTAGAGTTGTAGAATGTAAAGTTGTAGAATGTAATTGTAGAATTAGGGTTGTAGAGTTGTAGAATGTAGAGTTGTAGAATGTAGGGTTGTAGAGTTGTAGAATGTAGAGTTGTAGAGGTTGTAGAATGTAGAGTTGTAGAATGTAGAGTTGTAGAATTGTAGAGTTGTAGAATGCGAGGTTGTAGAATGTAGTTGTAGAATGTAGAGTTGTAGAATTGTAGAATGTAGAGTTGTAGAATGTAGAGTTGTAGAGTTGTAAAATGTAGAGTTGTAGAGTTGTAGAAAAAGTTGTAGAAAAAGTTGTAGAGTTGTAGAATGTAGAGGGTGTAGAAATGTAAAGTTGCCAAAATAGGGTTAGCAAAATATAGAGTTGTAGAAAATGTAGCAAAATATAAAGGGTGAAAAAAATATAGAATGTAGAGTTGTAGAATGTAGAGTTGTAGTTGTTAAATGTAGAGTTGTAGAATAGTAGAAGTTGTAGAATGTAGAGTTGTAGAGTTGTAGAATGTAGAGTTGTAGAATGTAGAGTTGTAGAATGTAGCAAAATGTGTAGAATGTAGAGTTGTAGAATGTAAAGTTGTAGAGTTGTAGAATATAGAATTGTAGAATGTAAAGTTGTAAAATAACAGAGTTGTAGAATATATTGTAAAATATAGAAATTTAGAGTTGTAAAATGTAGAGAATTGTAGAAATAGAGTTGTAGAATGTAAATTGTAGAAATGTAGAAAAATGTAGAGTTGTAGAGTTGTAGAATGTAGAGTTGTAGAATGTAGATTGTAGAATGTAGAAATTGTAAAATATAGAGTTGTAGAATGTAGCAAAATGTAGAGTTGTAGATGGTAGAGTTGTAGAATGTAGAGTTGTAGAGTTGTAGAATGTAAAGTTGTAGAATGTAGAATGTAAGTTGTAGAATGTAGAGTTGTAGAATGTAAAGTTGTAGAATGTAGAGTTGTAAATGTAAAGTTGTAGAATATAGAGTTGTAGAATGTAGATTGTAGAGTTGTAGAATGTAAATTGTAAAATTGTAGAATGTAAAGTTGTAGAATGTAGAGTTGTAGAGTTGTAAATGTAGAGTTGTAGAAATGTAAAGTTGTAATTGTAGAATGTAGAGTTGTAGAATGTAGAGTTGTAGAGTTGTAGAATGTAGAGTTGTAGAATTGTAGAATGTAGAGTTTAGAGTTGTAGAATTGTAGAAAATTGTAGAGTTGTAGAATGTAGAGTTGTAGAATGTAGAGTTGTAGAGTTGTAGAATGTAGAGTTGTAGAATGTAAAGTTGTAGAATGTAGAGTTGTAGAATGTAGAGTTGTAGAGTTGTAGAATGTAAAGTTTTAGAGTTGTAGAATGTAAAGTTGTAGAGTTGTAGAATGTAGAGTTGTAGATGGTAGAGTTGTAGAATGTAAAGTTGTAGAGTTGTAGAATGTAGAGTTGTAGATGGTAGAGTTGTAGAATGTAAAGTTGTAGAATGTAGAGTTGTAGAATGTAGAGTTGTAGAATGTAGAGTTGTAGAATGTAGAGTTGTAGAATGTAGAGTTGTAGATGTAGAGTTGTAGAATGTAAAGTTGTAGAGTTGTAGAATGTAGAGTTGTAGAATGTAGAGTTGTAGAATGTAGAGTTGTAGAATGTAGAGTTGTAGAATGTAGAGTTGTAGAATGTAAAGTTGTAGAGTTTAGAATGTAAGTTGTAGAGTTGTAGAATGTAAGTTGTAGATGGTAGAGTTGTAGAATGTAGAGTTGTAGAAATTGTAGAATGTAGAGTTGTAGAATGTAGAGTTGTAGAATGTAGAGTTGTAGAATGTAGAGTTGTAGAATGTAGAGTTGTAGAATGGTAGAGTTGTAGAATGTAGAAATTGTAGAGTTGTAGAATGTAAAGTTGTAGAATGTATGTAGAATGTAGAGTTGTAGAATGTAGAGTTGTAGAAATAGTTGTAGAAAATATATTGTAGAATATAGAATTGTAAAATAGAGTTGTAGAATGTAAAGTTGTAGAATTGCCAAAATATAGTAAATTGTAGAGTTGTAGAATGTAGAGTTGTAGAATGTAGAGTTTGCCAAAGATATAGTTGTAGAATGTAGAGTTGTAGAATGTAGAGTTGTAGAATATAGGGTGTACAGTTGTAGAAATAGAATTGTAGAGTTGAAGAATGTAAAGTTGTAGAATGTAGAGTTGTAGAGTTGTAGAATGTAGAGTTGTAGAATGTAGAGTTGTAGAATGTAGAGTTGTAGAGTTGTAGAATGTAGAGTTGTAGAATGTAAAGTTGTAGAGTTGTAGAATGTAGAGTTGTAGAATGTAAAGTTGTAGAGTTGTAGAATGTAGAGTTGTAGAATGTAGAGTTGTAGAGTTGTAGAATGTAGAGTTGTAGAATGTAGAATAGAGTTGTAGAATGTAAAGTTGTAGATGTAGAGTTGTAGAATGTAGAGTTGTAGAATGTAGAGTTGTAGAATGTAGAGTTGTAGAATGTAGAGTTGTAGAGTTGTAGAATGTAGAGTTGTAGAATGTAGAGTTGTAGAGTTGTAGAATGTAGAGTTGTAGAGTTGTAGAATGTAGAGTTGTAGAATGTAGAGTTGTAGAATGTAGAGTTGTAGAATGTAGAGTTGTAGAATGTAGAGTTGTAGAATGTAGAGTTGTAGAGTTGTAGAATGTAGAAGTTGTAGATGGTAGAGTTGTAGAATGTAGAGTTGTAGAATGTAAAGTTGTAGAATGGTAGAGTTGTAGAATGTAAGTTGTAGGTTGTAGAATGTAAAGTTGTAGAATGTAGAGTTGTAGAATGTAGTTGTAGAATGTAGAATTGTAGAATGTAGAGTTGTAGATGGTAGAGTTGTAGAATGTAAAGTTGTAGAGTTGTAGAATGTAGAGTTGTAGAATGTAGAGTTGTAGAATGTAGAGTTGTAGAATGTAGAGTTGTAGATGGTAGAGTTGTAGAATGTAAAGTTGTAGAGTTGTAGAATGTAAAGTTGTAGAGTTGTAGAATGTAGAGTTGTAGAATGTAGAGTTGTAGAATGTAAAGTTGTAGAGTTGTAGAATGTAGAGTTGTAGAATGTAGAGTTGTAGAATGTAGAGTTGTAGAATGTAGAGTTGTAGAATGTAGAGTTGTAGAATAGAAGTGTAGAGTTGTAAAATGTAGAGTTGTAGAATGTAGAGTTGTAGAATGTAGAGTTGTAGAGTTGTAGAATGTAGAGTTGTAGAATGTAGAGTTGTAGAATGTAGAGTTGTACAGTTGTAGAATGTAGAGTTGTAGAATGTAGAGTTGTAGAATGTAGAGTTGTAGATGGTAGAGTTGTAGAATGTAGAGTTGTAGAATGTAGAGTTGTAGAATGTAGAGTTGTAGAAATGTAGAGTTGTAGAATGTAGTTGTAGAATGTAGAGTTGTAGAATGTAGAGTTGTAGAATGTAGAGTTGTAGAATGTAGAGTTGTAGATGGGACTTGTAGAATGTAGAGTTGTAGAATGTAGAGTTGTAGAATGTAGAGTTGTAGTTGTAGAATGTAGAGTTGTAGAATGTAGAGTTGTAGAATGTAGAGTTGTAGAATGTAGAGTTGTAGAATGTAGAGTTGTAGAATGTAAAGTTGTAGAATGTAAAGTTGTAGAATGTAGAGTTGTAGAATGGTAGAGTTGTAGAATGTAGATTGTAGAATGTTGTAGAATGTAGAGTTGTAGAATGTAGAGTTGTAGAATGTAGAGTTGTAGAATGTAGAGTTGTAGAATGTAGAGTTGTAGAATGTAAAGTTGTAGAATGTAGAGTTGTAGATGGTAGAGTTGTAGAATGTAAAGTTGTAGAATGTATTGTAGAATGTAGAGTTGTAGAATGTAGAGTTGTAGAATGTAAGAATGTAGAGTTGTAGATGGTAGAGTTGTAGAATGTAGAGTTGTAGAATGTAGAGTTGTAGAATGTAGAGTTGTAGAGAATGTAGAGTTGTAGAATGTAGAGTTGTAGAATGTAGAGTTGTAGAATGTAGAGTTGTAGAATTGTAAAATGTAGAGTTGTAGAATGTAGAGTTGTAGAATGTAGAGTTGTAGAATTGTAGAGTTGTAGAATGTAGAGTTGTAGAATGTAGAGTTGTAGAATGTAGAGTTGTAGAATGTAGAGTTGTAGAAATGTAGAGTTGTAGAATGTAGAGTTGTAGAATGTAGAGTTGTAGAATGTAGAGTTGTAGAATGGTAGAGTTGTAGAAATGTAGAGTTGTAGATTTAGAGTTGTAGAATGTAAAGTTGTAGAATGTAGAGTTGTAGAATGTAGAGTTGTAGAATGGTAGATGAGAGTTGTAGAATGTAGAGTTGTAGAATGTAAAGTTGTAGATGTAGAGTTGTAGAATTTGTAGAATGTAGAGTTGTAGAATGTAGAGTTGTAGAGTTGTAGAATGTAGAGTTGTAGAATGTAGAGTTGTAGAATTGTAGATTGTAGAGTTGTAGAATGTAGAGTTGAGAATGTAGAGTTGTAGAATGTAGAGTTGTAGAGTTGTAGAATGTAGAGTTGTAGAATGTAGAGTTGTAGAATGTAGAGTTGTAGAAAATATAGAGTTGTAGAATGTAGAGTTGTAGAAATAACAGAATGTAGAGTTGTAGAATGTAGAGAATGTAGAATTGTAGAATGTAGAGTTGTAGAGTTGTTGTAGAATGTAGAGTTGTAGAATGTTGTACAGTTGTAAATGTAGAGTTGTAGAATGTAGAGTTGTAGAATGTAGAGTTGTAGATGGTAGAGTTGTAGAATGTAAAGTTGTAGAATGTAGAGTTGTAGAATGTAGAGTTGTAGAATTGTAGAATTGTAGAATGTAGAGTTGTAGAATGTAGAGTTGTAGAATGTAGAGTTGTAGAATGTAGAGTTGTAGAATGTAAAGTTGTAGAATGTAGAGTTGTAGAATGTAGAGTTGTAGATGGTAGAGTTGTAGAATGTAGAGTTGTAGAATGTAGAGTTGTAGAATGTAGAGTTGTAGATGGTAGAGTTGTAGAATGTAAAGTTGTAGAGTTGTAGAATGTAGAGTTGTAGAATGTAGAGTTGTAGAATAGAGTTGTAGAATGTAAAGTTGTAGAATGTAGAGTTGTAGAATGTAGAGTTGTAGAATGTAAAGTTGTAGAATGTAGAGTTGTAGATGTTTGTAGAATGTAGAGTTGTAGAGTTGTAGAATGTAGAGTTGTAGAGTTGTAGAATGTAGAGTTGTTGTAGAGTTGTAGAATGTAGAGTTGTAGAATGTAGAGTTGTAGAATGTAGAATGTAGAGTTGTAGAGTTGTAGAATGTAGAGTTGTAGAATGTAGAGTTGTAGAATGTAGAGTTGTACAGTTGTAGAATGTAGAGTTGTAGAATGTAGAGTTGTAGAATGTAGAGTTGTAGATGGTAGAGTTGTAGAATGTAAAGTTGTAGAGTTGTAGAATTGTAGAATGTAGTTGTAGAATGGTAGAGTTGTAGAATGTAGAGTTGTAGAATGTAGAGTTGTAGAATGTAGAGTTGTAGAAATAGAGTTGTAGAATGTAGAATTGTAGCAATGTAGAGTTGTAGAATGTAGAGTTGTAGAATGTAGAGTTGTAGAATGTAGAGTTGTAGATGGTAGAGTTGTAGAATTAAAGAAATGTAAAGTTGTAGAAAAATGTAGAATGTAGAGTTGTAGAATGTAGAGTTGTAGAATGTAGAGTTGTAGAATGTAAAGTTGTAGAGTTGTAGAAGAAATTGTAGAATGTAGAGTTGTAGAATGTAGAGTTGTAGAATGTAAAGTTGTAGAGTTGTAGAATGTAGAGTTGTAGAATGTAGAGTTGTAGAATATAGAGTTGTAGAATGTAGAAGTTGTAGAATGTAGTAGAGTTGTAGAATGTAGAGTTGTAGAATGTAGAATGTTTGTAGAATGTAGAGTTGTAGAATGTAGAGTTGTAGAATGTAGAATTGTAATGAGTTGTAGAATGTAGAGTTGTAGAGTTGTAGAATGTAGAGTTGTAGAAATGTAGAGTTGTAGAATGTAGAGTTGTAGAATGTAGAGTTGTAGAATGTAGAGTTGTAGAATTGTAGAATGTTTGTAGAATGTAGAGTTGTAGAATGTAGAGTTGTAGAATGTAGAGTTGTAGAATATAGAGTTGTAGAATGTAGAGTTGTAGAATTGTAGAATGTTGTAGAATGTAGAGTTGTAGAATGTAGAGTTGTAGAATGTAGAGTTGTAGAATGTAGAGTTGTAGAATGTAGAGTTGTAGAATGTAGAAATAAGAGTGTAGAGTTGTAGAATGTAAAGTTGTAGAATGTAGAGTTGTAGAAAATGTAGAGTTGTAGAATGTAGAGTTGTAGAATGTAAAGTTGTAGAATGTAGAGTTGTAGAATGTAGAGTTGTAGAGTTGTAGAATGTAGAGTTGTAGAGTTGTAGTAGAGTTGTAGAATGGTAGAGTTGTAGAATGTAGAGTTGTAGAGTTGTAGAATGTAGAGTTGTAGAATGTAGAGTTGTAGAATGTGTAGAGTTGTAGAATGTAGAGTTGTAGAATGGTAGAGTTGTAGAATGTAGAGTTGTAGAAATGTAGAAGTTAGAAATGTAGAATGTAAAATTGTAGGAATGTAGAGTTGTAGAATGTAGAGTTGTAGAATGTAGAGTTGTAGATGGTAGAGTTGTAGAATGTAATTGTAGAATGTTTGTAGAATGTAGAGTTGTAGATGGTAGAGTTGTAGAATGTAGAGTTGTAGAATGTAGAGTTGTAGAATGTAGAGTTGTAGAGTTGTAGAATGTAGAGTTGTAGAATGTAGAGTTGTAGAATGTAGAGTTGTAGAATGTAGAGTTGTAGAATGTAGAGTTGTAGAATGTAGAGTTGTAGAATGTAGAGTTGTAGAATGTAGAGTTGTAGAATGTAGAGTTGTAGATGGTAGAGTTGTAGAATGTAAAGTTGTAGAATGTAGAGTTGTAGAATGTAGAGTTGTAGAATGTAGAGTTGTAGAATGTAGAGTTGTAGAATGTAGAGTTGTAGAGTTGTAGAATGTAGAGTTGTAGAATGTAGAGTTGTAGAATGTAGAGTTGTAGAGTTGTAGAATGTAGAGTTGTAGAATGTAGAGTTGTAGAATGTAGTTGTAGAATGTAGAGTTGTAGAATGTAGAGAGTTGTAGAATGTAGAGTTGTAGAATGTAGAGTTGTAGAATGTAGAGTTGTAGAATGTAGAGTTGTAGAATGTAGAGTTGTAGAATGTAGAGTTGTAGATGGTAGAGTTGTAGAATGTAAAGTTGTAGAATGTAGAGTTGTAGAATGTAGAGTTGTAGAGTTGTAGAATGTAGAGTTGTAGAATGTAGAGTTGTAGAATGTAGAGTTGTAGAATGTAGAGTTGTAGAATGTAGAGTTGTAGAATGTAGAGTTGTAGAGTTGTAGAATGTAGAGTTGTAGAATGTAGAGTTGTAGAATGTAGAGTTGTAGAATGTAGAGTTGTAGAATGTAGAGTTGTAGAATGTAGAGTTGTAGAATGTAGAGTTGTAGAATGTAGAGTTGTAGTTGTAGAGTTGTAGAATGTAGAGTTGTAGAATGTAGAGTTGTAGAATGTAGAGTTGTAGAATGTAGAGTTGTAGAATGTAGAGTTGTAGAATGTAAAGTTGTAGAGTTGTAGAATGTAGAGTTGTAGAGTTGTAGAATGTTGTAGAATGTAAAGTTGTAGAGTTGTAGAATGTAGAGTTGTAGAGTTGTAGAATGTAGAGTTGTAGAATGTAGAGTTGTAGAATGTAGAGTTGTAGAATGTAGAGTTGTAGAATGTAGAGTTGTAGAATGTAGAGTAGAATTGTAGAATGTAGAGTTGTAGAATGTAGAGTTGTAGAGTTGTAGAATGTAGAGTTGTAGAATGTAGAGTTGTAGAATGTAGAGTTGTAGAATGTAGAGTTGTAGAATGAGTTGTAGAATTGTAGAATGTAGAGTTGTAGAATGTAGAGTTGTAGAATGTAAAGTTGTAGAATGTAGAGTTGTAGAATGTAGAGTTGTAGAATGTAGAATGTAAGTTGTAGAGTTGTAGAATGTAAAGTTGTAGAGTTGTAGAATGTAGAGTTGTAGAATGTAGAGTTGTAGAATGTAGAGTTGTAGAATGTAGAGTTGTAGAATGTAGAGTTGTAGAGTTGTAAATGTAGAGTTGTAGAGTTGTAGAATGTAGAGTTGTAGAATGTAGAATTGTAGAGTTGTAGAGTTGTAATGAGTTGTAGAATGTAGAGTTGTAGAATGTAGAGTTGTAGAATGTAGAATGTTGTAGAAATGTAGAGTTGTAGAATGTAGAGTTGTAGAATGTAGAGTTGTAGAATGTAGAGTTGTAGAATGTAGAGTTGTAGAATGTAGAGTTGTAGAATGTGTAGAGTTGTAGAATGTAGAGTTGTAGAATGTAGAGTTGTAGAAGAATGTAGAGTTGTAGAGTTGTAGAATGTAAAGTTGTAGAGTTGTAGAATGTAGAGTTGTAGAGTTGTAGAATGTAGAGTTGTAGAATGTAAAATAGTTGTAGAGTTGTAGAATGTAGAGTTGTAGAGTTGTAGAATAGAGTTGTAGAATGTAGAGTTGTAGAATGTAGAGTTGTAGAATGTAGAATGTAAGTTGTAGAATGTAGAGTTGTAGAATGTAGAGTTGTAGAATGTAGAGTTGTAGAATGTAGAGTTGTAGAATGTAGAGTTGTAGAATGTAGAGTTGTAGAATGTAGAGTTGTAGAATGTAGAGTTGTAGAGTTGTAGAATGTAGAGTTGTAGAGTTGTAGAATGTAGAGTTGTAGAATGTAGAGTTGTAGAATGTAGAGTTGTAGAATGTAGAGTTGTAGAATGTAGAGTTGTAGAATGTAGAGTTGTAGAATGTAGAGTTGTAGAATGTAGAGTTGTAGAATGTAGAGTTGTAGAGTTGTAGAATGTAGAGTTGTAGAATGTAGAGTTGTAGAATGTAGAGTTGTAGAATGTAGAATGTAGAATGTAGAGTTGTAGAATGTAGAGTTGTAGAATGTAGAGTTGTAGAATGTAGAGTTGTAGAGTTGTAGAATGTAGAGTTGTAGAATGTAGAGTTGTAGAATGTAGAGTTGTAGAATGTAGAGTTGTAGATGGTAGAGTTGTAGAATGTAGAGTTGTAGAGTTGTAGAATGTAGAGTTGTAGAGTTGTAGAATGTTGTAGAGTTGTAGAATGTAGAGTTGTAGAATGTATTGTAGAGTTGTAGAATGTAGAGTTGTAGAATGTAGAGTTGTAGAATGTAGAGTTGTAGAATGTAGAGTTGTAGAGTGTAGAATGTTGTAGAATGTAGAGTTGTAGAGTTGTAGAATGTAGAGTTGTAGAATGTAGAGTTGTAGAATTGTAGAATGTAGAGTTGTAGAATGTAGAGTTGTAGAGTTGTAGAATGTAGAGTTGTTGTAGAATGTAGAGTTGTAGAGTTGTAGAATGTAGAGTTGTAGTTGTGAATGTAGAGTTGTAGAATGTAGAGTTGTAGAATGTAGAGTTGTAGAATGTAGAGTTGTAGAATGTAGAGTTGTAGAATGTAGAGTTGTTGTAGAATGTAGAGTTGTAGAATGTAGAGTTGTAGAATGTAGAGTTGTAGAATGTAGAGTTGTAGAATGTAGAGTTGTAGAATGTAGAGTTGTAGAATGTAGAGTTGTAGAATGTAGAGTTGTAGAATGTAGAGTTGTAGAGTTGTAGAATGTAGAGTTGTAGAATGTAGAGTTGTAAGAGTTGTAGAATGTAGAGTTGTAGAATGTAGAGTTGTAGAATGTAGAGTTGTAGAGTTGTAGAATGTAAAGTTGTAGAGTTGTAGAATGTAGAGTTGTAGAGAATGTAAGAGTTGTAGAATGTAGAGTTGTAGAATTGTAGAATGTAGAGTTGTAGAATGTAGAGTTGTAGAATGTAAAGTTGTAGAATTGTAGAATGTAGAGTTGTAGAGTTGTAGAATGTAGAGTTGTAGAATGTAGAGTTGTAGAATGTAGAGTTGTAGAGTTGTAGAATGTAGAGTTGTAGAGTTGTAGAATGTAGAGTTGTAGAATGTAGAGTTGTAGAATGTAGAGTTGTAGAGTTGTAGAATGTAGAGTTGTAGAATGTAGAGTTGTAGAATGTAGAATAGAGTTGTAGAGTTGTAGAATGTAGAAGTTGTAGAATGTAGAGTTGTAGAATGTAGAGTTGTAGAGTGTAGAATGTAGAGTTGTAGAGTTGTAGAATGTAGAGTTGTAGAGTTGTAGAATGTAGAGTTGTAGAATGTAGAGTTGTAGAATGTAGAGTTGTAGAATGTAGAGTTGTAGAATGTAGAGTTGTAGAGTTGTAGAATGTGAGTTGTAGAATGTAGAGTTGTAGAATGTAGAGTTGTAGAATGTAGAGTTGTAGAATGTAGAGTTGTAGAATGTAGAGTTGTAGAATGTAGAGTTGTAGAAGAATGTAGAGTTGTAGAATGTAGAATGTAGAGTTGTAGAATGTAGAGTTGTAGAATGTAGAGTTGTAGAATGTAGAGTTGTAGAATGTAGAATAGAGTTGTAGAATGTAGAGTTGTAGAATGTAGAGTTGTAGAATGTAGAGTTGTAGAATGTAGAGTTGTAGAATGTAGAGTTGTAGAATGTAGAGTTGTAGAATGTAATTGTAGAATTGTAGAATGTAGAGTTGTAGAATGTAGAGTTGTAGAGTTGTAGAATGTAGAGTTGTAGAATGTAGAGTTGTAGAATGTAGAGTTGTAGAATGTAGAGTTGTAGAGTTGTAGAATGTAGAGTTGTAGAATTGTAGAGTTGTAGAATGTAGAGTTGTAGAATGTAGAGTTGTAGAATGTAGAGTTGTAGTTGTAGAATGTAGAGTTGTAGAATGTAGAGTTGTAGAATGTAGAGTTGTAGAATGTTGTAGAGTTGTAGAATGTAGAGTTGTAGAGTTGTAGAATGTAGAGTTGTAGAATGTAGAGTGTAGAATGTAGAGTTGTAGAATGTTGTAGAATGTAGAGTTGTAGAATGTAGAATGTAGAGTTGTAGAATGTAGAGTTGTAGAATGTAGAGTTGTAGAATGTAGAGTTGTAGAATGTAGAGTTGTAGAATTGTAGAGTTGTAGAATGTAGAATGTTGTAGAATGTAGAATTGTAGAGTTGTAGAATGTAGAGTTGTAGAATGTAGAGTTGTAGAATGTAGAGTTGTAGAATGTAGAGTTGTAGAATGTAGAGTTGTAGAGTTGTAGAATGTAGAGTTGTAGAATGTAGAGTTGTAGAATGTAGAGTTGTAGAATGTAGAGTTGTAGAATGTAGAGTTGTAGAATGTAGAGTTGTAGAATGTAGAGTTGTAGAATGTAGAGTTGTAGAATGTAGAGTTGTAGAATGTAGAGTTGTAGAGTTGAATGTAGAGTTGTAGAATGTAGAGTTGTAGAATGTAGAGTTGTAGAATGTAGAGTTGTAGAATGTAGAGTTGTAGATGGTATTGTAGAATGTAAAGTTGTAGAATGTAGAGTTGTAGAATGTAGAGTTGTAGAATGGTAGAGTTGTAGAATGTAGAGTTGTAGAATGTAGAGTTGTAGAATGTAGAGTTGTAGAAGAATGTAGAGTTGTAGAATGTAGAGTTGTAGAATGTAGAGTTGTAGAATGTAGAGTTGTAGAATGTAGAGTTGTAGAATGTAGAGTTGTAGAATGTAGAGTTGTAGAATGTAGAGTTGTAGAATGTTTGTAGAATGTAGAGTTGTAGAATGTAGAGTTGTAGATGTAGAATGTAGAATGTAGAGTTGTAGAATGTAGAGTTGTAGAATGTAGAGTTGTAGATGGTAGAGTTGTAGAATGTAGAGTTGTAGAATGTAGAGTTGTAGAATGTAGAGTTGTAGATGGTAGAGTTGTAGAATGTAGAGTTGTAGAATGTAGAGTTGTAGAATGTAGAGTTGTAGAGTTGTAGAATGTAGAGTTGTAGAATGTAGAGTTGTAGAATGTAAAGTTGTAGAATGTGTTGTAGAATGTAGAGTTGTAGAATGTAGAGTTGTAGAATGTAGAGTTGTAGAATGTATGTAGAGTTGTAGAATGTAGAGTTGTAGAATGTAGAGTTGTAGAGTTGTAGAATGTAGAGTTGTAGAATGTTGTAGAATGTAGAGTTGTAGAATGTAGAGTTGTAGAAGAGTTGTAGAATGTAGAGTTGTAGAATGTAGAGTTGTAGATGTAGAGTTGTAGAATGTAAAGTTGTAGAGTTGTAGAATGTAGTTGTAGAGTTGTAGAATGTAGAGTTGTAGAGTTGTAGAATGTAGAGTTGTAGAATGTTGTAGAATGTAGAGTTGTAGAGTTGTAGAATGTAGAGTTGTAGAATGGTAGAGTTGTAGAATGTAGAGTTGTAGAGTTGTAGAATGTAGAGTTGTAGAGTTGTAGAATGTAGAGTTGTAGAATGTAGAGTTGTAGAGTTGTAGAATGTTGAGTTGTAGAATGTAGAGTTGTAGAATGTAAGAGTTGTAGAATGTAGAGTTGTAGAATGTAGAGTTGTAGAATGTTGTAGAATGTTGTAGAATGTAGAGTTGTAGAATGTAGAGTTGTAGAATGTAGAGTTGTAGAATGTAGTTGTAGAATGTAGTTGTAGAGTTGTAGAATGTAGAGTTGTAGAATGTAGAATTGTAGAGTTGTAGAATGTAGAGTTGTAGAATGTAGAGTTGTAGAATGTAGAGTTGTAGAATGTAGAGTTGTAGAATGTTGTAGAGTTGTAGAATTGTAGAATGTAAAGTTGTAGAATGTAGAGTTGTAGAATGTAGAATGTAGAGTTGTAGAGTTGTAAAAGAGTTGTAGAGTTGTAGAATGTAGAGTTGTAGAGTTGTAGAATGTAGAGTTGTAGAATGTAGAGTTGTTGTAGAGTTGTTGTAGAGTTGTAGAATGTAGAGTTGTAGAATGTAGAGTTGTAGAGTTGTAGAATGTAGAGTTGTAGAATTGTAGTTGTTGTAGAATGTAGAGTTGTAGAAAATGTAGAATGTAGAGTTGTAGAATGTAGAGTTGTAGAATGTAGAATGTAGAGTTGTAGAATGTAGAGTTGTAGAATGTAGAGTTGTAGAATGTAGAGTTGTAGAATGTAGAGTTGTAGAGTTGTAGAATGTAGAGTTGTAGAATGTAGAATTGTAGAGTGTAGAGTTGTAGAATGTAGAGTTGTAGAATGTTGTAGAATGTAGAGTTGTAGAGTTGTAGAATGTAGTTGTAGAATGTTTGTAGAATGTAGAGTTGTAGAGTTGTAGAATGTAGAGTTGTAGAATGTAGAGTTGTAGAGTTGTAGAATGTAGAGCTGTAGAGTTGTAGAATGTAGAGTTGTAGAATGTAGAGTTGTAGAATGTAGAGTTGTAGAGTTGTAGAATGTAAAGTTGTAGAGTTGTAGAATGTAGAGTTGTAGAATGTAGAGTTGTAGAATGTAGAGTTGTAGAATGTAGAGTTGTAGAATGTAAAGTTGTAGAGTTGTAGAATGTAAAGTTGTAGAGTTGTAGAATGTAGAGTTGTAGAATGTAGAGTTGTAGAATGTAGAGTTGTAGAGTTGTAGAATGTAGAGTTGTAGAATGTAGAGTTGTAGAATGTAGAGTTGTAGAATGTAGAGTTGTAGAGTTGTAGAATGTAGAAGTAGAATGTAGAGTTGTAGAATGTAGAGTTGTAGAATGAGTTGTAGAATGTAGAGTTGTAGAATGTAGAGTTGTAGAATGTAGAGTTGTAGAATGTAGAATGTTTGTAGAATGTAGAGTTGTAGAATGTAGAGTTGTAGAATGTAGAGTTGTAGAATGTAGAGTTGTAGAATGTAGAGTTGTAGAATGTAAAGTTGTAGAATGTAGAGTTGTAGAATGTA
Organism: Oncorhynchus nerka; assembly: GCF_034236695.1. Lineage (NCBI taxonomy): Eukaryota > Metazoa > Chordata > Actinopteri > Salmoniformes > Salmonidae > Oncorhynchus > Oncorhynchus nerka. The sequence goes on from NC_088411.1 coordinate 45,956,276, forward strand.
GAGTTGTAGAATGTAGAGTTGTAGATGGTAGAGTTGTAGAATGTAAAGTTGTAGAATGTAGAGTTGTAGAATGTAGAGTTGTAGATGGTAGAGTTGTAGAATGTAGAGTTGTAGAATGTAGAGTTGTAGAATGTAGAGTTGTAGAATGTAGAGTTGTAGAGTTGTAGAATGTAGAGTTGTAGAATGTAGAGTTGTAGAATGTAGAGTTGTAGAATGTAGAGTTGTAGAATGTAGAGTTGTAGAATGTAGAGTTGTAGAATGTAGGAGTTGTAGAATGTAAGTTGTAGAATGTAGAGTTGTAGAATGTAGAGTTGTAGAATGTAGAGTTGTAGATGTAGAGTTGTAGAATGTAGAGTTGTAGAGTTGTAGAATGTAGAGTTGTAGAATGTAGAGTTGTAGAGTTGTAGAATGTAGAGTTGTAGAATGTAGAGTTGTAGAATGTAGAGTTGTAGAGTTGTAGAATGTAGAGTTGTAGAGTTGTAGAATGTAGAGTTGTAGAATGTAGAGTTGTAGAATGTAGAGTTGTAGAATGTAGAGTTGTAGAATGTAGAGTTGTAGAATGTAGAGTTGTAGAGTTGTAGAGTTGTAGAATGTAGAGTTGTAGAATGTAGAGTTGTAGAATGTAAAGTTGTAGAATGTAGAGTTGTAGAATGTAGAGTTGTAGAGTTGTAGAATGTAGAGTTGTAGAATGTAGAGTTGTAGAGTTGTAGAATGTAGAGTTGTAGAATGGTATTGTAGAGTAGAATGTAGAGTTGTAGAATGTTGTAGTTGTAGAATGTAGAGTTGTAGAATGTAGAGTTGTAGAATGTAAAGTTGTAGAATGTAGAGTTTAGAGAAATGTAGAGTTGTAGAGTTGTAGAATGTAGAGTTGTAGAATGGTAGAGTTGTAGAATGTAGAGTTGTAGAATGTAGAATGTTGTAGATGTAGAGTTGTAGAATGTAGTTGTAGTTGTAGAATGTAGAGTTGTAGAGTTGTAGAATGAAGTTGTAGAGTTGTAGAATGTAGAGTTGTAGAGTTGTAGAATGTAGAGTTGTAGATGGTAGAGTTGTAGAATGTAAAGTTGTAGAATGTAGAGTTGTAGAGTTGTAGAATGTAGAGTTGTAGAATGTAGAGTTGTAGAATGGAGTTGTAGAATGAGTTGTAGAATGTAGAGTTGTAGAATGTAGAGTTGTAGAATGTAGAGTTGTAGAATGTAGAGTTGTAGATGGTAGAGTTGTAGAATGTAAAGTTGTAGAGTTGAATGTAGAATGTAGAGTTGTAGAATGTAGAGTTGTAGAATGTAGAATGTAGTTGTAGAATGTAGAGTTGTAGAATGTAGAGTTGTAGAGTTGTAGAATGTAGAGTTGTAGAATGTAGAGTTGTAGAATGTAGAGTTGTAGAATGTAGAGTTGTAGAATGTAATTGTAGAATGTAGAGTTGTAGAATGTAGAGTTGTAGAATGTAGAATTGTAGAGTGTAGAATGTAGAGTTGTAGAATGTAGAGAATGTAGAGTTGTAGAATGTAGAGTAGAATGTAGAGTTGTAGAATGTAGAGTTGTAGAATGTAGAGTTGTAGAATGTAGAGTTGTAGAATGTAGAGTTGTAGAATGTAGAGTGTAGAATGTTGTAGAGTTGTAGAATGTAGAGTTGTAGAATGGTAGAGTTGTAGAATGTAGAGTTGTAGAATGTAGAGTTGTAGAATGTAGAGTTGTAGAATGTAGAGTTGTAGAATGTAGAGTTGTAGAATGTAGAGTTGTAGATGGTAGAGTTGTAGAATGTAGAGTTGTAGAATGTAGAGTTGTAGATGGTAGAGTTGTAGAATGTAAAGTTGTAGAATGTAGAGTTGTAGAATGTAGAGTTGTAGAGTTGTAGAATGTAGAGTTGTAGAATGTAGAGTTGTAGAATGTAGAGTTGTAGAATGTAGAGTTGTAGAATGTAAAGTTGTAGAATGTAGAGTTGTAGAATGTAGAGTTGTAGAGTTGTAGAATGTAGAGTTGTAGAATGTAGAGTTGTAGAATGTAGAGTTGTAGAATGTAGAGTTGTAGATGGTAGAGTTGTAGAATGTAGAGTTGTAGAATGTAGAGTTGTAGAGTTGTAGAATGTAGAGTTGTAGAATGTAGAGTTGTAGAATGTAGAGTTGTAGATGGTAGAGTTGTAGAATGTTTGTAGAGTTGTAGAATGTAGAGAATGTAGAGTTGTAGAATGTAGAGTTGTAGAATGTAGAGTTGTAGATGTAGAGTTGTAGAATGGTATTGAGTTGTAGAATGTAGAGTTGTAGAATGTAGAGTTGTAGAATGTAGAGTTGTAGAATGTAGAGTTGTAGAGTTGTAGAATGTAGAGTTGTAGAGTTGTAGAATGTAGAGTTGTAGAGTTGTAGAATGTAGAGTTGTAGAATGTAGAGTTGTAGAATGTAGAGTTGTAGAGTTGTAGAATGTAGAGTTGTAGAATGTAGAGTTGTAGAATGTAGAGTTGTAGAATGTAGAGTTGTAGAATGTAGAGTTGTAGAATGTAGAATGTAGTTGTAGAATTGTAGAATGTAGATTGTAGAGTTGTAGAATGTAGAGTTGTAGAATGTAGAGTTGTAGAATGTAGAGTTGTAGAATGAATGTAGAGTTGTAGAATGTAGAGTTGTAGAGTTGTAGAATGTAGAGTTGTAGAAGTTGTAGAATGTAGAGTTGTAGAGTTGTAGAATGTAGAGTTGTAGTTGAGTTGTAGAATGTAGAGTTGTAGAGTTGTAGAATGTAGTTGTAGAGTTGTAGAATGTAGAGTTGTAGAATGTAGAGTTGTAGAATGTAGAGTTGTAGAATGTAGAGTTGTAGAATGTAGAGTTGTAGAGTTGTAGAATGTAGAGTTGTAGAGTTGTAGAATGTAGAGTTGTAGAATGTAGAGTTGTAGAATGTAGAGTTGTAGAATGTAGAGTTGTAGAATGTAGAGTTGTAGAATGTAGAGTTGTAGAATGTAGAGTTGTAGAATGTAGAGCGTTGTAGAATTGTAGAATGTAGAATGTTGTAGAGTTGTAGAATGTAGAGTTGTAGAATGTAGAGTTGTAGAATGTTGTAGAATGTAGAGTTGTAGAATGTAGAGTTGTAGAATGTAGAGTTGTAGAAATTGTAGAGTTGTAGAATGTGTTGTAGAATGTAGAGTTGTAGAGTTGTAGATGTAGAGTTGTAGAGTTGTAGAATGTAGAGTTGTAGAATGTAGAGTTGTAGAATGTAGAGTTGTAGAATGTAGAGTTGTAGAATGTAGAGTTGTAGAATGTAGAGTTGTAGAGTTGTAGAATGTAGAGTTGTAGAATGTAGAGTTGTAGATGGTAGAGTTGTAGAATGTAGAGTTGTAGAGTTGTAGAATGTAGAGTTGTAGAGTTGTAGAATGTAGAGTTGTAGAATGTAGAGTTGTAGAATGTAGAATGTTGTAGAATAGAGTTGTAGAATGTAGAGTTGTAGATGTAGAATTGTAGAATTGTAGAGTTGTAGAATGTAGAGTTGTAGAATGTAGAGTTGTAGAATGTAGAGTTGTAGAATGTAGAGTTGTAGAATGTAAAGTTGTAGAGTTGTAGAATGTAGAGTTGTAGAATGTAGAGTTGTAGAGTTGTAGAATGTAGAGTTGTAGAATGTAGAGTTGTAGTTGTAGAATGTAGAGTTGTAGAATGTAGAGTTGTAGAGTTGTAGAATGTAGAGTTGTAGAATGTAAAGTTGTAGAGTTGTAGAATGTAGAGTTGTAGAATGTAAAGTTGTAGAGTTGTAGAATGTAGAGTTGTAGAGTTGTAGAATGTAGAGTTGTAGAGTTGTAGAATGTAGAGTTGTAGAGTTGTAGAATGTAGAGTTGTAGAATGTAAAGTTGTAGAGTTGTAGAATGTAGAGTTGTAGAGTTGTAGAATGTAGAGTTGTAGAGTTGTAGAATGTAGAGTTGTAGAATGTAGAGTTGTAGAATGTAGAGTTGTAGAATGTAGAGTTGTAGAGTTGTAGAATGTAGAGTTGTAGAATGTAGAAAATTGTAGAATGTAGAGTTGTAGAATGTAGAGTTGTAGAGTTGTAGAATGTAGAGTTGTAGAATTGTAGAATTGTAGAAATGTAGAATTGTAGAATGTAGAGTTGTAGAATGTAGAGTTGTAGAATGTAGAGTTGTAGAGTTGTAGAATGTAGAGTTGTAGAATGTAGAGTTGTAGAATGTAGAGTTGTAGAATTGTAGAAGTAGTTGTAGAATGTAGAGTTGTAGAATGTAGAGTTGTAGAATGTTTGTAGAGTTGTAGAATGTAGAGTTGTAGAATGTAGAGTTGTAGAAGAATGTAGAGTTGTAGAGTTGTAGAATGTAGAGTTGTAGAATGTAGAGTTGTAGAAAGTTGTAGAGTTGTAGAATGTAGAGTTGTAGAATGTAGAGTTGTAGAATGTAGAGTTGTAGAATGTAGAATGTTTGTAGAATGTAGAGTTGTAGAATGTAGAGTTGTAGAATGTAGTTGTAGAATGTTTGTAGAATGTAAATTGTAGAGTTGTAGAATGTAGAGTTGTAGAAGAATGTAGAGTTGTAGAATGTAGAGTTGTAGAATGTAGAGTTGTAGAATGTGTTGTAGAGTTGTAGAATTGTAGAGTTGTAGAATGTAGAGTTGTAGAATGTAGAATGTAGAGTTGTAGAATGTAGAGTTGTAGAATGTAGAGTTGTAGAGTTGTAGAATGTAGAGTTGTAGAATGTAGAGTTGTAGAATGTAGAGTTGTAGAATGTAGAGTTGTAGAATGTAGAGTTGTAGAGTTGTAGAATGTAGAGTTGTAGAATGTAGAGTTGTAGAATGTAGAGTTGTAGAGTTGTAGAATGTAGAGTTGTAGAATGTAGAGTTGTAGAATGTAGAGTTGTAGAATGTAGAGTTGTAGATGGTAGAGTTGTAGAATGTAAGTTGTAGAGTTGTAGAATGTAGAGTTGTAGAAAATGTAGAGTTGTAGAATGTAGAGTTGTAGAATGTAGAGTTGTAGAATGTAGAGTTGTAGAGCTGTAGAGTTGTAGAATGTAGAGTTGTAGAATTGTAGAGTTGTAGAATGTAGAGTTGTAGAATGTAGAGTTGTAGAATGTAGAGTTGTAGAATGTAGAGTTGTAGAATGTAAAGTTGTAGAATGTAGAATAGAGTTGTAGAATGTAGAGTTGTAGAATGTTGTAGAATGTAGAGTTGTTGTAGAGTTGTAGATGGTAGAGTTGTAGAATGTAGAGTTGTAGAGTTGTAAATGTAGAGTTGTAGAATGTAGAGTTGTAGAATGTAGAGTTGTAGAATGTAGAGTTGTAGAATGTAGAGTTGTAGAATGTAGAGTTGTAGAATGTAGAGTTGTAGAATGTAAAGTTGTAGAATGTAGAGTTGTAGAATGTAGAGTTGTAGAATGTAGAGTTGTAGAGTTGTAGAATGTAGAGTTGTAGAATGTAGAGTTGTAGAATGTAGAGTTGTAGAATGTAGAGTTGTAGAATGTAGAGTTGTAGATGGTAGAGTTGTAGAATGTAAAGTTGTAGAATGTAGAGTTGTAGAATGTAGAGTTGTAGAATGTAGAGTTGTAGAATGTAATGTAGAATTGTAGAGTTGTAGAGTTGTAGAATGTAGAATTGTAGAGTTGTAGAATGTTGTAGAGTTGTAGAATGTAGAGTTGTAGAATGTAGAGTTGTAGAATGTAGAATTGTAGAGTTGTAGAATGTAGAGTTGTAGAATGTAGTTGTAGAATGTAGAGTTGTAGAGTTGTAGAATGTTGTAGAATGTAGAGTTGTAGAATGTAGAGTTGTAGAATGTAGAGTTGTAGAATGTAGAGTTGTAGAATGTAGAGTTGTAGAATGTAGAGTTGTAGAATGTAGTTGTAGAATGTAGAGTTGTAGAATGTAGAGTTGTAGAGTTGTAGAATGTAAAATTGTAGAGTTGTAGAATGTAGATTGTAGAATGTAGTTGTAGAATGTAGAGTTGTAGAATGTAGAATTGTAGAGTTGTAGAATTGTAGAATGTAGAGTTGTAGAATGTAGAGTTGTAGAATGTAAAGTTGTAGAGTTGTAGAATTGTAGAATGTAGAGTTGTAGATGTAGAGTTGTAGAATGTAGAGTTGTTGTAGAATGTAGAGTTGTAGAGTTGTAGAATGTAGAGTTGTAGAATGTAGAGTTGTAGAATGTAGTTGTAGAATGTAGAGTTGTAGAATGTAGAGTTGTAGAATGTAGAGTTGTAGAATGTAGAGTTGTAGAATGTAGAGTTGTAGAATGTTGTAGATTGTAGAATGTAGAGTTGTAGAATTGTAGAATTGTAGAGTTGTAGAATGTAGAGTTGTAGAATGTAGAGTTGTAGAATGTAGAGTTGTAGAATTGTAGAGTTGTAGAATGTAGAGTTGTAGAAATGTAGAGTTGTAGAATGTAGAGTTGTAGAATGTAGAGTTGTAGAATGTAGAGTTGTAGAATGTAGAGTTGTAGAATGTAGAGTTGTAGAATGTAGAGTTGTAGAATGTAGAGTTGTAGAATGTAGAGTTGTAGAGTTGTAGAATGTAGAGTTGTAGAGTTGTAGAATGTAGAGTTGTAGAATGTAGAGTTGTAGAATGTAGAGTTGTAGAATGTAGAGTTGTAGAGTTGTAGAATGTAGAGTTGTAGAATGTAAAGTTGTAGAATGTAGAGTTGTAGAATGTAGAGTTGTAGAATGTAGAGTTGTAGAGTTGTAGAATGTAGAGTTGTAGAATGTAGAATTGTAGAGTTGTAGAATGTAAAGTTGTAGAGTTGTAGAATGTAGAGTTGTAGAGTTGTAGAATGTAGAGTTGTAGATGGTAGAGTTGTAGAATGTAAAGTTGTAGAGTTGTAGAATGTAAAGTTGTAGAGTTGTAGAATGTAGAGTTGTAGAATGTAGAGTTGTAGAATGTAGAGTTGTAGAATGTAGAGTTGTAGAATGTAAAGTTGTAGAGTTGTAGAATGTAGAGTTGTAGAGTTGTAGAATGTAGAGTTGTAGAATGTAGAGTTGTAGAATGTAGAGTTGTAGAGTTGTAGAATGTAGAGTTGTAGAATGTAGAGTTGTAGAGTTGTAGAATGTAGAGTTGTAGAGTTGTAGAATGTAAAGTTGTAGAGTTGTAGAATGTAGAGTTGTAGAATGTAGAGTTGTAGAGTTGTAGAATGTAGAGTTGTAGAGTTGTAGAATGTAGAGTTGTAGAGTTGTAGAATGTAAAGTTGTAGAATGTAGAGTTGTAGAATGTAGAGTTGTAGAGTTGTAGAATGTAGAGTTGTAGAATGTAGAGTTGTAGAGTTGTAGAATGTAGAGTTGTAGAGTTGTAGAATGTAGAGTTGTAGAATGTAGAGTTGTAGAGTTGTAGAATGTAGAGTTGTAGAATGTAGAGTTGTAGAGTTGTAGAATGTAGAGTTGTAGAATGTAAAGTTGTAGAATGTAGAGTTGTAGAATGTAGAGTTGTAGAGTTGTAGAATGTAGAGTTGTAGAATGTAGAGTTGTAGAATGTAGAGTTGTAGATTGTAGAGTTGTAGAATGTAGAGTTGTAGAATGTAGAGTTGTAGAATGTAGAGTTGTAGAAATGTAGAGTTGTAGAATGTAGAGTTGTAGAATTGTAGAGTTGTAGAATGTAGAGTTGTAGAATGTTTGTAGAATGTAGAGTTGTAGAATGTAGAGTTGTAGAATGTAGAGTTGTAGAATGTAGAATGTAGAATTGTAGAGTTGTAGAATGTAGAGTTGTAGAATGTAGAGTTGTAGAATGTAGAATTGTAGAATGTAGAATGTAGAGGTAGTTGTAGAATGTAGAGTTGTTGTAGAATGTTGTAGAATGTAGAGTTGTAGAATGTAGAGTTGTAGAGTTGTAGAATGTAGAGTTGTAGAATGTAGAGTTGTAGAATGTAGAGTTGTAGAATGTAGAGTTGTAGAATGTAGAGTTGTAGAATGTAGAGTTGTAGAATGTAGAGTTGTAGAATGTAGAGTTGTAGAATGTAGAGTTGTAGAGTTGTAGAATGTAGAGTTGTAGAATGTAGAATGTAGTTGTAGAATGTAGAGTTGTAGAATGTAGAGTTGTAGAATGTAGAGTTGTAGAATGTAGAGTTGTAGAATGTAGAGTTGTAGAATGTAGAGTTGTAGAGTTGTAGAATGTAGAGTTGTAGAATGTAGTTGTAGAATGTAGAGTTGTAGAATGTAGAGTTGTAGAGTTGTAGAATGTAGAGTTGTAGAATGTAGAGTTGTAGAATGTAGAGTTGTAGAGTTGTAGAATGTAGAGTTGTAGAATGTAGAGTTGTAGAATGTAGAGTTGTAGAATGTAGAGTTGTAGAATGTAGAGTTGTAGAATGTAGAGTTGTAGAATGTAGAGTTGTAGAATGTAGAGTTGTAGAGTTGTAGAATGTAGAGTTGTAGAATGTAGAGTTGTAGAATGTAAAGTTGAATGGTAGAGTTGTAGAATGTAGAGTTGTAGAGTTGTAGAATAATGAGAGTTGTAGAATGTAGAGTTGTAGAATGTAGAGTTGTAGAATGTAGAGTTGTAGAATGTAGAGTTGTAGAATGTAGAGTTGTAGAATTGTAGAATTGTAGAGTTGTAGAGTTGTAGAATGTAGAGTTGTAGAATGTAGAGTTGTAGAATGTAGAGTTGTAGAAGAATGTAGAGTTGTAGAATGTAGAGTTGTAGAATGTAGTTGTAGAATGTAGAGTTGTAGAATGTAGAGTTGTAGAATGTAGAGTTGTAGAGTTGTAGAATGTAGAGTTGTAGAATGTAGAGTTGTAGATGGTAGAGTTGTAGAATGTAAAGTTGTAGAATGTAGAGTTGTAGAATGTAGAGTTGTAGAGTTGTAGAATGTAGAGTTGTAGAATGTAGAGTTGTAGAATGTAGAGTTGTAGAATGTAGAGTTGTAGAATGTAGAGTTGTAGAATGAGAGTTGTAGAATGTAGAGTTGTAGAATGTAGAGTTGTAGAATGTAGAGTTGTAGATGTAGAGTTGTAGAATGTAGAGTTGTAGAATGTAGAGTTGTAGAATTGTAGAATGTAGAGTTGTAGAATGTAGAGTTGTAGAATGTAGAGTTGTAGAATGTAGAGTTGTAGAATGTAGAGTTGTAGAATGGTAGAGTTGTAGAATTGTAGAATTGTAGAGTTGTAGAATGTAGAGTTGTAGAATGTAGAGTTGTAGAATGTAGAGTTGTAGAATGTAGAGTTGTAGAATGTAGAGTTGTAGAATGTAGAGTTGTAGAATGTAAAGTTGTAGAATGTAGAGTTGTAGAATGTAGAGTTGTAGAATGTAGAGTTGTAGATGGTAGAGTTGTAGAATGTAATTGTAGAGTTGTAGAATGTAGAGTTGTAGAATGTAGAGTTGTAGAATGTAGTAGAGTTGTAGAATGTAAAGTTGTAGAATGTAGAGTTGTAGAATGTAGAGTTGTAGAGTTGTAGAATGTAGAGTTGTAGAATGTAGAGTTGTAGAATGTAGAGTTGTAGAATGTAAAGTTGTAGAATGTAGAGTTGTAGAATGTAGAGTTGTAGAGTTGTAGAATGTAGAGTTGTAGAATGTAGAGTTGTAGAATGTAGAGTTGTAGAATGTAGAGTTGTAGAATGTAGAGTTGTAGAAGAGTGTAGAGTTGTAGAATGTAGAGTTGTAGAATGTAGAGTTGTAGAATGTAGAGTTGTAGAATGTAGAGTTGTAGAATGTAGAGTTGTAGAATGTTGTAGAGTTGTAGAATGTAGAGTTGTAGAATGTAGAATGTTGTAGAATGTAGAGTTGTAGAATGTAGAGTTGTAGAATGTAGAGTTGTAGAATGTAGAGTTGTAGAATGTAGTTGTAGAGTTGTAGAATGTAGAGTTGTAGAATGTAGAGTTGTAGAATGTAGAGTTGTAGAGTTGTAGAATGTAGAGTTGTAGATTGTAGAATGTAGAGTTGTAGAATGTAGAGTTGTAGAATGTTTGTAGAATGTAGAGTTGTAGAAATGTAGAGTTGTAGAATGTAGAGTTGTAGAATGTAGAGTTGTAGAATGTAGAGTTGTAGAATGTAGAGTTGTAGAGTTGTAGAATTGTAGAGTTGTAGAATGTAGAGTTGTAGAATGTAGAGTTGTAGAATGTAGAGTTGTAGAGTTGTAGAATGTAGAGTTGTAGAATGTAGAGTTGTAGAATGTAGAGTTGTAGAATGTAGAGTTGTAGAATGTAGAGTTGTAGAGTTGTAGAATGTAGAGTTGTAGAGTTGTAGAATGTAGAGTTGTAGAATGTAAAGTTGTAGAATGTAGAGTTGTAGAATGTAGAGTTGTAGAATGTAGAATGTTGTAGAATGTAGAATAGAGTTGTAGAATGTAGAGTTGTAGAATGTAGAGTTGTAGAATGTAGAGTTGTAGAATGTAGAGTTGTAGAATGTAGAGTTGTAGAATGTTGTAGTTGTAGAGTTGTAGAGTTGTAGAATTGTAGAATTGTAGAGTTGTAGAATGTAGAGTTGTAGAATGTAGAGTTGTAGAATGTTGTAGAGTTGTAGAATGTAGAGTTGTAGAATGTAGAGTTGTAGAATGTAGAGTTGTAGAATGTTGTAGAATGTAAAGTTGTAGAATGTAGAATTGTAGAATGTAGAGTTGTAGAAATGTAGAATGTTGTAGAATGTAGAGTTGTAGAATGTAGAGTTGTAGAGTTGTAGAATTGTAGAATGTTGTAGAATTGTAGAATGTAGAGTTGTAGAATTGTAGAATTGTAGAGTTGTAGAATGTAGAGTTGTAGAATGTAGAGTTGTAGAATTGTAGAATGTAGAATTGTAGAGTTGTAGAATGTAGAGTTGTAGAAGAATGTAGAGTTGTAGAATTGTAGAATGTAGAGTTGTAGAATGTTGTAGAATGTAGAGTTGTAGAATGTAGAGTTGTAGAATGTAATTGTAGAGTTGTAGAATGTAGAGTTGTAGAGTTGTAGAATGTAGAGTTGTAGAATGTAGTTGTAGAATGTAGAATGTAGAGTTGTAGAATGTAGAGTTGTAGAGTTGTAGAATGTAGAGTTGTAGAGTTGTAGAATGTAGAGTTGTAGAATGTAGAGTTGTAGAATGTAGAGTTGTAGAGTTGTAGAATGTAGAGTTGTAGAATGTAGAGTTGTAGAATGTAGAGTTGTAGAGTTGTAGAATGTAGAGTTGTAGAGTTGTAGAATGTAGAGTTGTAGAATGTAGAGTTGTAGAATGTAGAGTTGTAGAGTTGTAGAATGTAGAGTTGTAGAGTTGTAGAATGTAGAGTTGTAGAATGTAGAGTTGTAGAATGTAGAGTTGTAGAATGTAGAGTTGTAGAATGTAGAGTTGTAGAATGTAGAGTTGTAGAATGTGTAGAATGTAGAGTAGAATGTAGAGTTGTAGAGTTGTAGAATGTAGAGTTGTAGAATGTAGAGTTGTAGAATTGTAGAATTGTAGAGTTGTAGAATGTAGAGTTGTAGAATGTAGAGTTGTAGAATGTAGAGTTGTAGAGTTGTAGAATGTTGTAGAGTTGTTGTAGAATTGTAGAGTTGTAGAATGTAAAATGTAGAGTTGTAGAATGTAGAGTTGTAGATGTAGAGTTGTAGAATGTAAAGTTGTAGAATGTAGAGTTGTAGAATGTAAAATGTAGAGTTGTAGAATGTAGTTGTAGAGTTGTAGAATGTAGAGTTGTAGAGTTGTAGAATGTAGAGTTGTAGAATGTAGAGTTGTAGATGGTAGAGTTGTAGAATGTAAAGTTGTAGAATGTAGAGTTGTAGAATGTAGAGTTGTAGAGTTGTAGAATGTAGAGTTGTAGTTGTAGAATGTAGAGTTGTAGAATGTAGAGTTGTAGAATGTAGAGTTGTAGAATGTAGAGTTGTAGAATGTAGAGTTGTAGAATGTAGAATTGTAGAGTTGTAGAATAGAGTTGTAGAATGTAGAGTTGTAGAATGTAGAGTTGTAGAGTTGTAGAATGTAGAGTTGTAGAATGTAGAGTTGTAGAATGTAGAGTTGTAGAATGTAGAGTTGTAGAATGTAGAGTTGTAGAATGTAGAGTTGTAGAATGTAAAGTTGTAGAGTTGTAGAATGTAGAGTTGTAGAGTTGTAGAATGTAGTTGTAGAATGTAGAGTTGTAGAATGTAGAGTTGTAGAATGTAGAGTTGTAGAATGTAGTTGTAGAATGTAGAGTTGTAGAATGTAGAGTTGTAGAATGTAGAGTTGTAGATGGTTGTAGAATGTAAAGTTGTAGAATGTAGAGTTGTAGAATGTAGAGTTGTAGAGTTGTAGAATGTAGAGTTGTAGAATGTAGAGTTGTAGAATGTAGAGTTGTAGAATGTAGAGTTGTAGAATGTAGAGTTGTAGAATGTAGAGTTGTAGAATGTAGAGTTGTAGAATGTAGAGTTGTAGAATGTAAAGTTGTAGAATGTAGAGTTGTAGAATGTAGAGTTGTAGAATGTAGAGTTGTAGATGGTAGAGTTGTAGAATGTAAAGTTGTAGAATGTAGAGTTGTAGAATGTAGAGTTGTAGAATGTAGAGTTGTAGAATGTAGAGTTGTAGAATGTAGAGTTGTAGAATGTAGAGTTGTAGAATGTTTGTAGAATGTTTGTAGAATGTAGAGTTGTAGAGTTGTAGAATGTAGAGTTGTAGAATGTAGAGTTGTAGAATGTAGAGTTGTAGAATTGTAGAATGTAGAATTGTAGAAATTTGTAGAATGTAGAGTTGTAGAATGTAGAGTTGTAGAATGTAGAGTTGTAGAGTTGTAGAATGTATTGTAGAGTTGTAGAGTTGTAGAATGTAGAGTTGTAGAATGTAGAGTTGTAGAATGTAGAGTAGAATGTAGAATGTAGAGTTGTAGAATGTAGAGTTGTAGAGTTGTAGAATGTAAAGTTGTAGAATGTAGAGTTGTAGAATGTAGAGTTGTTGAAATGTAGAGTTGTAGAATGTGTAGAATGTTTGTAGAATGTTTGTAGAATGTAGAGTTGTAGAATGTAGAGTTGTAGAGTTGTAGAATGTAGAGTTGTAGAATGTAGAGTTGTAGAATGTAGAGTTGTAGAATGTAGAGTTGTAGAATGTAGAGTTGTAGAGTTGTAGAATGTAGAGTTGTAGAATGTAGAGTTGTAGAATGTAGAGTTGTAGAGTTGTAGAATGTAGAGTTGTAGAATGTAGAGTTGTAGAATTGTAGTTGTAGAATTGTAGAATGTAGAGTTGTAGAATGTAGAGTTGTAGAATGTAGAGTTGTAGAATGTAGAAGTTGTAGAATGTAGAGTTGTAGAATGTAGAGTTGTAGAATGTAGAGTTGTAGAATGTAAAGTTGAAATGTAGAGTTGTAGAATGTAGAGTTGTAGAATGTAGAGTTGTAGAATGTAGAGTTGTAGAATGTAGAGTTGTAGAGTTGTAGAATGTAGTTGTAGAATGTAGAAGTTGTAGAATGTAGAGTTGTAAATGTAGAGTTGTAGAATGTAGGTAGAGTTGTAGAATGTAGAGTTGTAGAGTTGTAGAATGTAGAGTTGTAGAATGTAGTTGTAGAATGTTTGTAGAATGTAGAGTTGTAGAATGTAGAGTTGTAGAATGTAGAGTTGTAGAATGTAGAGTTGTAGAATGTTGTAGAATTGTAGAGTTGTAGAATGTAGAGTTGTAGAATGTAGAGTTGTAGAATGTTTGTAGAATGTAGAGTTGTAGAATGTAGAATGTAAGTTGTAGAGTTGTAGAATGTAGAGTTGTAGAATTGTAGAATGTAGAGTTGTAGATGGTAGAGTTGTAGAATGTAGTTGTAGTTGTAGAATGTAGAGTTGTAGAATGTAGAGTTGTAGAATGTAGAGTTGTAGAATGTAGAGTTGTAGAATGTAGAGTTGTAGAGTTGTAGAGTTGTAGAATGTAGAGTTGTAGAATGTAGAGTTGTAGAGTTGGAGAATGTAGAGTTGTAGAATGTAGAGTTGTAGAATGTAGAGTTGTAGAATGTAGAGTTGTAGAATGTTGTAAAGTTGTAGAATGTAGAGTTGTAGAATGTAGAGTTGTAGTTGTAGAATGTAGAGTTGTAGAATGTTTGTAGAATGTAGAGTTGTAGAATGTAAAGTTGTAGAATGTAGAGTTGTAGAATGTAGAGTTGTAGAAGTTGTAGAGTTGTAGAATGTAGAGTTGTAGAATGTAGAGTTGTAGAATGTAGAGTTGTTGTAGAGTTGTAGAATGTAGAGTTGTAGAATTGTAGAGTTGTAGAATGTAGAGTTGTAGAATGTAGAGTTGTAGAATGGTAGAGTTGTAGAATGTAGAGTTGTAGAATTGTAGAATGTAGAATGTAGAGTTGTAGAATGTAGAGTTGTAGAATGTTGTAGAATGTAGAGTTGTAGAATGTAGAGTTGTAGAATGTAGAGTTGTAGAATGTAGAGTTGTAGAATGTTGTAGAATGTAGAGTTGTAGAATGTAGAGTTGTAGAATGTAGAGTTGTAGAATTGTAGAATGTTTGTAGAATGTAGAGTTGTAGAATGTAAAGTTGTAGAATGTAGAGTTGTAGAATGTAGAGTTGTAGAATTGTAGAATAGAGTTGTAGAATGTAGAGTTGTAGATGTAGAGTTGTAGAATGTAGAGTTGTAGAATGTAGAGTTGTAGAATGTAGAGTTGTAGAAATGTAGAGTTGTAGAATGTAGAGTTGTAGAAGAATGTAGAGTTGTAGAATGTAGAGTTGTAGAATGTAGAGTTGTAGAGTTGTAGAATGTAGAGTTGTAGAATGTAGAGTTGTAGAGTTGTAGAATGTAGAGTTGTAGAATGTAGAGTTGTAGAATGTAGAGTTGTAGATGGTAGAGTTGTAGAATGTAAAGTTGTAGAATGTAGAGTTGTAGAATGTAGAGTTGTAGAGTTGTAGAATGTAGAGTTGTAGAATGTAGAGTTGTAGAATGTAGAGTTGTAGAATGTAGAGTTGTAGAATGTAGAGTTGTAGAATGTATTGTAGAGTTGTAGAATGTAGAGTTGTAGAATGTAGAGTTGTAGAATGTAGAGTTGTAGAATGGTAGAGTTGTAGAATGTAGAGTTGTAGAATGTAGAGTTGTAGAATGTAGAGTTGTAGAATGTAGAGTTGTAGAGTTGTAGAATGTAGAATGTAGAGTTGTAGAATGTAGAGTTGTAGAATGTAGAGTTGTAGAATGTAGAGTTGTAGAATGTAGAGTTGTAGAGTTGTAGAATGTAGAGTTGTAGAATGTAGAGTTGTAGAATGTAGAGTTGTAGAATGTAGAGTTGTAGAATGTAGAGTTGTAGAATGTAGTTGTAGAATGTAGAGTTGTAGAATTGTAGAGATTGTAGAGTTGTAGAATGTAGAGTTGTAGAATGTAGAGTTGTAGAATGTAGAGTTGTAGAATGTAGAGTTGTAGAATGTAGTTGTAGAGTTGTAGAATGTAGAAGTTGTAGAGTTGTAGAATGTAGAGTTGTAGAATGTAGAGTTGTAGAATGTAGAGTTGAATAGAGTTGTAGAATGTAGAGTTGTAGAATGTAAAGAGTTGTAGAATGTAGAGTTGTAGAATGTAGAATTGTAGAATGTAGAGTTGTAGAATGTAGAGTTGTAGAATGTAGAGTTGTAGAATGTAGAGTTGTAGAGTTGTAGAATGTAGAGTTGTAGAATGTAGAGTTGTAGAATGTAGAGTTGTAGAATTGTAGAATGTAAAGTTGTAGAATGTTGTAGAATGTAGAGTTGTAGAATGTAGAGTTGTAGATGGTAGAGTTGTAGAATGTAAAGTTGTAGAATGTAGAGTTGTAGAATGTAGAGTTGTAGATGGTAGAGTTGTAGAATGTAAAGTTGTAGAATGTAGAGTTGTAGAATGTAGAGTTGTAGAATGTAGAAATATGTTTGTAGAATGTAGAGTTGTAGAATGTAGAGTTGTAGATTGTAGAGTTGTAGAATGTAAAGTTGTAGAATGTAGAGTTGTAGAATGTAGAGTTGTAGAGTTGTAGAATGTAGAGTTGTAGAATGTAGAGTTGTAGAGTTGTAGAATGTAGAGTTGTAGAATGTAGAGTTGTAGATGGTAGAGTTGTAGAATGTAGAGTTGTAGAATGTAGAATGTAGAGTTGTAGAGTTGTAGAATGTAGAGTTGTAGAATGTAGAGTTGTAGAATGTAGAGTTGTAGAGTTGTAGAATGTAGAGTTGTAGAATGTAGAGTTGTAGAATGTAGAATGTAGAATGTAGAACGTAGAGTTGTAGAATGTAGAGTTGTAGAATGGTAGAGTTGTAGAATGTAGAGTTGTAGAATGTAGAGTTGTAGAATGTAGAGTTGTAGAGTTGTAGAATGTAGAGTTGTAGAATGTAGAGTTGTAGAGATGTAGAGTTGTAGAATGTAGAGTTGTAGAATGTAGAATGTAGAGTTGTAGAATGTAGAGTTGTAGAATGTAGAGTTGTAGAATGTTGTAGAATGTAGAGTTGTAGAATGTAGAGTTGTAGAATGTAGAGTTGTAGAATGTAGAGTTGTAGAATGTAGAGTTGTAGAATGTAGAGTTGTAGATGGTAGAGTTGTAGAATGTAAGTTGTAGAATGGTAGAGTTGTAGAATGTAGAGTTGTAGATGGTAGTTGTAGAATGTAGAGTTGTAGAATGTAGAGTTGTAGAATGTAGAGTTGTAGAGTTGTAGAATGTAGAGTTGTAGAATGTAGAGTTGTAGAATGTAGAGTTGTAGAATGTAGAGTTGTAGAATGTAGAGTTGTAGAGTTGTAGAATGTAGAGTTGTAGAATGTAGAGTTGTAGAATGTAAGTTGTAGAGTTGTAGAATGTAGAGTTGTAGAATGTAGAGTTGTAGAATGTAGAGTTGTAGAATGTAGAAGTTGTAGAATGTAGAGTTGTAGAATGTAGAGTTGTAGAATGTAGAGTTGTAGAATGTAGAGTTGTAGAATGTAGAGTTGTAGAATGTAGAGTTGTAGAATGTAGAGTTGTAGAATGTAGAGTTGTAGAATGTAAAGTTGTAGAATGTAGAGTTGTAGAATGTAGAGTTGTAGAGTTGTAGAGTTGTAGAATGTAGAGTTGTAGAATGTAGAGTTGTAGAGTTGTAGAATGTAGAGTTGTAGAATTGAGTTGTAGAATGTAGAGTTGTAGAATGTAGAGTTGTAGAATGTAGAGTTGTAGAATGTTTGTAGAATGTAGAGTGTAGTTGTAGAATGTAGAGTTGTTGTAGAGTTGTAGAGTTGTAGAATGTAGAGTTGTAGAATGTAGAGTTGTAGAATGTAGAGTTGTAGAATGTAGAGTTGTAGAGTTGTAGAATGTAGAGTTGTAGAGTTGTAGAATGTAGAGTTGTAGAGTTGTAGAATGTAGTAGATTGTAGAATTGTAGAATGTAGAGTTGTAGAATGTAGAGTTGTAGAATGTAGAGTTGTAGAATGTAGAGTTGTAGAATGTAGAGTTGTAGAGTTGTAGAATGTAGAGTTGTAGAATGTAGAGTTGTAGAATGTAGAGTTGTAGAATGTAGAGTTGTAGAATGTAGAGTTGTAGAGTTGTAGAATGTAGAGTTGTAGAATGTAGAATGTAGAGTTGTAGAATGTAGAGTTGTAGAATGTAGAGTTGTAGAGTTGTAGAATGTAGAGTTGTAGAATGTAGAGTTGTAGATGTAGAGTTGTAGAATGTAAGTTGTAGAATGTAGAGTTGTAGAATGTAGAGTTGTAGAATGTAGAGTTGTAGAATGTAGAGTTGTAGAATGTAGAGTTGTAGAATGTTTGTAGAATGTAGAGTTGTAGAATGTAGAGTTGTAGAATGTAGAGTTGTAGAATGTAGAGTTGTAGAATGTAGAGTTGTAGAATGTAAATTGTAGAGTTGTAGAATGTAGAGTTGTAGAATGTAGAGTTGTAGAATGTAGAGTTGTAGAATGTAGAGTTGTAGAGTTGTAGAATGTAGAGTTGTAGAGTTGTAAATGTAGAGTTGTAGAATGTAGAGTTGTAGAATGTGTTGTAGAGTTGTAGAATGTAGAGTTGTAGAATGTAGAGTTGTAGAATGTAGAGTTGTAGAGTTGTAGAATGTAGAGTTGTAGAATGTAGAGTTGTAGAATGTAGAGTTGTAGATGTAGAGTTGTAGAATGTAAGTTGTAGAATGTAGAGTTGTAGAATGTAGAGTTGTAGAAGAATGTAGAGTTGTAGAATGTAGAGTTGTAGAATGTAGAGTTGTAGAATGTAGAGTTGTAGAATGTAGAGTTGTAGAATGTAGAGTTGTAGAGTTGTAGAATGTAGAGTTGTAGAATGTAGAGTTGTAGAGTTGTAGAATGTAGAGTTGTAGAATGTAGAGTTGTAGAATGTAGAGTTGTAGAATGTAGAGTTGTAGAATGTAGAGTTGTAGAATGTAGAGTTGTAGAATGTAGAGTTGTAGAATGTAAAGTTGTAGAATGTAGAGTTGTAGAATGTAGAGTTGTAGAGTGTAGAGTTGTAGAATGTAGAGTTGTAGAATGTAGAGTTGTAGAGTTGTAGAATGTAGAGTTGTAGAATGTAGAGTTGTAGAATGTAAAGTTGTAGAGTTGTAGAATGTAGAGTTGTAGAGTTGTAGAATGTAGAGTTGTAGAGTTGTAGAATGTAGAGTTGTAGAGTTGTAGAATGTAGAGTTGTAGAATGTAGAGTTGTAGAATGTAGAGTTGTAGAGTTGTAGAATGTAGAGTTGTAGAGTTGTAGAATGTAGAGTTGTAGAATGTAGAGTTGTAGAATGTAGAGTTGTAGAATGTAGAGTTGTAGAATGTAGAGTTGTAGAGTTGTAGAATGTAGAGTTGTAGAATGTAGAGTTGTAGAATGTAGAGTTGTAGAATGTAGAGTTGTAGAATGTAGAATGTAGAGTTGTAGAATGTAGAGTTGTAGATGGTAGAGTTGTAGAATGTAGAGTTGTAGAGTTGTAGAATGTAGAGTTGTAGAATGTAGAGTTGTAGAATGTAGAGTTGTAGAATGTAGAGTTGTAGAGTTGTAGAATGTAGAGTTGTAGAGTTGTAGAATGTAGAGTTGTAGAATGTAGAGTTGTAGAATGTAGAGTTGTAGAATGTAAAGTTGTAGAATGTAGAGTTGTAGAATGTAGAGTTGTAGAGTTGTAGAATGTAGAGTTGTAGAATGTAGAGTGTGTAGTAGAATTGTAGAGTTGTAGAGTTGTAGAATGTAGAGTTGTAGAATGTAGAGTTGTAGAATGTAGAGTTGTAGAATGTAGAGTTGTAGAATGTAAAGTTGTAGAGTTGTAGAATGTAGAATGTAGAGTTGTAGAATGTAGAGTTGTAGAATGTAGAGTTGTAGAATGTAGAGTTGTAGAATGTAGAGTTGTAGAATGTAGAGTTGTGGTAGAGTTGTAGAATGTAGAGTTGTAGAATGTAGAGTTGTAGAATGTAGAGTTGTAGAATGTAGAGTTGTAGAATGTAGAGTTGTAGAATGTAGAGTTGTAGAATGTAGAGTTGTAGAATGTAAAGTTGTAGAAGAATGTAGAGTTGTAGAATGTAGAGTTGTAGAATGTAGAGTTGTAGAATGTTGTAGAATGTAGAGTTGTAGAATGTAGAGTTGTAGATGTAGAGTTGTAGAATGTAAAGTTGTAGAGTTGTAGAATGTAGAGTTGTAGAGTTGTAGAATGTAGAGTTGTAGAATGTAGAGTTGTAGAATGTAGAGTTGTAGAGTTGTAGAATGTAAAGTTGTAGAATGTAGAGTTGTAGAATGTAGAGTTGTAGAATGTAGAGTTGTAGAATGTAGAGTTGTAGAATGTAGAGTTGTAGAGTTGTAGAATTGTAGAGAATGTAGAGTTGTAGAATGTAGAGTTGTAGAATGTAGAGTTGTAGAATGTAATTGTAGAATGTTGTAGAGTTGTAGAATGTAGAGTTGTAGAGTTGTAGAATGTAGAGTTGTAGAATGTAGAGTTGTAGAATGTAGAGTTGTAGAGTTGTAGAATGTAGAGTTGTAGAATGTAGAGTTGTAGAATGTAGAGTTGTAGAATGTAGAGTTGTAGATGGTAGAGTTGTAGAATGTAAAGTTGTAGAATGTAGAGTTGTAGAATGTAGAGTTGTAGAATGTAGAGTTGTAGAATGTAGAGTTGTAGAGTTGTAGAATGTAGAGTTGTAGAATGTAGAGTTGTAGAATGTAGAGTTGTAGAATGTTGTAGAGTTGTAGAATTGTAGAGTTGTAGAATGTAGAGTTGTAGAATGTAGAGTTGTAGAATGTTGTAGAGTTGTAGAATGTAGAGTTGTAGAATGTAGAGTTGTAGAATGTAGAGTTGTAGAGTTGTAGAATGTAGAGTTGTAGAATGTAGAGTTGTAGAATGTTGTAGAGTTGTAGAATGTAGAGTTGTAGAATGTAGAGTTGTAGAATGTAGAGTTGTAGAATGTAGAGTTGTAGAATGTAGAGTTGTAGAATGTAGAGTTGTAGAATGTAGAGTTGTAGAATGTAGAGTTGTAGAGTTGTAGAATGTAGAGTTGTAGAATGTAGAGTTGTAGAATGTAGAGTTGTAGAATGTAGAGTTGTAGAGTTGTAGAGTTGTAGAATGTAGAGTTGTAGAATGTAGAGTTGTAGAATGTAGAGTTGTAGAATGTAGAGTTGTAGAATGTAGAGTTGTAGAATGTTGTAGATTGTAGAATGTAAAGTTGTAGAATGTAGAGTTGTAGAATGTAGAGTTGTAGAATGTAGAGTTGTAGAATGTAGAGTTGTAGAATGTAGAGTTGTAGAATGTAGAGTTGTAGAATGTAGAGTTGTAGAATGTAGAGTTGTAGAATTGTAGAATGTAGAGTTGTAGAATGTAGAGTTGTAGAATGTAGAGTTGTAGAATGTTTGTAGAATGTAGAGTTGTAGAATGTAGAGTTGTAGAATGTAGAGTTGTAGAAATTGTAGAATGTAGAGTTGTAGAATGTAGAGTTGTAGAATGTAGAGTTGTAGAATGTTGTAGAATGTAGAGTTGTAGAATGTAGAGTTGTAGAGTTGTAGAATGTAGAGTTGTAGAATGTAGAGTTGTAGAATGTAGAGTTGTAGAATGTAGAGTTGTAGAGTTGTAGAATGTAGAGTTGTAGAGAGTTGTAGAGTTGTAGAATGTAGAGTTGTAGAATGTAGAGTTGTAGAAATAGTTGTAGAATGTAGAGTTGTAGAATGTAGAGTTGTAGAATGTAGAGTTGTAGAATGTAGAGTTGTAGAATGTAGAGTTGTAGAATGTAGAGTTGTAGAATGTAGAGTTGTAGAATGTAGAGTTGTAGATGGTAGAGTTGTAGAATGTAAAGTTGTAGAATGTAGAGTTGTAGAATGTAGAGTTGTAGAATGTAGAGTTGTAGATGGTAGAGTTGTAGAATGTAGAGTTGTAGAATGTAGAGTTGTAGAATGTAGAGTTGTAGAAGAGTTGTAGAATGTAAAGTTGTAGAATGTAGAGTTGTAGAATGTAGAGTTGTAGAATGTAAAGTTGTAGAATGTAGAGTTGTAGAGTTGTAGAATGTAGAGTTGTAGAATGTAGAGTTGTAGAATGTAAAGTTGTAGAATGTAGAGTTGTAGAATGTAGAGTTGTAGAATGTAGAGTTGTAGAATGTAGAGTTGTAGAATGTAGAGTTGTAGAATGTAGAGTTGTAGAGTTGTAGAATGTAGAGTTGTAGAATGTAGAGTTGTAGAATGTAGAGTTGTAGAATGTAGAGTTGTAGAAAATTGTAGAATTGTAGAATTGTAGAATGTAGAGTTGTAGAATGTAGAGTTGTAGAGTTGTAGAATGTAGAGTTGTAGAATGTAGAGTTGTAGAATGTAGAGTTGTAGAGTTGTAGAATGTAGAGTTGTAGAATGTAGAGTTGTAGAGTTGTAGAATGTAGAGTTGTAGAATGTAGAGTTGTAGAATGTAGAGTTGTAGAATGTAGAGTTGTAGAAATGTAGAGTTGTAGAATGTAGAGTTGTAGAATGTAGAGTTGTAGAATGTAGAGTTGTAGAATGTAGAGTTGTAGAGTTGTAGAATGTAGAGTTGTAGAATGTAGAGTTGTAGAGTTGTAGAGTTGTAGAATGTAGAGTTGTAGATGGTAGAGTTGTAGAATGTAGAGTTGTAGAATGTAGAGTTGTAGAATGTAGAGTTGTAGAATGTAGAGTTGTAGAAGAGTTGTAGAATGTAGAGTTGTAGAATGTAGAGTTGTAGAGTTGTAGAATGTAGAGTTGTAGAATGTAGAGTTGTAGAATGTAGAGTTGTAGAGTTGTAGAATGTAGAGTTGTAGAATTGTAGAGTAGTAGAGTTGTAGAATGTAGAGTTGTAGAATGTAGAGTTGTAGAATGTAGAGTTGTAGAATGTAGAGTTGTAGAATGTAGAGTTGTAGAATGTAGAGTTGTAGAATGTAGAGTTGTAGAATGTAGAGTTGTAGAATGTAGAGTTGTAGAATGTAGAGTTGTAGAGTTAGTTGTAGAATGTAAAGTTGTAGAAATGTAGAGTTGTAGAATGTAGAGTTGTAGAATGTAGATTGTAGAATGTAGAGTTGTAGAATGTAGAGTTGTAGAATGTAGAGTTGTAGAGTGTAGAGTTGTAGAATGTAGAGTTGTAGTTGTAGAATGTAGAGTTGTAGAATGTAGAGTTGTAGAATGTAGAGTTGTAGAATGTAGAGTTGTAGAATGTAGAGTTGTAGAATGTAGAGTTGTAGAATGTAGAGTTGTAGAATGTAGAGTTGTAGAATGTAGAAGTTGTAGAATGTAGAGTTGTAGAATGTAGAATTGTAGAATGTAGAGTTGTAGAATGTAGAGTTGTAGAATGTAGAGTTGTAGAATGTAGAGTTGTAGAATGTAGAGTTGTAGAATGTAGAGTTGTAGAATGTAGAGTTGTAGAATGTAGAATTGTAGTTGTAGAATGTAGAGTTGTAGAATGTAGAGTTGTAGAATGTAGAGTTGTAGAGTTGTAGAATGTAGAGTTGTAGAATGTAGAGTTGTAGAATGTAGAGTTGTAGAATGTAGAGTTGTAGAATGTAGTTGTAGAATGTAGAGTTGTAGAATGTAGAGTTGTAGAGTTGTAGAATGTAGAGTTGTAGAATGTAGAGTTGTAGAATGTAGAGTTGTAGAATGTTGTAGAATGTAGAGTTGTAGAATGTAGAAGTAGAATGTAGAGTTGTAGAATGTAGAGTTGTAGAATGTAGAGTTGTAGAATGTAGAGTTGTAGAATGTAGAGTTGTAGAATGTAGAGTTGTAGAATGTTGTAGAATGTAGAGTTGTAGAATGTAGAGTTGGTAGAGTTGTAGAATGTAGAGTTGTAGAATGTAGAGTTGTAGAATGTAGAGTTGTAGAGTTGTAGAATGTAGAGTTGTAGAATGTAGAGTTGTAGAATGTAGAGTTGTAGAATGTAGAGTTGTAGAATGTAGAGTTGTAGAATGTAGAGTTGTAGAGTTGTAGAATGTAGAGTTGTAGAATGTAGAGTTGTAGAATGTAGAGTTGTAGAATGTAGAGTTGTAGAATGTAGAGTTGTAGAGTTGTAGAATGTAGAGTTGTAGAATGTAGAGTTGTAGAATGTAGAGTTGTAGAATGTAGAGTTGTAGAATGTAGAGTTGTAGAATGTAAAGTTGTAGAATGTAGAGTTGTAGAATGTAGTTGTAGAATGTAGAGTTGTAGAATGTAAAGTTGTAGAATGTAGAGTTGTAGAATTGTAGAGTTGTAGAGTTGTAGAATGTAGAGTTGTAGAATGTAGAGTTGTAGTTGTAGAATGTAGAGTTGTAGAATGTAGAGTTGTAGAATGTAGAGTTGTAGAATGTAGAGTTGTAGAATGTAGAGTTGTAGAATGTAGAGTTGTAGAATGTAGAGTTGTAGAATGTAGAGTTGTAGAAGAGTTGTAGAATGTAGAGTTGTAGAATGTAGAGTTGTAGAATGTAGTTGTAGAATGTAGAGTTGTAGAATGTAGAGTTGTAGAATGTAAAGTTGTAGAATGTAGAGTTGTAGAATGTAGAGTTGTAGAATGGTAGAGTTGTAGAATGTAGAGTTGTAGAATGTAGAGTTGTAGAATGTAGAGTTGTAGAGTTGTAGATGTAGAGTTGTAGAATGTAAAGAGTTGTAGAGTTGTAGAATGTAGAGTTGTAGAATGTTTGTAGAATGTAGAGTTGTAGAATGTAGAGTTGTAGAGTTGTAGAATGTAGAGTTGTAGAATGTAGAGTTGTAGAATGTAGAGTTGTAGAATGTAGAGTTGTAGAATGTAGAGTTGTAGAATGTAGAGTTGTAGAATGTAGAGTTGTAGAATGTAGAGTTGTAGAATGTAGAGTTGTAGAATGTAGAGTTGTAGAATAGAGTTGTAGAATGTAGAGTTGTAGAATGTAGAATTGTAGAATTGTAGAGTTGTAGAATGTAGAGTTGTAGAATGTAAAGTTGTAGAATGTAGAGTTGTAGAATGTAGAGTTGTAGAGTTGTAGAATGTAGAGTTGTAGAATGTAGAGTTGTAGAGTTGTAGAATGTAGAGTTGTAGAGTTGTAGAATGTAGAGTTGTAGAATGTAGAGTTGTAGAATGTAGAGTTGTAGAATGTAGATTGTAGAATGTAGAGTTGTAGAATGTAGAGTTGTAGAATGTAGAGTTGTAGAATGTAGAGTTGTAGAATGTAGAAATTGTAGAAATAACAAGAGTTGTAGAATGTAGAGTTGTAGAATGTAGAGTTGTAGAATTGTAGAAAATAGAGTTGTAGAATGTAGTAGTTGTAGAATGTAGAGTTGTAGAATGTAGAGTTGTAGAATGTAAGTTGTAGAGTTGTAGAATGTAGAGTTGTAGAATGTAGAGTTGTAGAGTTGTAGAATGTAGAGTTGTAGAATGTAGAGTTGTAGAATGTAGAGTTGTAGAGTTGTAGAATGTAGAGTTGTAGAATGTAGAGTTGTAGAATGTAGAGTTGTAGAATGTAGAGTTGTAGAATGTAGAGTTGTAGAATGTAGAGTTGTAGAATGTTTGTAGAATGTAGAGTTGTAGAATGTAGAGTTGTAGAATGTAGAGTTGTAGAATTTGTAGAATGTAGAGTTGTAGAATGTAGAGTTGTAGAATGTAGAGTTGTAGAGTTGTAGAATGTAGAGTTGTAGAATGTAGAGTTGTTGTAGAGTTGTAGAATGTAGAGTTGTAGAATGTAGAGTTGTAGAATGTAGAGTTGTAGAATGTAGTAGAATGTAGAGTTGTAGAATGTAGAGTTGTAGAATGTAGAGTTGTAGAATGTAGAGTTGTAGAATGTAAAGTTGTAGAATGTAGAGTTGTAGAATGTAGAGTTGTAGAATGTAGAGTTGTAGAATGTAAAGTTGTAGAATGTTTGTAGAATGTAGAGTTGTAGAATGTAGAGTTGTAGAATGTAGAGTTGTAGAGTTGTAGAATGTAGAGTTGTAGAATGTAGAGTTGTAGAATGTAGAGTTGTAGAATGTAGAGTTGTAGAATGTAGAGTTGTAGAATGTAGAGTTGTAGAATGTAGAGTTGTAGATGGTAGAGTTGTAGAATGTAAAGTTGTAGAATGTAGAGTTGTAGAATGTAGAGTTGTAGAATGTAGAGTTGTAGAATGTAGAGTTGTAGAATGTAGAGTTGTAGAATGTAAAGTTGTAGAGTTGTAGAATGTAGAGTTGTAGAGTTGTAGAATGTAGAGTTGTAGAATGTAGAGTTGTAGAATGTAGAGTTGTAGAATGTAGAGTTGTAGAGTTGTAGAATGTAGAGTTGTAGAATGAGTAGAGTTGTAGAATGTAGAGTTGTAGAATGTAGAGTTGTAGAATGTAGAAGTTGTAGAGTTGTAGAATGTAGTTGTAGAATGTAGAGTTGTAGAATGTAGAGTTGTAGAGTTGTAGAATGTAGAGTTGTAGAATGTAGAGTTGTAGAATGTAGAATGTAAAGTTGTAGAATGTAGAGTTGTAGAATGTAGAGTTGTAGAGTTGTAGAATGTAGAGTTGTAGAATGTAGAGTTGTAGAATGTAGAGTTGTAGAATGTAGAGTTGTAGAATGTAGAGTTGTAGAATGTAGAGTTGTAGAATGTAAAGTTGTAGAGTTGTAGAATGTAAAGTTGTAGAGTTGTAGAATGTAGAGTTGTAGAATGTAGAGTTGTAGAATGTAGAGTTGTAGAATGTAGAGTTGTAGAATGTAGAGTTGTAGAGTTGTAGAATGTAGAGTTGTAGAATGTAGAGTTGTAGAATGTAGAGTTGTAGAATGTAGAGTTGTAGAATTGTAGAATGTAGAGTTGTAGAGTTGTAGAATGTTTGTAGAATGTAGAGTAGAGTTGTAGAATGTAGAGTTGTAGAATGTAGAGTTGTAGAATGTAGAGTTGTAGAATGTAGAGTTGTAGAATGTAGAGTTGTAGAGTTGTAGAATGTTGTAGAATGTAGAGTTGTAGAATTGTAGAATTGTAGAGTTGTAGAATTGTAGAATGTAGAGTTGTAGAATGTAGAGTTGTAGAATGTAGAGTTGTAGAATGTTGTAGAATGTAGAGTTGTAGAATGTAGAGTTGTAGAGTTGTAGAATGTAGAGTTGTAGAATGTTGTAGAATGTAGAGTTGTAGAATGTTTGTAGAATGTAGAGTTGTAGAATGTAGAGTTGTAGAATGTAGAGTTGTAGAATGTAGAGTTGTAGAATGTTGTAGAATGTAGAGTTGTAGAGTTGTAGAATGTAGAAATTGTAGAATGTAGAGTTGTAGAATGTAGAGTTGTAGAATGTAGAGTTGTAGAATGTAAAGTTGTAGAATGTAGAGTTGTAGAATGTAGAGTTGTAGAATGTAGAGTTGTAGAATGTAGAGTTGTAGAATGTAGAGTAGAATGTAGAGTTGTAGAATGTAGAGTTGTAGAATGTAGAGTTGTAGAATGTATTGTAGAGTTGTAGAATGTAGAGTTGTAGAATGTAGAGTTGTAGAATGTAGAGTTGTAGAATGTTTGTAGAATGTAGAGTTGTAGAGTTGTAGAATGTAGAGTTGTAGAATGTAGAGTTGTAGAATGTAGAGTTGTAGAATGTTGTAGATGGTAGAGTTGTAGAATGTAGAGTTGTAGAATGTAGAGTTGTAGAATGTAGAGTTGTAGTAGAAATTGTAGAATGTAAAGTTGTAGAATGTAGAGTTGTAGAATGTAGAGTTGAGTTGTAGAATGTAGAGTTGTAGAATGTAGAGTTGTAGAATAGAATGTAGAGTTGTAGAATGTAGAGTTGTAGATGGTAGAGTTGTAGAATGTTGTAGAGTTGTAGAATGTAGAGTTGTAGAATGTAGAGTTGTAGAATGTAGAGTTGTAGAATGTAGAGTTGTAGAATGTAGAGTTGTAGAATGTAGAGTTGTAGAATGTAGAGTTGTAGAATGTAGAGTTGTAGAATGTAGAGTTGTAGAATGTAGAGTTGTAGAATGTAGAATTGTAGAATGTAGAGTTGTAGAATGTAGAGTTGTAGAGTTGTAGAATGTAGAGTTGTAGAATGTAGAGTTGTAGAATGTAGAGTTGTAGAAGAATGTAGAGTTGTAGAATGTAGAGTTGTAGAATTGTAGAATGTTGTAGAATGTAGAGTTGTAGAATGTAGAGTTGTAGAATGTAGAGTTGTAGAATGTAGAGTTGTAGAATGTAGAGTTGTAGAATGTAGAGTTGTAGAATGTAGAGTTGTAGAATGTAGAATGTTGTAGAATGTAGAGTTGTAGAATGTAGAGTTGTAGAATGTAGAGTTGTAGAATGTAGAGTTGTAATGTAGAGTTGTAGAATGTAAAGTTGTAGAATGTAGAGTTGTAGAATGTAGAGTTGTAGATGTTTGTAGAATGTAGAGTTGTAGAATGTTGTAGAATGTAGAGTTGTAGAATTGTAGAATGTAGAGTTGTAGAATGTAGAGTTGTAGAGTTGTAGAATAGAGTTGTAGAATGTAGAGTTGTAGAATGTAGAGTTGTAGAATGTAGAGTTGTAGAGATGTAGAGTTGTAGAATGTAGAGTTGTAGAATGTAGAGTTGTAGAATGTAGAGTTGTAGAATGTAGAGTTGTAGAATGTAGAGTTGTAGAATGTAGAGTTGTAGAATGTAGAGTTGTAGAGTTGTAGAATGTAGAGTTGTAGAATGTAGAGTTGTAGAATGTAGAGTTGTAGAATGTAGAGTTGTAGAATGTAGAGTTGTAGAATGTAGAGTTGTAGAGTTGTAGAATGTAGAGTTGTAGAATGTAGAGTTGTAGAATGTAGAGTTGTAGAATGTAGAGTTGTAGAATGTAGAGTTGTAGAATGTAGAGTTGTAGATGGTAGAGTTGTAGAATGTAAAGTTGTAGAATGTAGAGTTGTAGAATGTAGAGTTGTAGAATGTAGAGTTGTAGAATGTAGAGTTGTAGAATGTAGA
This sequence comes from Oncorhynchus nerka, assembly GCF_034236695.1. Taxonomy (NCBI): domain Eukaryota; kingdom Metazoa; phylum Chordata; class Actinopteri; order Salmoniformes; family Salmonidae; genus Oncorhynchus; species Oncorhynchus nerka. The sequence continues at coordinate 45,984,272 of NC_088411.1, forward strand.
GTTGTAGAATGTAGAGTTGTAGAATGTAGAGTTGTAGAGTTGTAGAATGTAGAGTTGTAGAATGTAGAGTTGTAGAATGTAAAGTTGTAGAATGTAGAGTTGTAGAATGTAGAGTTGTAGAGTTGTAGAATGTAGAGTTGTAGAATGTAGAGTTGTAGAATGTAGAGTTGTAGAATGTAGAGTTGTAGATGGTAGAGTTGTAGAATGTAGAGTTGTAGAATGTAGAGTTGTAGAATGTAGAGTTGTAGAATGTAGAGTTGTAGAATGTAGAGTTGTAGATGGTAGAGTTGTAGAATGTAAAGTTGTAGAATGTAGAGTTGTAGAATGTAGAGTTGTAGATGGTAGAGTTGTAGAATGTAGAGTTGTAGAGAATGTAGAGTTGTAGAATGTAAGTTGTAGAATGTAAAGTTGTAGAGTTGTAGAATGTAGAGTTGTAGAATGTTGTAGAATGTAGAGTTGTAGAATGTAGAGTTGTAGAATGTAGAGTTGTAGAGTTGTAGAATGTAGAGTTGTAGAATGTAGAGTTGTAGAATGTAGAGTTGTAGAATGTAGAGTTGTAGAGTTGTAGAATGTAGAGTTGTAGAATGTAGAGTTGTAGAATGTAGAGTTGTAGAATGTAGAGTTGTAGATGGTAGAGTTGTAGAATGTAAAGTTGTAGAGTTGTAGAATGTAAAGTTGTAGAGTTGTAGAATGTAGAGTTGTAGAATGTAGAGTTGTAGAATGTAGAGTTGTAGAGTTGTAGAATGTAGAGTTGTAGAATGTAGAGTTGTAGAATGTAGAGTTGTAGAGTGTAGAATGTAGAGTTGTAGAATGTAGAGTTGTAGAATGTAGAGTTGTAGATGTAGAGTGTAGAATGTAGAGTGTAGAATGTAGAGTTGTAGAATGTAGAGTTGTAGAGTTGTAGAATGTAGAGTTGTAGAATGTAGAGTTGTAGAATGTAGAGTTGTAGAATGTTTGTAGAATGTAGAGTTGTAGAATGTAGAGTTGTAGAATGTAGAGTTGTAGAATGTAGAGTTGTAGAATGTAGAGTTGTAGAATGTAGAGTTGTAGAATGTAGAGTTGTAGAAAATGTAGTTGTAGAATGTAGAGTTGTAGAATGTAGAGTTGTAGATGTAGAGTTGTAGAATGTAGAGTTGTAGAATGTAGAGTTGTAGAATGTAGAGTTGTAGAATGTAGAGTTGTAGAATGTAGAGTTGTAGAAATGTAGAGTTGTAGAATGTAGAGTTGTAGAATGTAGAGTTGTAGAATGTAGAGTTGTAGAATGTAGAGTTGTAGAATGTAGAGTTGTAGAGTTGTAGAATGTAGAGTTGTAGAATGTAGAGTTGTAGAATGTAGAGTTGTAGAGTAGAGTTGTAGAATGTAAGTTGTAGAGTTGTAGAATGTAGAGTTGTAGAATGTAGAGTTGTAGAATGTTGTAGAATGTAGAGTTGTAATGAGTTGTAGAATGTAGAGTTGTAGAATGTAGAGTTGTAGAATGTAGAGTTGTAGAATGTAGAGTTGTAGAATGTAGAGTTGTAGAATGTAGAGTTGTAGAATGTAGAGTTGTAGAATGTAAAGTTGTAGAATGTAAAGTTGTAGAATGTAGAGTTGTTGTAGAATGTAGAGTTGTAGAATGTAGAGTTGTAGAATGTAGAGTTGTAGAATGTTGTAGAATGTAGAGTTGTAGAGTTGTAGAATGTAGAGTTGTAGAATGTAGAGTTGTAGAATGTAGAGTTGTAGATGGTAGAGTTGTAGAATGTAGTTGTAGAATGTAGAGTTGTAGAATGTAGAGTTGTAGAATGTAGAGTTGTAGAGTTGTAGAATGTAGAGTTGTAGAATGTAGAGTTGTAGAATGTAGAGTTGTAGAATGTAGAGTTGTAGAATGTAGAGTTGTAGAATTGTAGAGTAGAATGTAGTTGTAGAATGTAGAGTTTGTAGAATGTAGAGTTGTAGAGTTGTAGAATGTAGAGTTGTAGAATGTAGAGTTGTAGAATGTAGAGTTGTAGAATGTATTGTAGAGTTGTAGAATGTAGAGTTGTAGAATGTGTTGTAGAATGTAGTTGTAGAATGTAGAGTTGTAGAAATATAGAATGTAGAGTTGTAGAATGTAGAGTTGTAGAATGTAGAGTTGTAGAATGTAGAAGTTGTAGAGTTGTAGAATGTAGAGTTGTAGAATGTAGAGTTGTAGAATGTAGAGTTGTAGAATGTAGAGTTGTAGAATTGTAGAATTGTAGAGTTGTAGAATGTAGAGTTGTAGAATGTAGAGTTGTAGAATGTAGAGTTGTAGAGTTGTAGAATGTATTGTAGAATGTAGAGTTGTAGAATGTAGAGTTGTAGAATGTAGAGTTAGAATAGAGTTGTAGAATGTAGAGTTGTAGAGTTGTAGAATGTAGATTGTAGAATGTAGAGTTGTAGAATGTAGAATTGTAGAGTTGTAGAATGTAGAGTTGTAGAATGTAGAGTTGTAGAATTGTAGAGTTGTAGAATTGTAGAGTTGTAGAATGTAGAGTTGTAGAATGTAGAGTTGTAGAATGTAGAGTTGTAGAGTTGTAGAATGTAGAGTTGTAGAGTTGTAGAATGTAGAGTTGTAGAATTGTAGAATGTAGAGTTGTAGAGTTGTAGAATTGTAGAGTTGTAGAATGAGATTGTAGAGTTGTAGAATGTAGAGTTGTAGAGTTGTAGAATGTAGAGTTGTAGAATGTAGAGTTGTAGAGTTGTAGAATGTAGAGTTGTAGAATGTAGAGTTGTAGAGTTGTAGAATGTAGAGTTGTAGAGTTGTAGAATGTAGAGTTGTAGAATGTAGAGAATGTAGAGTTGTAGAATGTAGAGTTGTAGAAATGTAAAGTTGTAGAGTTGTAGAATGTAAGTTGTAGAATTGTAGAATGTAGAGTTGTAGAATGTAGAGTTGTAGAATGTAAAGTTGTAGAGTTGTAGAATGTAGAGTTGTAGATGTAGAGTTGTAGAATGTAAAGTTGTAGAGTTGTAGAATGTAGAGTTGTAGAGTTGTAGAATGTAGAGTTGTAGAGTTGTAGAATGTAGAGTTGTAGATGGTAGAGTTGTAGAATGTAAAGTTGTAGAGTTGTAGAATGTAAAGTTGTAGAGTTGTAGAATGTAGAGTTGTAGAATGTAGAGTTGTAGAATGTAGAGTTGTAGAATGTAGAGTTGTAGAATGTAGAGTTGTAGATGGTAGAGTTGTAGAATGTAAAGTTGTAGAGTTGTAGAATGTAAAGTTGTAGAGTTGTAGAATGTAAAGTTGTAGATGGTAGAGTTGTAGAATGTAAAGTTGTAGAGTTGTAGAATGTAGAGTTGTAGAATGTAGAGTTGTAGAATGTAGAGTTGTAGAGTTGTAGAATGTAGAGTTGTAGAATGTAGAGTTGTAGAATATAGAGTTGTACAGTTGTAGAATGTAGAGTTGTAGAATGTAGAGTTGTAGAATGTAGAGTTGTAGATGGTAGAGTTGTAGAATGTAAAGTTGTAGAATGTAGAGTTGTAGAATGTAGAGTTGTAGAGTTGTAGAATGTAGAGTTGTAGAATGTAGAGTTGTAGAATGTAGAGTTGTAGAATGTAGAGTTGTAGAATGTAGAGTTGTAGATGGTAGAGTTGTAGAATGTAGAGTTGTAGAATGTAGAGTTGTAGAATGTAGAGTTGTAGAATGTAGAGTTGTAGAATGTAGAGTTGTAGAATGTAGAGTTGTAGAAGAATGTAGAGTTGTAGAATGTAGAGTTGTAGAGTAGAGTTGTAGAATGTAGAGTTGTAGAATGTAGAGTTGTAGAATGTAGAGTTGTAGAATGTAGAGTTGTAGAATGTAGAGTTGTAGAATGTAGAGTTGTAGAATGTAGAGTTGTAGAATGTAGAGTTGTAGAATGTAGAGTTGTAGAATGTAGAGTTGTAGAATGTAGAGTTGTAGAGTTGTAGAATGTAGAGTTGTAGAATGTAGAGTTGTAGAATGTAGAATGTAGAATTGTAGAGTTGTAGAAGTTGTAGAATGTAGAATTGTAGAATGTTGTAGAGTTGTGAATGTAGAGTTGTAGAATGTAGAATTGTAGAGTTGTAGAATGTAGATTGTAGAATTGTAGAGTTGTAGAATGTAAAGTTGTAAATGTAGTTGTAGAATGTAGAAAATATTGTAGAATGTAGAGTTGTAGAATGTAGAGTTGTAGAATGTAGAGTTGTAGTAGAGTTGTAGAATGTAGAATTGTAGAATGTAGAATGTAGAATGTAGAGTTGTAGAATGTAGAGTTGTAGAATGTAGAGTTGTAGAATGTAGAGTTGTAGAATGTAGAGTTGTAGAGTTGTAGAATGTAGAGTTGTAGAATGTAGAGTTGTAGAATGTAGAGTTGTAGAGTTGTAGAATGTAGAGTTGTAGAATGTAGAGTTGTAGAATGTAGAGTTGTAGAATGTAGAGTTGTAGAATGTAGAGTTGTAGAATGTAGAGTTGTAGAATGTAGAGTTGTAGAGTTGTAGAATGTAGAGTTGTAGAATGTAGAGTTGTAGAATGTAGAGTTGTAGAATGTAGAGTTGTAGAATGTAGAGTTGTAGATGGTAGAGTTGTAGAATGTAAAGTTGTAGAATGTAGAGTTGTAGAATGTAGAGTGTAGAATGTAGAGTTGTAGAATGTAGAGTTGTAGAGTTGTAGAATGTTTGTAGAATGTAGAGTTGTAGAATGTAGAGTTGTAGAATGTAGAGTTGTAGAATGTAGAAGTTGTAGAATTGTAGAATGTAGAGTTGTAGAATGTAGAGTTGTAGAATGTAAAGTTGTAGAATGTAGAGTTGTAGAATGTAGAGTTGTAGAATGTAGAGTTGTAGAATGTAGAGTTGTAGAATGTAGAGTTGTAGATGTAGAGTTGTAGAATGTAGAGTTGTAGAATGTAGAGTTGTAGAGTTGTAGAATGTAGAGTTGTAGAATGTAGAGTTGTAGAATGTAGAGTTGTAGAATGGTAGAGTTGTAGAATGTAGAGTTGAAATGTAGAGTTGTAGAATGTAGAGTTGTAGAATGTAGAGTTGTAGAATGTAGAGTTGTAGAATGTAGAGTTGTAGAGTTGTAGAGTTGTAGTTGTAGAATGTAGAGTTGTAGAATGTAGAAATGTAGAATTGTAGAAATGTAGAATGTAGAGTTGTAGAATGTAGAGTTGTAGAATGTAGAGTTGTAGAATTAGAGTTGAAAATGTAGAGTTGTTTGTAGAAATGTAGAGTTGTAGAATATAAAGTTGTAGAATATAGAAATTGTAGAATGTAGAGTTGTAGAATGTAGAGTTGTAGAATGTAGAGTTGTAGAATGTAGAGTTGTAGAATGTAGTTGTAGAGTTGTAGAATGTAGAGTTGTAGAATGTAGAATTGTAGAAATGTAGAGTTGTAGAATGTAGAGTTGTAGAATGTAGAGTTGTAGATGGTAGAGTTGTAGAATGTAAAGTTGTAGAATGTGAGAGTTGTAGAATGTAGAGTTGTAGAATGTAGAGTTGTAGAATGTTGTTGTAGAATGTAGAGTTGTAGAGTTGTAGAATGTAGAGTTGTAGAATGTAGAGTTGTAGAATAGTAGAGTTGTAGAATGTAGAGTTGTAGAATGTTTGTAGAATGGTAGAGTTGTAGAATGTAGAGTTGTAGAAATGTAGAAAGTTGTAGAATGTAGAGTTGTAGAAATATAGAAAGTGTAGAATATAGAAATTGTAGAAATGTAGAGTTGTAGAATGTAGAAATTGTAGAATGTAGAGTTGTAGAATTGTAAATATAGAGTTGTAGAGTTGTAGAATGTAGAGTTGTAGAAAATATAGAGTTGTAGAATGTAGAGTTGTAGAATGTAGAAATGTTGTAGAATGTAGAGTTGTAGAAAATTTATGTAAAATAAAATTGTAGAAATATAGGGTTGTAGAATGTAGAGTTGTAGAGTTGTAGAATGTAGAGTTGTAGAATGTAGAGTTGTAGAATGTAGAGTTGTAGAATTGTAAAAATATTGTAGAAATTGTAGCAAAATTGTAGAGTTGTAGAATAAGAAAAATATAGAGTTGTAGAGAAATAGAATGTAGAGTTGTAGAAATAGAGTAGTAAAAATATAGAAATTGTAGAATTTAGTTAAGAAAAGAGAAATGTAGAGTTGTAGTAGAGAATTGTTAAAATGTAGAAATGTAGAGTTGTAGAATGTAGAAATTGTAGAAATGTAGAAAATGTATAGAGTTGTAGAAATATTGTAGAATGTAAAATTGTAGAGTTGTAAAAATATAGAGTTGTAGAATGTAGAGTTGTAGAATGTTGTAGAATGTAGAAAATAGAATTGTAGAATTGTAGAAAATAGAGTTGTAGAAAATAGAAAATTTGTAGAATGTAGAAATAAGTTGTAGAATGTAGAAGTTGTAGAATGTAGAGTTGTAGAATGTAAAGTTGTAGAATGTAGAGTTGTAGAATGTAAAGTTGTAGAGTTGTAGAATGTAGAGTTGTAGAATGGTTGTAGAAATTGTAGAATGTAAAGTTGTAGAATGTAGATGTAAATATTGTAGAATGTAGAGTTGTAGAATTGTAGAAATGTAGAATGTAGAGTTGTAAAATATAGAGTTGTAGAATGTAATTGTAAATGTAGAGTTGTAGAAATATAGAATTGTAGAATGTAAAATATAGAGTTGTAGAATGTAAAAATTGTAGATATAGAATTGTAGAAATGTAGAAATTGTAGAAAGTTGTAGAATATAGAGTTGTAGAATATAGAGTTGTAGAATGTAAAGTTGTAGAAAAGTTGTAGAATGTAGAAATTGTAGAAATTTGTAAAATATAGAGTTGTAGAATGTAGAAATTGTAGAATGTAAAGTTGTAGAAAGATTGTAGAATGTAGAGTTGTAGAATGTAGAGTTGTAGAATGTTGTAGAATGTAGAGTTGTAGAAATGTAGAATTGTAGAAATTGTAGAATGTAGAGTTGTAGAATTGTAGAATGTAGAGTTGTAGAATATAGAATTGTAGAATGTAGAGTTGTAGAATGTAGAGTTGTAGATGGTAGAGTTGTAGAATGTAGAAGTTGTAGAAAAATTGTAAAATGTAAAGTTGTAGAATTGTAGAATTGTAGAGAAATGTAGAGTTGTAGAATGTAGAGTTGTAGAATTGTAGAAATGTAGAGTTGTAGAATGTAGAAAATGTAGAATGTAGAATTGTAGAGTTGTAGAATGTAAGTTGTAAATGTAGAGTTGTAGAATGTAGAGTTGTAGAAAAATGTAAATGTTGTAGAATGTAGAGTTGTAGAATGTAAAGTTGTAGAATGTAGAATTGTAGAATGTAGAAATTGTAGAATGTAAAATTGTAAAATGTAAAAAATATAGAATTGTAAAATATAGAGTTGTAAAATAGAGTTGTAAAATATAGAATTGTAGAAAATTATAGAAATATAAAATTGCAAAATATAGAGTTGTAAAATATGTAAATTGTAAAATATAGAGATTAGTAAAATATAGAAATTGTAGAATTGTAAAATTTATAAAATATAGAAATTGTAGAATGTAAAATATAGTTGTAGAAATGTAGAGTTGTAGAATGTAGAATTGTAGAAATATAGAATTGTAGAAATTGTAGAATGTAGAAAATAGAAATTGTAGAATGTTGTAAAATGTAGAGTTGTAAAATATGTAGAGTTGTAGAAAATAGAATGTAGAGTTGTAAAATATAGAAATGTAGAATTGTAAAATTGTAAAATGTAGAGTTTAGCAAAATATAGAAATTGTAGAAATAAGAATATAGAAGTTGTAGAAATATAGAAAATGTAGAAGGTATTGTAGAATGTAGAGTTGTAAAATGAGAAATTGTAGAATGTAGAGTTGTAGAAATGTAGAGTTGTAGAATGAGAATGTAGAAATTGTAGAATGTAGAGTTGTAGAATGTAAAGTTGTAGAAAATATAAAATTGTAAAATAAAAATATTTGTAGAATGTAGAATGTAGGAGTTGTAGAAATGTAGAGTTGTAAAATGTAGAGTTGTAAAATATAGAAATTGTAGAAAATGTAAAATATAAAGTTGTAAAATATGTAGAAAATAGAGTTGTAGAATTGTAAATTGTAGAATTTAGCAAAATGTAGAAATGTAGAAATTGTAGAATATAAAATTGTAGAAATATAGAAATTTATAAAATATAAAATATAGAAATTGTAAAATATAGAAAATTGTAGAATATAGGGTTGTAAAATATAAGTTGTAAATTGTAAATATAGAAATTGTAGAATATAGAAATTGTAAAATATAGAAATTGTAGAATTTAGTAGAGAATGTAAATAGAATTGTAAAATAAAGTTGTAGAAATATAGAGTTGTAGAAATAGTTGTAGAATGTAGAAATATAGAAAATTGTAGAAAATATAGAATTTGTAGAAAATATAAAGTTGTAGAATGTAGAGTTGTAGAATATAGAATTGTAGAATTTAGAAATTGTAGAATGTAGAAATTGTAGAAATTGTAGTAGAAAATGTAGAATGTAGAATTGTAGAAATATAGAGTTGTAGAATATAGAGTTGTAGAATGTAGAAATTGTAGAATGTAAAATAGAATTTAGAAATTGTAAAATAACAGAAATTGTAAAATATAAAATTGTAGAATTGTAAAATATAAAATTGTAGAAAATATAGAAATTAGCAAAATATAGAATTTAGCAAATATAGAATTGTAGAAAATATAGAAAATTGTAGAATTAGAAAATAGAAATTGTAAAATGTAGAAATTGTAGAAATTGTAAAATATATAAGGTAGAGTTGTAGAAATAGAAATTGTAGAAATATAGAAATTTGTAGAAATAGAAATTGTAGAATGTAGAGTTGTAAATGTAGAGTTGTAGAAAATGTAGAGTTGTAGAATGTAGAAATTGTAGAAATTGTAGAATGTAGAGTTGTAGAATGTAGAGTTGTAGAAATGTAATTGTAGAGTTGTAGAAATATAGAGTTGTAGAATGTAGAAATTGTAGAAATATAGAGTTGTAGAAATGTAGAGTTGTAAAATATAGAATGTAGAGTTGTAGAATGTAGAGTTGTAGAATATAGAGTTGTAGAATATAGAAAATTGTAGAAAAGAGTTGTAAAATGTAGAGTTGTAGAAAATGTAGAAATTGTAGAGTTGTAGAAAATATAGAGTTGTAGAAATAGAGTTGTAAAATATAGAGTTGTAGAATAGTTGTAGAAAATAGAATTGTAGAATGAGAAATTGTAGAATGTAACAAAATTGTAGAATGTAGAAATTGTAAATATAGAGTTGTAAAATATAGAGTTGTAGAATATAGAAAAATATAGTTGTAGAATGTAGAGTTGTAGAAATTGTAAAATATAGAGTTGTAGAAATAGAGTTGTAGAATGTAGCAAGAAAATTGTAAATGTAGAGTTGTAAAATAGTAGAGTTGTAGAAATATAGAAATTGTAAAATATAGAAATTTAGAAATTGTAAAAATATAGAAATTGTAGAAAATTGTAGAATGTAGAAATTGCAAAATAACAAAATATAGAGTTGTAAAATGTAGAAATGTAAATATAGAAAATGTAGAAATTGTAGAAATATAAGTTGTAAAATATAGAAATTGCAAAATATAGAATTGTAGAATGTAAAATTGTAAAATATAGAAATTGTAGCAAAATATAAAATTGAAATTGTAAAATATAGAAATTGTAAAATATAGAATTGTAAAATATAAATTGTAAATTGTAAATAGTAGAAATTGTAAAATATAAAATTGTAAAATTAGAATTAGAAATTGTAAAAATATAGTAAAAAATTGTAGAAATATAGAAATTGTAAAAAATAATAGTAAAATTGCAAAAATATAGCAAATTTATAGAAATATAGAAATTGTAAAATATAGAAAATTGTAGCAAATATAGTAAAATTGCAAAAATATAGAAAATAAAATATAGTTGTAAAATATAGAAATTAGAAAATAGCAAAATAATTGTAAAATATAGAAAAATATAGAAAATATAAAATTTAAGAAATTGTAGAAATATAGAAATTGTAAAATATAGAAATTGTAGAAATATTGTAGAATTGTAGAAATATAGAAATTGTAAAATAGTAGAAATTGTAGAAATATAGAGATTGTAGAAATATAGAAATTGTAAAATATAGAAATTGTAGAAAATTTAGAAAATATAGAAATTGTAAAATATAGAAAGCAAAAATTGTAAAATATAATTGTAAAAATATAGAAATTGTAGAAATATAGAATTGTAAAATATAGTAAGAAATTGTAAAATATAGAGAATTGTAAAATATAAAATTGTAAAATTAGCAAAATATAGAATTGTAGAAATGTAGAAATTGTAGAATAAAAGTTGTAGAAATATAGAATTGTAGAAATATAGAATTGTAAAATATGTTTGTAAAATATAGAAATTGTAGAAAATATAAAATTGTAGAAATAAATTGTAGAAAAATATAAAATTGTAGAAAATTGTAGTAAAATTGTAGAAATATAGAAATATAAAAATTGTAAAAATATAGAAATAGAAAATTTGTAAAATAAAAAATTTAGCAAAATATAGAAATTTAAAAATATAGAAATTTGCAAAATATAGAAATTGTAAAATATAGAAATTGTAAAATGTATAAAATATAGAAATTTATAGAAAATATAAAATTGTAAAAATAGTAAAATTGCAAAATATAGAAATTGTAAAATATAGAATTGTAGAAATATAGAAAATTGTAAAAATATAGAAATTTAGCAAAATATAGAAATTCAAAATATAGAAATTGTAAAATATAGAAATTAGCAAAAATATAGAAATTGTAAAATTGTATATAGAATTGTAAAATATAGAAATTGCAAAAATAGAAGAATTTAGCAAAATATAGAAATTGTAAAATATAGAATTTAGCAAAATATAGAAATTGTAGTAGCAAAATATAGAATTGCAAAATATAGAAATTGTAGCAAAATATAGAAAATTGTAAAAATATAGAAATTGTAAAAATATAGAAATTTAGAAAATATAGAATTGTAAAAATATAGAAATTGTAGAAATATAAAAATTGTAAAATATAGAATTGTAAAATATAGAAATTGTAGAAAATATAAAATATAGAAATTGTAAAATATAGAAATGTAAAATAGAAATGTAGAAATTGTAGAAATAAAATATAGAAATTGTAGAATGTAGAATTGTAAAATATAAAATATAGTTGTAGAAAATATAAGTTGTAGAAAATATAAAATTGTAGAAATGTAGAAATTGTAAGAATGTAAAAATTTATGTATAGAATGTAGAATTGTAAAATGTAGAAAATGTAGAATTGTAGAAAATATAAAATTGTAAAATGTAGAATTGTAGAATATAAAATGTAGAAAGTATAAAAAATTGTAGAAATATAGAAATTGTAGAATATAGAAATTGTAAAATATAGAAATGTAGAAAATTGTAGAAATTGTAGAAATTGTAGAAAATAAATGTAGAAATTGTAAAATATTGTAGAATTGTAAAATGTAGAATTGTAGAAATATAGAAATTGTAAAATATAGAATTGTAAAATATAAAATTGTAGAAATATAAAATTGTAAAATATAGAATTGTAGAATATAGAAATTTAGAAAGAAAAATAAAAAAATATAGAAGAATTGTAAAATATAGAAATTGTAGAAATATAGAATTGTAGAAATATAGTTGTAGAAATGTAGAAATTGTAGAATATAGAAATTGTAGAAAATGTAGAATGTAGAAATTGTAAAATATAGAAATTGTAGAATATAGTTGTAGAAATAAAAATTGTAGAAATTGTAGAAATTAGTAAATGTAGAAATTGTAGAAAATGTAGAAATTGTAGAAAATATAAATTGTAGAATAGCAGAGTTGTAGAAAATATAGAATTGTAGAAATATAGAATTGTAGAAATTGTAGAAATTGTAGAAATTGTAGAAAAATAGAGTTGTAGAAATGTAGAAATTGTAGAAATGTAGAAAAATGTAGAATGTAAAATATAGAATTGTAAAATATAAAATGTAGAAATGTAGAATGTAGATTGTAGAATTGTAGAATTGTAGAAAATGTAGAAATTGTAAAATAGAAAGAGTTGTAGAATGTAGAATTGTAGAATGTAGAAATTGTAGAATGTAAAATTGTAGAATGTAGAAAATATAGAATGTAGAAGTTGTAGAATATAGAGTTGTAGAATATAGAAATTGTAGAAATTGTAGAATGTAGAGTTGTAGAATGTAGAATTGTAGAATGTAGAAAAATAGAAATGTAGAATTGTAGAAAAATAGTAGAATTGTAGAATATAAAGTTGTAGAAAATAGTAAGTTGTAGAAAATAGAGTTGTAGAAATGTAGAGTTGTAGAATTGTATAGTAGAATTGTAGAATATAGAAATTGTAGAAATGTAGAATTGTAGAATTTAGTAGAGTTGTAGAAAATAGAGTTGTAAAATGTAGAGTTGTAGAATGTAGAATTGTAAAATATAGAAATTGTAGAAATGTAGAGTTGTAGCAAAATATAGAAAATTTAGAAATATAGAGAAATTTAGTAGAGTTGTAAAATAACAAAGAAATATAGAAATTGTAAAATAAAATAGAATTGTAGAAATATAGAAAATTGTAGAAATATAGAATTTATAAAAATTGTAGAAAATATAGAAATTGTAGAAATGTAGAAATTGTAAAATATAGAAATTGTAAAATATAGAAATTTAAAATATAGTAAATTGTAAAATGTAGAAATTGTAAAATTGTAGAAAGTTTAGAAAATATAGAATTGTAGCAAAATATAGAATTGTAGAAATATAGAAATTGTAAAATAGTAGAATTGTAAAATATAGAAATTGTAAAATATAGCAAAATGTAAAATAGCAAAAATATAGAAAATATGAAATATAAAAATAGAAATTGTAGCAAAATAGTAAAATTGTAGAAAATATAGAAATTGTAAAATATAGTATAGAAATTGTAAAATATAGAAATTGTAGCAAAATATAGAAATTGTAGCAAATAAAAAGTAGAAAATGTAGAAAATAAAATTGTAGCAAAATGTAGAAATTGTAGCAAAATATAGAAATTGTAAAATAGAAATTGTAAAATATAAAGTTGTAGAAAATATAGAGTTGTAGAAAATAGAATGTAGAGTTGTAGAATTGTAGAAATATAGAATTGTAGAAATGTAAAATGTAGAATGTAGAAAATATAGAAATTGTAGAAAATGTAGTTGTAAATGTAGAATTGCAAAATATAGAGTTGTAGAATTAGAAATATTGTAAATGTAGAGTTGTAGAATATAGTAAATTGTAGAAATGTAGAATGTAGAGTTGTAGAAATATGTAAATTGTAGAAATATAGAAAGTTGTAGAATGTAGAGTTGTAGAATGTAGAGTTGTAGAAATGTAGAGTTGTAGAATGTAGAGTTGTAGAATGTAGAGTTGTAGAATGTAGAGTTGTAGAATGGTAGAGTTGTAGAATGTAGAGTTGTAGAGTTGTAGAATGTAAGTTGTAGAATTGTAAAATTGTAGAAAATTTGTAGAATGTAGAGTTGTAGAAATGTAGAGTTATGTAGAAATAACAAATTGTAGAATGTAGAGTTGTAAATAGAAATTGTAGAAAATATGTTGTAGAAAATATAGAGTTGTAGAATGTAATTGTATAGAAAAATGTAGAAAAATGTAGAAATTGTAGAAAATATAGAAATTGTAGAAAAATAGAAATAATGTAGAGTTGTAAAATATAGAAATTGTAGAAATAGAGTTGCAAAATATAGAATTGTAGAAATTGAATAGAAATTGTAGAAAATATAAAATTGTAGAAATTGTAGAAATGTAGAAATTTGTAGAATGTAGAAATTGTAAAATTGTAGAAATGTAGAAAGTTGTAGAAATGTAAAGTTGTAGAGTTGTAAATGTAGAGTTGTAGAATTGTAGAATGTAGAGTTGTAGAATGTAGAATTGTAGAATGTAAAGTTGTAGAATTGTAGAATTGTAGAAAATTGTAGAATGTAGAGTTGTAGAAAATAGAGTTGTAGAATGTAGAGTTGTAGAATGTAGAGTTGTAGAATGTAGAATTGTAAAATTGTAGAGTTGTAGAATGTAAAGTTGTAGAATGTAGAAATGTAGAATGTAGAAAATTGTAGAATGTAGAGTTGTAGATGGTAGAGTTGTAGAATGTAAAAATGTAGAATTGTAGAATTGTAGAATGTAGAGTTGTAGAATGTAGAGTTGTAGAATGTAGAATTGTAGAAATATAGAGTTGTAAAATGTAATTGTAGAAATGTAGAGAATGTAGATAAATAATAGAATTGTAAAATATAGAATTGTAGAAATTGTAAAATATAGAAAATGTAGAATGTAAAAAGTTATAAAATATAGAATTGTAGAAATATAGAAATTGTAGAATAGTAAAATTGTAAAATATAGAATTGTAAAATATAGAAATTTAGAAATATAGAAATTGAAATTTAGTAGAATATAGAATTGTAGAATATAAAGTTGTAGAAATATAGAAATTGTAGCAAATATAAAGTTGTAAAATATAGAATTGTAGAATGTAGAGTTGTAGAAATATAGAGTTGTAGAATGTAGAAGTTGTAGAAAATATAGTTGCAAAATATAGAAATTGTAGAAAGAATTGTAGAAATTGTAGAAAATATAGAGTTGTAGAAAATTGTAGAATGTAGAGTTGTAGAATGTAGAAAATTGTAGAGTTGTAAATGTAGAATTGTAGAATGTAGAGTTGTAGATGGTAGAGTTGTAGAATGTAGAAGAGTTGTAGAATGTAGAGTTGTAGAATGTAGAGTTGTAGAATGTAGAAATTGTAGAATGTAGAGTTGTAGAATGTAGAAATTGTAGAATATAGAAAATAGTAGAAAGTTGTAAAATATAGAAATTGTAAAATTGTAGAATTGTAGAAGGTAAATGTAGAAATTTAGTATGTAAAATATAGAAATTGTAAAATATAGAAAATATGTAAATTTAGCAAAATATAGAAATTGTAGAAAATATAGAAGAAATTGTAGAAATGTAGAAATTGTAAAATGTAGAAATTGTAGAATATAGAAATTGTAAAATATAGAGTTGTAGAATGTAGAGTTGTAGAATGTAGAGTTGTAGAATGTAGAAAATTGTAGAGTTGTAGAATGTAGAGTTGTAGAATGTAGAGTTGTAGAATGTAGAAATGTAGAATGTAAATTGTAGAATGGTAGAGTTGTAGAATGTAGAATTGTAGAGTTGTAGAATGTAGAGTTGTAGAATGTAGAGTTGTAGAATGTAGAGTTGTAAAATGTAGAAGTTGTAGAATATAGAATTGTAGAATGAGAGTTGTAGAATGTAAAGTTGTAGAAAATGTAGAGTTGTAGAATATAGAGTTGTAGAATGTAGAGTTGTAGAATGTAAAATTGTAGAATGTAGAGTTGTAGAATTGTAGAATTGTAGAAATTGTAGAATTGTAGAATTGTAGAGTTGTAGAATGTAGAAATTGTAGAAATGTAGAATGTAGAATGTAGAGTTGTAGAATGTAGAGTTGTAGAAATGTAGAGTTGTAGAATTGTAGAATTGTAGAGTTGTAGAATGTAGAAATTGTAGAATGTAAAATTGTAGAAAATATGTAGAAAATATAGAAATTGTAAATATAGAGTTGTAGAAATAAGAAATTGTAAAATTATAGCAAATATAAGAAATTGTAAAATATAGAAATTTATAAATGTAGAAATGTAAGAATTGTAGAAAAATGTAAAAGAAGTTGTAGAATATAAAGTTGTAAAATGTAGAGTTGTAGAGTTGTAGAATGTAGAGTTGTAGAATGTAGAGTTGTAAATAAATAGTAGAGTTGTAAAATATAGAAATGTAGAATGTAAAGTTGTAAAAGTTGTAGAATATAAGATTGTAGAAAATAGATATGTAGAGTTGTAAAATGTAGAAATTGTAAAATATAGAAATGTAGAATGTAGAAATTGTAGAATGTAGAGTTGTAGAAAATGTAGAGTTGTAGAAAATTGTAGAAATATAGAAAATTGTAGAAAATATAGAAATTGTAAATGTAGAATTTAAAATATAGAATTGTAGAAATATAGAGAGTTGTAGAATGTAGAAATTGTAGAATGTAAAATTGTAGAATGTAGAGTTGTAGAATATAGAAATTGTAGAATAAGAATTGTAGAATGTAGAAATTGTAGAAATGTAGAAAATTGTAGAATGTAGAGTTGTAGAAAATATAGAAATTGTAGAATTGTAGAATGTAGTAAGTTGTAGAATGTAGAATGTAGAATTGTAGAATGTAGAGTTGTAGAAATAAAATTGTAGAAATGTAGAAATGTAGAAAATGTAGAATTGTAGAATGTAAAATAGAAATTGTAGAAATATAAAGTTGTAAAATATAGAGTTGTAAAATATAGAAGAATGTAGAAATTGTAGAAAATGTAGAAATTGTAGAATGTAAAATTGTAAAGTTGTAGAAAAATATAGAGTTGTAAATAGAAAATAGAATATAGAGTTGTAGAAATATAGAAAATGTAGAATGTAAAATTGTAGAAATTGTAAAATATAGAAATTGTAAAATATAGAATTGTAGAAAATATAGAAATTGTAAAATATAAAATTTATAGAAATATAGAATTGTAAAATAGAAAAATTATAAAATATAGGGATTGCAAAATAATTATAGAAAATAGAAATTGTAGAATTGTAGAATTGTAGAAAATGTAGAATTAAAAATAAGAAATTGTAGAATTGTAGAAATGTAGAATTTATAGAAATATAAAAATTGTAAAATATGCCAAAGAAATAGAAATTGTAGCAAAATATAGAATTGTAGAAGTTGTAGAATATAGAAATTGTAGAATATAGAAATTGTAGAAATATAGAAAATTGTAAGAATGTAAAATTGTAGAAATATAGAAATTGTAAAATATAGAAATTGTAGAATATAGAATTGTAAAATATAGAAGTTGTAGAATAAAAATAGAGTTGTAGAAAATATAGAAATTGTAAAAATTATAAAATGTAGAAATTTAGAAAATATAGAAATTGTAGAAATATAGAAATTGTAGAAATATAGAATTGTAGAAATATAGAAAATGTAAAAATTAGCAAAATATTTGTAAAATGTAGAAATTGTAGAAATTGTAAAATATAGAAATTGTAGAAAAATGTAGAGTTGTAGAATATAAATGTAGAGTTGTAGAAATGTAGAAAATGTAGAAATGTAGAGTATAGAGTTGTAGAAATAGAGTTGTAGAATGTAAAGTTGTAGAAATTGTAGAAAATGTAGAGTTGTAGAATGTAGAGTTGTAGTTGTAGAAAATGTAGAGTTGTAGAATGTAGAATTGTAGAAATGTAGAAATTGTAGAGAAATTGTAGAATGTTGTAAAATTGTAGAAAATATGTAGTGTTGTAGAATGTAGAAGTTGTAGAATATAGAATGTAGAATGTAGAGTTGTAGAATGTAGAGTTGTAGAATGTAGAAAATGTAGAAATGTAGAAATAGAAATTGTAAAATTTAGAAAATAAAATTGTAGGTTTAGAATGTAAAATGGTAGTTGTAGAATGTAGAAATTGTAAAATAAGAGTTGTAGAAAATAGAAAGTAGAAAATATAGAATAGAAATTGTAAAAATATAGAAATTTAGAAAATAACAAAGTTGTATAAATATAGAAATTTAAATTTAGCAAAATATAGAATTGTAAATAAAAATTGTAAATAAATTAGCAAAATATAGAAATTGTAAAATATAGAAATTAGCAAAATAAATATAAAGAATTGTAAAAAATATAAAATATAAAATGTAGAAATAGAAAATATAGAAAGTTGTAGAAATATAGAAATTGTAAAATATAAAATTGCAAAAATATAGAATTGTAAAATTGTAGAAATTGTAGAATGTAGAAATTGTAGAATATAGAAATTGTAGAAATGTAGAAATAGAAAATGTAGAGTTGTAGAATGTAGAAATTGTAGAATGTAGAGTTGTAGAATGTAGAGTTGTAGAATGTAGAAATTGTAGAATGTAGAGTTGTAGAAAAATGTAGAGTTGTAGAAATATAGAGTTGTAGAATGTAAATTGTAGAATGTTGTAGAAATAAGAAATTGTAGAAAATGAATGTAGAGTTGTAGAATGTAGAATTGTAGATGTAATTGTAGAATTGTAAAGGTTGTAAAATATAGAGTTGTAAAATGTAGAATTGTAGAATTGTAGAATGTAGAATGTAGAAATGTAGAATGTAGAGTTGTAGAGTTGTAGAATGTAGAGTTGTAGAATGTAGAATTGTAGAATGTAGAGTTGTAGAATGTAGAGTTGTAGAATATAGAGTTGTAGAAATGTAGAGTTGTAGAATATGTAGAAATTGTAGAAAATATAGAATTGTAGAAATGTAGAGTTGTAGAAATAGAGTTGTAGAAAATAGGTAGAGTTGTAGAAATGTAAAGTTGTAAAATGTAGAGTTGTAGAAATATAGAGTTGTTGTAAAAATATAGAATTTAGAAAAATATAGAATGTAGAAGTTGTAGAATATAGAGTTGTAGAATGTAGAGTTGTAGAAAATGTAGAAATGTAGAATTGTAGAAATATGTAAAGTTGTAGAAATATAGAAATTGTAGAATATAAGAATTGTAGAATATAGAAATTTAGAAAATAGAGTTGTAGAAATGTAGAAGAAAATGTAGAAATATAGAAATTGTAGAATTGTAGAAAATGTTTGTAAAATGTAGAAATTGTAGAAAATAGAAATTGTAAAATATAGAGAGTTGTAGAAAATATAAAGTTGTAGAAATGAAAATATAGAAAATTGTAGAATGTAAAAAGAAAATGTAGAATTGTAGAAATGTAGAATTGTAAATAGAAATTGTAGAATGTAGAGTTGTAGAATATAGAAGTTGTAGAAATTGTAGAAATTGTAGAAATATAGAAATTGTAGAAATATAGAGTTGTAGAATGTAGAAATTGTAGAAATTGTAGAAATAGAGTTGTAAAATAGAGAGTTGTAAAATATAGAAATTGTAGAAATATAGAAGTTGTAGATTGTAAAATATAGAGTTGTAGAATATAGAAAATGTAGAATTGTAGAGTTGTAAAATATGTTGTAGAAATGTAGAGTTGTAATGTAAAAAATGTAGAGTTGTAAAATAAAAGAAATTGTAAAATATAAAGTTGTAGAATATAGGTTGTAAAATGTAGAGTTGTAGAATGTAGAGTTGTAGAAATGTAGAGTTGTAGAATAGTGTAGAATGTAGAAATGTAGAAATATAGAAATGTAGAGTTGTAGAATGTAGAGTTGTAGAATTAGAAATGTAGAATGTAGAGTTGTAGAATGTAGAAAATGTAGAAAATAGAGTTGTAGAATGTAGAATGTAGAAAAGTTGTAGAAATAGAGTTGTAAATGTAGAGTTGTAGAATGTAAAATTGTAGAATGTAGAATTGTAGAATATAGAAATTGTTTAAAATGTAGAATTAGAGTTGTAAAATGTAGAGTTGTAGCAAAATATAGAGTTGTAGAATGTAAAATTGTAGAAAAATTAGAAAATTAGAAAATATAGAATTGTAGAAATATAGAAATTGTAGAAATGTAAAAATTGTAGAAATTGTAAATATAGAATTGTAAATAACTAGAAAATTGTAGAAATATAGAGTTGTAGAAAATAGAATTGTAGAAAATAGTAGAGTTGTAGAATGTAGAAGAAATATAGAAATTGTAAATAACAGAAATTGCCAAAATATAAAGGTTGTAAAATATAAAAATTGTAGAAATATAGAAAATTAGAAAATGTAGAAATTGTAAAATATAGAATGTATAAAATTGTAGAAATATAAAATTGTAGAAAATATAGAAATTGTAGAAAATATAGAAATATAGAAAAATAGTAAAGTTGCAAAATATAGAATTTAGAAAATATAGAAATGTAGAATATAGAAATTGTAGAAATGTAGAAATTTAGCAAAATATAGAGTTGTAAAATAAGAATTGTAGAAAATAACAAGAAATTGTAAAATAACAAATTGTAAAATATAGAAATTGTAAAAATATAGAAATTGTAAAATTTATAGTTTATAGAAATATAGAGTTGTAAAATATAGAGTTGTAAAATATAGAATTGTAAAATATAGAAATTGTAGAGTTGTAAAATATAAAGTTGTAGAAATGTAGAATTGTAGAATGTAGAGTTGTAGAATGTAGAGTTGTAGAATGTAGATTGTAGAATGTAGAATTGTAGAATTGTAGAATGTAGAGTAGAAATGTAGAGTTGTAGAATGTAGAAATAGTAGAGTTGTAGAATGTAAATTGTAGAATGTTGTAGAATGTAGAGTTGTAGAATGTAGAGTTGTAGAATGTAAAATTGTAGAGTTGTAGAATGTAGAGTTGTAGAAAATAGAAAAATTGTAGAATGTAGAATTGTAGAGTTGTAGAATGTAGAGTTGTAGAATGTAGAGTTGTAGAATGTAGATTGTAGAATGTAGAGTTGTAGAATGTAGAAGTAGAATGTAGAGTTGTAGAATGTAGAGTTGTAGAATATAGAAGTTGTAGAAATGTAGAGTTGTAAAAATGTAAAAAGTTGTAGAGTTGTAGAATGTAGAGTTGTAGAATTGTAGAAATGTAGAATGTAGAAATTGTAGAATGTAGAGTTGTAGAATGTAGAGTTGTAGAATATAGAGTTGTTAGAAAAATGTAGAAAATGTAGAATTGTAGAGTTGTAGAATGTAGAGTTGTAGAATGTAGAGTTGTAGAAAATGTAGAAAATATAGAGTTGTAGAATGTAGAGTTGTAGAAATGTAGAGTTGTAGAATTGTAGAAATTGTAGAAATGTAGAGTTGTAGAATGAAGTTGTAAAATGTAGAAGTTGTAGAATGTAGAGTTGTAGAATGTAGAATGTAGAGTTGTAGAATGTAGAGTTGTAGAAAATTGTAGAAATGTAGAAATTGTAGAAATATAGAAATTGTAGAATGTAGAATTGTAGAAATGTAAAGTTGTAGTTGTAGAAATTGTAAAATATAGAATTATAGAATTGTATAAAATGTAGAATTGTAAAATATAGAATTGTAAAATAGAAATTTAGTAAAATATAGTTGCAAAATATAGAAATTGTAAAATATAGAATTGTAGCAAAATATAGAAATTGTAGAAATAAGAAATTGTAAAAAATAACAAGTTGTAGAATTGTAAAATATAAAATTGTAGCAAAATATAGTTGTAGAATGTAAAATTGTAGATTGTAGTATAGAAATTGTTAAGAATTGTAAAGTTGCCAAAATATAGAAAATTGTAAAATATAGAATTGTAAAATATAGAAATTAGTGCAAAATAACAGAAATTTAGCAAAATATAGAAATTGTAGAATGTAGAAGTTGTAAAATATAGAAATTGTAGAATTGTAAAATATAGAGTTGTAAAATAAAAAATTGTAGAAATATAGAGTTGTAGAAATATAGAAATTGTAGAATGTAGAGTTGTAGAATGTAAATAGAAATTGTAGAATGTAGAATTGTAGAATGTAGAGTTGTAGAAAATAAAGTAGAATTGTAGAATGTAAAGTTGTAGAATGTAGAATTGTAAAATATAGAGTTGTAGAATTGTAGAATGTAGAGTTGTAGAATGTAGAGTTGTAGAATGTAGAATAGAATGTAGAGTTGTATAGTTGTAAAATGTAGAGTTGTAGAATGTAGAAATGTAGTTGTAGAAATGTAGAATTGTAGAAAATAGAAAATGTAGAATGTATGTTGTAGAGTTGTAGAATATAGAATTGTAGAAATATAGAGTTGTAGAAATATAGAATTGTAGAAATATAGAGTTGTAGAATAACAGAGTTGTAGAATATAAAGTTGTAGAATTGTAGAATGTAGAGTTGTAGAATGTAGAGTTGTAAAATATAGAGTTGTAGAATGTAGAGTTGTAGAATATAGAATTGTAGAAAGAATGTAGAATGTAAAATTGTAGAAATGTAGAAATTGTAGAATGTAGAAAAGTTGTAGAATATAGAGTTGTAGAATTGTAGAATGTAGAAATAACAAGAATGTAGAGTTGTAGAAGAATTGTAGAATGTAGAAATAAATGTAAGAAATTGTAGAAATGTAGAAATAAAATTGTAGAGTTGTAGAATGTAGAGTTGTAGAAATGAGAAATTTATAAAATGTAAAGTTGAGTTGTAGAAAATGTAGAAAAAGTTGTAGAAATGTAGAATTGTAGAAAATAGAGTTGTAGAATGTAGATTGTAGAAATAGATTGTAAAATATAGAATTGTAGAAATGTAAAATTGTAGAATTGTAGAAAATAGTAAAATGTAGAGTTGTAGAAATGTAGAGTTGTAGAAATTTAGAGTAGAATGTAGAGTTGTAGAAAATGTAGAAATTGTAGAATTGTAAATGTAGAGTTGTAGAATGTAGAGTTGTAGAATGTAAAATTGTAGATTGTAGAGTTGTAGAAATGTAGAGTTGTAGAATGTAGAGTTGTAGAAATGTAGAATTGTAGAATTGTAAATAGAATTGTAGAAATGTAAATGTAAATTGTAGAAATTGTAAAATGTAAAGTTGTAAAATATAGAAAAATTGTAGAAATAGAGTTGTAGAAATGTAGAAGTTGTAGAAATATAGAAATTGTAGAATATGTAGAAATTGTAGAAATAGTAGAAAATGTAGAATATAAGGGTGTAGAATGTAGAAATTGTAGAAAATTGTAGAATTGTAGAAAAAATGTAGAGTTGTAGAATATAGAGTTGTAGAAATTGTAGAAATAGAGTTGTAAATTGTAAAAATTGTAGAATGTAGAATTGTAAAAATGTAGAATTGTAAAATATAGAGTTGTAGAATATAGAGTTGTAGAGAAATTGTAGAAATATAAAGTTGTAGAAATAGAAAATTGTAAAATGTAGAGTTGTAGAATGTAGAGTTGTAGAATGTAGAGTTGTAGAAATGTAGAGTTGTAGAATGTAAAGTTGTAGATGGTAGAAATTGTAGAATTGTAGAATTGTAGAGTTGTAGAATGTAGAAATAGAATGTAGAGTTGTAGAATGTAGAGTTGTAGAATGTAGAGTTGTAGAATGTAGAAGTTGTAGAATGTAGAGTTGTAGAATGTAGAGTTGTAGAATGTAAAGTTGTAGAATGTAGAAAATAGAATGTAGAGTTGTAGAATGTAGAATTGTAGAATGTAGAGTTGTAGAATGTAGAGTTGTAGAATGTAGAAATTGTAGAATGTAAAGTTGTAGAATGTAGAAATTGTAGAATGTAGAGTTGTAGAAATGTAGAGTTGTAGAATGTAGAGAGTAGAATGTAGAATTGTAGAGTTGTAGAATGTAGAGTTGTAGAATGTAGAGTTGTAGAATGTAGAGTTGTAGAATGTAGAGTTGTAGAATTGTAGAGTTGTAGAATGTAGAGTTGTAGAATGTAGAGTTGTAGAATGTAGAGTTGTAGAATGTAGAGTTGTAGAATGTAGAGTTGTAGAATGTAGAGTTGTAGAATGTAGAGTTGTAGAATGTAGAGTTGTAGAATGTAGAGTTGTAGAATGTAAAGTTGTAGAATGTAGAGTTGTAGAATGTAGAGTTGTAGAATTGTAGAATGTAGAGTTGTAGATGTAGAATTGTAGAGTTGTAGAATGTAGAGTTGTAGAATGTAGAGTTGTAGAATGTAGAGTTGTAGAATGTAGAATGTAGATTGTAGAATTGTAGAATGTAGAATGTAGAATGTAGAGTTGTAGAATGTAGAGTTGTAGAATGTAGAGTTGTAGAATGTAGAGTTGTAGAATGTAGAGTTGTAGAATGTAGAGTTGTAGAATGTAGAATGTAGAATTGTAGAATGTAGAGTTGTAGAATGTAGAGTTGTAGAATGTAGAAGTTGTAGAATGTAGAGTTGTAGAATGTAGAGTTGTAGAATGTAGAGTTGTAGAATGTAGAGTTGTAGAATGTAGAGTTGTAGAGTTGTAGAATGTAGAGTTGTAGAATGTAGAGTTGTAGAATGTAGAGTTGTAGAGTTGTAGAATGTAGAGTTGTAGAATGTAGAGTTGTAGAATGTAGAGTTGTAGAATGTAGAGTTGTAGAGTTGTAGAATGTAGAGTTGTAGAATGTAGAGTTGTAGAATGTAGAGTTGTAGAATGTAGAGTTGTAGATGGTAGAGTTGTAGAATTGTTGTAGAATGTAGAGTTGTAGAATGTAGAGTTGTAGAATGTAGAGTTGTAGAATGTAGAGTTGTAGATGGTAGAGTTGTAGAATGTAAAGTTGTAGAATGTAGAGTTGTAGAATGTAGAGTTGTAGAATGTAGAGTTGTAGAATGTAAAGTTGTAGAATGTAGAGTTGTAGAATGTAGAGTTGTAGAGTTGTAGAATGTAGAGTTGTAGAATGTAGAGTTGTAGAATGTAGAGTTGTAGAATGTAGAGTTGTAGAATGTAGAGTTGTAGAATGTAGAGTTGTAGAATGTAGAGTTGTAGAATGTAGAGTTGTAGAATGTAAAGTTGTAGAATGTAGAGTTGTAGAGTTGTAGATGGTAGAGTTGTAGAATGTAAAGTTGTAGAGTTGTAGAATGTAGAGTTGTAGAATGTAAAGTTGTAGAGTTGTAGAATGTAGAGTTGTAGAATGTAGAGTTGTAGAGTTGTAGAATGTAGAGTTGTAGAATGTAAAGTTGTAGAGTTGTAGAATGTAGAGTTGTAGAATGTAAAGTTGTAGAGTTGTAGAATGTAGAGTTGTAGAGTTGTAGAATGTAAAGTTGTAGAGTTGTAGAATGTAGAGTTGTAGAATGTAGAGTTGTAGAGTTGTAGATGGTAGAGTTGTAGAATGTAGAGTTGTAGAATGTAGAGTTGTAGAATGTAGAGTTGTAGAATGTAGAGTTGTAGAATGTAGAGTTGTAGAATGTAGAGTTGTAGAATGTAGAGTTGTAGAATGTAGAGTTGTAGAATGTAAAGTTGTAGAATGTAGAGTTGTAGAATGTAGAGTTGTAGAATGTAGAGTTGTAGATGTAGAGTTGTAGAATGTAGTTGTAGAATGTAGAGTTGTAGAATAGAGTTGTAGAATGTAGAGTTGTAGAATTGTAGAATGTAGAGTTGTAGAATGTAGAGTTGTAGAATGTAAGTTGTAGATGGTAGAGTTGTAGAATGTAGAGTTGTAGAAATTGTAGAATGTAGAGTTGTAGAATGTGTTGTAGAATGTAGAAGTAGAATGTAGAGTTGTAGAATGTAGAGTTGTAGAGTTGTAGAATGTAAAGTTGTAGAATGTAGAGTTGTAGAATGTAGAGTTGTAGAATGTAGAGTTGTAGAATGTAGAGTTGTAGAATGTAGAGTTGTAGAATGTAGAGTTGTAGAATGTAGAGTTGTAGATGGTAGAGTTGTAGAATGTAGAGTTGTAGAATGTAGAGTTGTAGAATGTAGAGTTGTAGAATGTAGAGTTGTAGAATGTAGAGTTGTAGAATGTAGAGTTGTAGAATGTAGAGTTGTAGAATGTAAAGTTGTAGAATGTAGAGTTGTAGAATGTAGAGTTGTAGAATGTAGAGTTGTAGAATGTAAAGTTGTAGAATGTAGAGTTGTAGAATGTAGAGTTGTAGAGTTGTAGAATGTAGAGTTGTAGAATGTAGAGTTGTAGAATGTAGAGTTGTAGAATGTAGAGTTGTAGAATGTAGAGTTGTAGAATGTAGTTGTAGAGTTGTAGAATGTAGAGTTGTAGAATGTAGAGTTGTAGAATGTAGAGTTGTAGAATGTAGAGTTGTAGAATGTAGAGTTGTAGAATGTAGAGTTGTAGAATGTAGAGTTGTAGAATGTAGAGTTGTAGAATGTAGAGTTGTAGAATGTAGAGTTGTAGAATGTAGAGTTGTAGAATGTAGAGTTGTAGAGTTGTAGAATGTAGAGTTGTAGAATGTAGAGTTGTAGAATGTAGAGTTGTAGAATGTAGAGTTGTAGAATGTAGAGTTGTAGAATGTAGAGTTGTAGAGTTGTAGAATGTAGAGTTGTAGAATGTAGAGTTGTAGAATGTAGAGTTGTAGAATGTAGAGTTGTAGAATATGTAGTTGTAGAATGTAGAGTTGTAGAATGTAGAGTTGTAGAATGTAGAGTTGTAGAATGTAGAGTTGTAGAATGTAAAGTTGTAGAATGTAGAGTTGTAGAATGTAGAGTTGTAGAGTTGTAGAATGTAGAGTTGTAGAATGTAGAGTTGTAGAGTTGTAGAATGTAGAGTTGTAGAATGTAGAGTTGTAGAGTTGTAGAATGTAGAGTTGTAGAATGTAGAGTTGTAGAATGTAGAGTTGTAGAATGTAGAGTTGTAGAATGTAGAGTTGTAGAATGTAGAATGTAGAGTTGTAGAATGTAGAGTTGTAGAATGTAGAGTTGTAGAATGTAGAGTTGTAGAATGTAGAGTTGTAGAATGTAAAGTTGTAGAATGTAGAATTGTAGAATGGTAGAGTTGTAGAATGTAGAGTTGTAGAATGTAGAGTTGTAGAATGTTTGTAGAATGTAGAGTTGTAGAATGTAGAGTTGTAGAGTTGTAGAATGTAGTAGAATGTAGAGTTGTAGAATGTAGAGTTGTAGAGTTGTAGCAGAATGTAGAGTTGTAGAATGTGTAGAGTTGTAGAATGTAGAGTTGTAGAATGTAGAGTTGTAGAATGTAGAGTTGTAGAATGTAGAGTTGTAGAATGTAGAGTTGTAGAATGTAGAGTTGTAGAATGTAGAGTTGTAGAATGTAGAGTTGTAGAATGTAAAGTTGTAGAATGTAGAGTTGTAGAATGTAGAGTTGTAGAATGTAGAGTTGTAGAATGTAGAGTTGTAGAATGTAGAGTTGTAGAATGTAGAGTTGTAGAGTTGTAGAATGTAGAGTTGTAGAATGTAGAGTTGTAGAATGTAGAGTTGTAGAATGTAGAGTTGTAGAATGTAGAGTTGTAGAATGTAGAGATGTG
Source organism: Oncorhynchus nerka (assembly GCF_034236695.1). Classification (NCBI taxonomy): domain Eukaryota; kingdom Metazoa; phylum Chordata; class Actinopteri; order Salmoniformes; family Salmonidae; genus Oncorhynchus; species Oncorhynchus nerka. The sequence goes on from NC_088411.1 coordinate 46,011,011, forward strand.
TTGTAGAATGTAGAGTTGTAGAATGTAGAGTTGTAGAATGTAGAGTTGTAGATGGTAGAGTTGTAGAATGTAGAGTTGTAGAATGTAGAGTTGTAGAATGTTGTAGAATGTAAGTTGTAGAAATGTAGAGTTGTAGATGGTAGAGTTGTAGTAATTGTAGAATTGTGAATGTAGAGTTGTAGAATGTAGAGTTGTAGATGGTAGAGTTGTAGAATGTAAAGTTGTAGAATGTAGAGTTGTAGAATGTAAAGTTGTAGAGTTGTAGAATGTAGAGTTGTAGAATGTAGAGTTGTAGAGTTGTAGAATGTAGAGTTGTAGAATGTAGAGTTGTAGAGTTGTAGAATGTAGAGTTGTAGAATGTAGAGTTGTAGAGTTGTAGATGGTAGAGTTGTAGAATGTAAAGTTGTAGAATGTAGAGTTGTAGAGTTGTAGATGGTAGAGTTGTAGAATGTAAAGTTGTAGAGTTGTAGATGGTAGAGTTGTAGAATGTAAAGTTGTAGAGTTGTAGAATGTAGAGTTGTAGAATGTAAAGTTGTAGAGTTGTAGAATGTAGAGTTGTAGAGTTGTAGAATGTAAAGTTGTAGAGTTGTAGAATTGTAGAATGTAAAGTTGTAGAGTTGTAGAATGTAAAGTTGTAGAATTGTAGAATGTAAGTTGTAGAGTTGTAGAATGTAGAGTTGTAGATGGTAGAGTTGTAGAATGTAGAGTTGTAGAGTTGTAGAATGTAGAAGTAGAGTTGTAGAATGTAAAGTTGTAGAGTTGTAGAATGTAGAGTTGTAGAGTTGTAGAATGTAGAGTTGTAGAGTTGTAGAATGTAGAGTTGTAGAGTTGTAGAATGTAGAGTTGTAGAATGTAGAGTTGTAGATGGTAGAGTTGTAGAATGTAAAGTTGTAGAGTTGTAGAATGTAAAGTTGTAGAGTTGTAGAATGTAGAGTTGTAGAATGTAGAGTTGTAGAATGTAAAGTTGTAGAGTTGTAGAATGTAAAGTTGTAGGTGGTAGAGTTGTAGAATGTAAAGTTGTAGAGTTGTAGAATGTAGAGTTGTAGATGGTAGAGTTGTAGAATGTAAAGTTGTAGAGTTGTAGAATGTAGAGTTGTAGATGGTAGAGTTGTAGAATGTAAAGTTGTAGAGTTGTAGAATGTAAAGTTGTAGAGTTGTAGAATGTAGAGTTGTAGAGTTGTAGAATGTAAAGTTGTAGAGTTGTAGAATGTAGAGTTGTAGAATGTAGAGTTGTAGATGGTAGAGTTGTAGAATGTAAAGTTGTAGAGTTGTAGAATGTAGAGTTGTAGAGTTGTAGAATGTAAAGTTGTAGAGTTGTAGAATGTAGAGTTGTAGAATGTAAAGTTGTAGAGTTGTAGAATGTAAAGTTGTAGAGTTGTAGAATGTAAAGTTGTAGAGTTGTAGAATGTAGAGTTGTAGATGGTAGAGTTGTAGAATGTAAAGTTGTAGAGTTGTAGAATGTAGAGTTGTAGATGGTAGAGTTGTAGAATGTAAAGTTGTAGAGTTGTAGAATGTAAAGTTGTAGAGTTGTAGAATGTAGAGTTGTAGAGTTGTAGAATGTAAAGTTGTAGAGTTGTAGAATGTAGAGTTGTAGAGTTGTAGAATGTAGAGTTGTAGATGGTAGAGTTGTAGAATGTAAAGTTGTAGAGTTGTAGAATGTAAAGTTGTAGAGTTGTAGAATGTAAAGTTGTAGATGGTAGAATGTAGAGTTGTAGATGGTAGAGTTGTAAAGTTGTAGATGGTAGAGTTGTAAAGTTGTAGATGGTAGAGTTGTAAAGTTGTAGATTTGTAGATGGTAGAGTTGTAGATGGTAGAGTTGTGTATTTTTTATTTTAATTTTACCCCTTTTTCTACCCAATTTCGTGATATCCAATTGTATCCAATTAGTAGCTACTATCTTGTCTCATCGCTACAACTCCCGTACGGGCTCGGGAGAGACGAAGGTTGAAAGTCATGCGTCCTCCGATACACAACCCAACCAAGCCGCACTGCTTCTTAACACAGCGCGCATCCAACCCGGAAGCCAGCAGCACCAATGTGTCGGAGGAAACACCGTGCACCTGGCAACCTTGGTTAGTGCGCACTGCGCCCTGTTGCTGTCCTGAGGCTCTGTGGTGTCTGTTTGTATTTGTGAACAGAGCCCCAGAACCAGCTCGCTGAGGGGGCTCTTCTCTAGGATTATCTCCTTACAGATTAGGGCTTTGTGATTTGAAGGTTTATTCATCGTATTTAGGTGGTTGTGAAATTTAACAGCTCTTTTCAGGATTTTGATAATTAGTAGGTTTCGTCCTAATTCTGCTTGCATTATTTGCGCAAGGGCAGATGTGCTTAGTTATTCTTCCTTTGTTGACATCAAGTAGCGTGCAACCTGACCCTGGCCCTGATATGCAATGTCTCCAAACCCCCTCTGATTTTAAACCTAGATCTGGTTTTAGTATTTTTCATTTCAAATCTACGCAGCCTGTTGTCAAAAATTTATGGGGCTTTGGGCTAAATCAACTGATACTTATGTCATGCAATAAAATGCAAATTAATTACTTAAAAATCATACAACGTGATTTTCTGGATTTTTGTTTTAGATTCCGTCTCTCACAGTTGAAGTGTACCTATGATAAAAATTACAGACCTCTGCATGCTTTGTAAGTAGGAAAACCTGCTAAATGGATGTGTATCAAATACTTGTTCTTCCCACTGTAGGTCTGACTTCAGGGGGCCTATATAGGGTGTGGGCTCTTGCTATCTCTCTCTCTCTCGCTATATCTCTCTATCTCTCTCTCACTCTCTCGCTATATCTCTCTCTCTATCTCTCTCTTTCTCTCTCTCTCTCTCTCTCTCTCACTATATATCTCTCTCTCTCTCTCTCTATCTCTCTCTTTCTCTCGCTATATCTCTCTCTCTCTCTCTCGCTATATCTCTCTCTCTCTCTCTCTCTCGCCATATCTCTCTCTCTATCTCTCTCTTTCTCTCGCTATATCTCTCTATCTCTCTCTCACTCTCTCGCTATACCTCTCTCTCTCTCTCTCTCTCTCTCGCTATATATATCTCTCTCTCGCTATATATCTATCTCTCTCTCTATATCTCTCTCTCTCGTTCTCTCGCTAAATCCCTATCTCGCTATGTCTCTCTATCTCTCGCTATATCTCTCTCTCTCGCTATATCTCTCAATCCTCTCACTAAATCTCTCTCTCTCGCTATATCTCTCTCACACACACACTCACTCGCTCAATCTTTCTCTTTCTTGCTCTCTCATTATCTCTCACTATCTCTCTCTCTCTCTCTCTCTCTCGTTATCTCTCTCTCTCACTATCTCTTGCTATCTCACTCTCTCTCACACTCACTCACTCACTCAATCTTTGTCTCTCTTGCTCTCTCTCTTCAACTCTCTCTATGTCTCCAACTACTCCTCCTCACTCCCTCTTTTAAACAACAGACTTTCAGCACGTTTATAGAGAAGGACCCACTGACACAAATATGCTCATATGCTGAAAGAAATTTATAACAAGACAATTGTGGGAGCTGTATTGTTAGATTTCAGTGCAGAATGTATTGACCATAACCTGTTGTTGGGGGAAAAACGTGTTTTATGACTTTTCAACCTCGTAGATTGAGCTATCTAATAGAAAACAGAGGGTTTTCTTTAATAGAAGCTGCTCTAATGTTAATGTGTAAAAGTGTGGTGTTCCACAAGGCAACTCTCTTGGCCCTTTACAGTTCTCTATTGTTACTCCCTGACCTTAGAGTGTTGTGGAATGATCAGAATTAGTTGGGTAACATAGATAAGATGTTTTATTTTCATGATATGCTTATGAGTTATTTCTCATAAGAATATATTTTGTTGTACTACAGTGGTGGCCATTGGCAGTTATCTGTTCTATGTCAGGACTAAGTTGCATGGGCCGCAGAGAGGGGAGAGGTCAAGGGGTCATCATGTGTAAACATATATTTTCTGTGTGCCAGTGACTCCCTAATTTTCTCATCGGGGGAAAGGAGGGTGGCAGTGGCGGAATCATTCTATGCTCCCTCTTTGTTGACCTATAGCGTCACTCTCCTCTCCGTGAGTTTGTCCTCTGATTGGTTGTATTTAGAATTGGTTGCTATCTAAATGACAATTTGATATATATCATAGGGTGGGGGTAATGTCTTGGTACCATTTTGTACCAAGGACGAGATAAGAGCTTTGTTTAGGAGACCAAACTGAACGATAATTTATAGCCCACTCTGTCTGACTAGGGGATATTCTTTCTGAAGTAAGGTTTTTTCTCTCTGTAAGTTCCTAAGACCTGTGTTTTGTCATGTCGTCTAGGAGGGGGTGGATCTTTGCTATAAAGGATCCCATTTGCCATTGTGTAAAGCACTCTCAACTTTTCATTAGAGATACTGAACTGTTGAAAGTCAAAATGCTATTGCAAAAGCTTAATTATTATTAAAGGTGAAGATTAAGCATAACTCTGACTGGTGTGTGATTTGCTCTCTCATCAGTTGGTAATTAAGGAAATTTCCACGACAAGAGTTCCTTAGTATTCTCTATGTTTGGTTAGGTCAGGGTGTGACTCGGGTGGGAAAGTCTATGTTTTCTATTTCTTTGGGAAACACACATGACAAAAAGCAATCAGCTGTCTATAGTTGTCTCTGATCGGGCATCATACATAAGTTGTACATGTTGAGCAAGTGGAAGAGACTAAATGAGACTTCTTGATGTTATATTAGATTGTAAACTGTCATGGTCAAAGCATATTGATTATACTGTTATAAAGAGATGGGGAGAGGTCTGTCTGTAATAAAGAGATGGGGAGAGGTCTGTCTGTAATAAAGAGATGGGGAGAGGTCTGTCTGTAATAAAGAGATGGGGAGAGGTATGTCTGTCATAAAGAGATGGAGAGGTCTGTCTGTAATAAAGAGATGGAGAGGTCTGTCTGTAATAAAGAGATGGGAGAGGTCTGTCTGTAATAAAGAGATGGAGAGGTCTGTCTGTAATAAAGAGATGAGGAGAGGTCTGTCTGTAATAAAGAGATGGGGAGAGGTCTGTCTGTAATAAAGAGATGGGGAGAGGTCTGTCTGTAATAAAGAGATGGGGAGAGATCTGTCTGTAATAAAGAGATGAGGAGAGGTCTGTCTATAATAAAGAGATGGAGAGGTCTGTCTGTAATAAAGAGATGGGAGAGGTCTGTCTGTTATAAAGAGATGGGGAGAGGTCTGTCTGTAATAAAGAGATGGGGAGAGGTCTGTCTGTAATAAAGAGATGGGGAGAGGTCTGTCTGTAATAAAGAGATGGGGAGAGGTCTGTCTGTAATAAAGAGATGGGGAGAGGTCTGTCCGTAATAAAGAGATGGGGAGAGATCTGTCTGTAATAAAGAGATGGGGAGAGGTCTGTCTGTAATAAAGAGATGGGGAGAGGTCTGTCTGTAATAAAGAGATGGGGAGAGGTCTGTCTGTAATAAAGAGATGTGGAGAGGTCTGTCTGTTATAAAGAGATGGGGAGAGGTCTGTCTGTTATAAAGAGATGGGAGAGGTCTGTCTGTAATAAAGAGATGGGGAGAGGTCTGTCTGTAATAAAGAGATGGGGAGAGGTCTGTCTGTAATAAAGAGATGGGGAGAGGTCTGTCTGTAATAAAGAGATGGGAGAGGTCTGTCTGTAATAAAGAGATGGGGAGAGGTCTGTCTGTAATAAAGAGATGGGGAGAGGTCTGTCTGTAATAAAGAGATGGAGAGGTCTGTCTGTAATAAAGAGATGGGGAGAGATCTGTCTGTAATAAAGAGATGGGGAGAGGTCTGTCTGTAATAAAGAGATGGGGAGAGGTCTGTCTGTTATAAAGAGATGGGGAGAGGTATGTCTGTAATAAAGAGATGGGAGAGGTCTGTCTGTAATAAAGAGATGGGGAGAGGTCTGTCTGTTATAAAGAGATGGGGAGAGGTCTGTCTGTAATAAAGAGATGAGGAGAGGTCTGTCTGTTATAAAGAGATGAGGAGAGGTCTGTCTGTTATAAAGAGATGGGAGAGGTCTGTCTGTAATAATGATGATGCTCTGCTTTTTACATGCAGCCAGGCTACTCCTTCCTGCTCTGGTTTTGTTCATCTTGACTAGTGGTCAGGTGGTGTGGCAAAAAAATAGGACCTAGAAAAGATGCAGCACGTTTGGCTCTCAAATGACACAGAGGTCAAATGTCAAAGAGTCCCTTTCAGCCTCTCCTGGTTCAGAGTGAAGGAGAGATGGACTGCATCACTGCTGGTCTTTGTAAGAAGTGTCGGCGTGCTGAAAGTACCAGCCAGTTGAAACACAACTCAACAGCCCGTACGTTCCCCTCACGTGACCTGTAACCCGGAAGGGGATTCTTCAGAGTCCCCAAGTCCAATACAGAGGCTGGGAGACGCACGGTACTGAGCAATTCCAACAACTAGATGGAATTCTCTTCCACCTCAGGTAACTCAGGTAGTCAATCAAAAAAATCAGATGTTGTTGTTTTTTTTACGGATAAAACAACACCTCAAGGAACAATGAAGAGACACACTCACACACTATACACACACACACACACACACACACACACACACACACTCTAACACACACTCTAACACACACTCTAACACACACACACACACACACTCTAACACACACTCTAACACACACACACACACACTCTAACACACACACACACTCTAACACACACACACTCTAACACACACACACACACACTCTAACACACACACACTCTAACACACACTCTAACACACACACACACACACTCTAACACACATACACTCTAACACACACACGCTAACACACACACACACTACACACACACACACACACACACACACACACACACACACACACACACACACACTAACACACAAACACTATAACATTCACACACTCTAATACACACTCTAACACACACACACACACTAACACACACACACCCTATAACACTCATACACTCTAACACACACACACACACACACACACACACTATAACAAACACTATAACACACACTACCACACTCACACACTCTACACAAACACACACACACTCTAACACACACACACGGTCTAACATACACACACACTAACACACACACATTCTAACACACACACACACACTAACACACACACACACTCTAACACACACACATTCTCTAATACACACACACTAACACACAAACTCTATAACACTCACACACTCTAATACACACTCTAACAAACACACACACACACTAACACACACACACCCTATAACACTCATACACTCTAACACACACACACACACACACACTATAACACACACTACCACACTCACACACTCTACACAAACACACACACATGCTCTAACACACACACACACTAACACACACACACATTCTAACACACATACACACTCTAACACACACACACACTCTAATACACACCCACACACTAACACAACACACTCTCTAACACACACACACTAACACACACACACACTCTAATACACACCCACTCTAACACACACACACTCGAACACACACACACCCACTCTAACACACACACTCTAACACACACACCCACTCTAACACACACACACACACTAACACATACCCACTCAAACACACACACACCCACTCTAACACACACACATACTCTAACACACACACACACTCTAACACACACCCACTCTAACACATACTCTAACACACACACACACTAACACACACACCCACTCTAACACACACCACACTAACACATAACAAACACACACACACCCACTCTAACACACACACATACTCTAACACACACACACACTCTAACACACACACACACACTCTAACACACACCCACTCTAACACACACCCACACACACACACACTAACAAACACACATTCTCTAACACACCCACACTCTAACACACACCCACTCTAACACACACACACACACTAACACACACACCCACTCTAACGCACACCCACTCAAACACACACACACTCTAACACACACACACACACTCTAACACACACACACACTCTAACACACACCCACTCTAACACACACACACACACACTAACACACACACCCACTCTAACACACACCCCACTCAAACACACACACACTCTAACACACACACCCACTCTAACACACACACACACACACTCTAACACACACACATTCTCTAATACACACACACACACCCACTCTAACACACTCTCTAACACACACCCACTCTAACACACACACACACACACACACACACTCTAACACACACACACACTCTAACACACACACACTCTAACACACACACACACCCACTCTAACACACACACACACACACACACTCTAACACACACACACACTCTAATACACACCCACTCTAACACACACACACTCGAACACACACACACACCACTCTAACACACACACTCTAACACACACACATACTCTAACACACACACACTCTAACACACACACACACACACTCTAACACACACCCACTCTAACACACACCCACTCTAACACACACACACACACACACTAACACACACCCACTCAAACACACACACACCCACTCTAACACACACACATACTCTAACACACACACACTCTAACACACACACACACACTAACACACACCCACTCTAACACATACCCACTCTAACACACACACACACTAACACACACACCCACTCTAACACACACACATACTCTAACACACACCCACTCTAACACACACCCACACACACACACACTAACACACACACATTTCTAACACACCCACACTCTAACACACACCCACTCTAACACACACACACACACTAACACACACACCCACTCTAACGCACACCCACTCAAACACACACACACTCTAACACTCACACAACACACACACACACACACACTCTAACACACACCCACTCTAACACACACACACACACTAACACACACACCCACTCTAACACACACCCACTCAAACACACACACACTCTAACACACACACCCACTCTAACACACACACACACACTCTAACACACACACATTCTCTAATACACACACACACACCCACTCTAACACACTCTCACACACCCACTCTAACACACACACACACACACACACTCTAACACACACACACACTCTAACACACACACACTCTAACACACACACACACCCACTCTAACACACACACACACACACACTCTAACACACACACACACTCTAATACACACCCACTCTAACACACACACACTCTAACACACACACACCCACTCTAACACACACACTCTAACACACACATTCTCTAATACACACACACACACCCACTCTAACACACTCTCTAACACACACCCACTCTAACACACACACACACACACACACACTCTAACACACACACACACTCTAACACACACACACTCTAACACACACACACACCACTCTAACACACACACACACACACACACACACTCTAACACACACACACACTCTAATACACACCCACTCTAACACACACACACTCTAACACACACACACCCACTCTAACACACACACTCTAACACACACACACCCACTCTAACACACACACATACTCTAACACACACACACTCTAACACACACACACACACTCTAACACACACCCACTCTAACACACACCCACTCTAACACACACACACACACACACACTAACACACACCCACTCAAACACACACACACCCACTCTAACACACACACATACTCTAACACACACACACTCTAACACACACACACACACTCTAACACACACCCACTCTAACACATACCCACTCTAACACACACACACACTAACACACACACCCACACTCTAACACACACACATACTCTAACACACACACACTCTAACACACACCCACTCTAACACACACCCTAACACACACACACTAACACACACACATTCTCTAACACACACACATACTCTAACACACACACACTCTAACACACACACACACACTCTAACACACACCCACTCTAACACACACCCACTCTAACACACACCCACACTAACACACACACACACACTCTAACACACACCCACTCTAACACATACCCACTCTAACACACACACACACTAACACACACACCCACTCTAACACACACACATACTCTAACACACACACACTCTAACACACACCCACTCTAACACACACACACACACACTAACACACACACATTCTCTAACACACACCCACTCTAACACACACCCACTCTAACACACACACACACACACACACACACTAACACACACCCACTCAAACACACACACACCCACTCTAACACACACACATACTCTAACACACACACACTCTAACACACACACACACACACTCTAACACACCCACTCTAACACATACCCACTCTAACACACACACACACACTAACACACACCCACTCTAACACACACACATACTAACACACACACTCTAACACACACCCACTCTAACACACACACACACTAACACACACACATTCTCTAACACACCCACACTCTAACACACACCCACTCTAACACACACACACACACTAACACACACACCACTCTAACGCACACCCACTCAAACACACACACACTCTAACACACACACACACACTCTAACACACACACACACACACACACTCTAACACACACCCACTCTAACACACACACACACACTAACACACACACCCACTCTAACACACACCCACTCAAACACACACACACTCTAACACACACACCCACTCTAACACACACACACACACACACACACACACACACACACACACACACTCTAACACACACCCACTCTAACACACACCCCCTCTAACACACACACACTCTAACACACACACTCTCTAATACACGCACACACTCTCTGACACACACCCACTCTAACACACACACACACACTCTAACACACACACACACACACACTCTAACACACACCCACTCTAACGCTCATTATTCTTGAAATTTTTGAGATAATAATGATTAATGTCTTTATTTTCTTTTTTTTAAACTGTCGTTGTTGTTCTTTAGTTGTAGTCTTCTTAGAGTTGTTGTTGTTGTTATTCCATTAGTGATGTGTTTTTTTTTTTTTTTTTGGGGTCATGTTCTGGGGGTCATGTTCTGGGGGGTCATGTTCTGAGGGGGTCATGTTCTGGGGGTCATGTTCTGGGGGTCATGTTCTGGGGGGGTCATGTTCTGGGGGGGTCATGTTCTGTGTGGATCCCAGGAAGAACAGCTTCGGCCTCCTCAACACCCAATAGGGAGGCAGTACTTAATTAACATCAGCACTGCAGCAATTAGGATTACACTCGATCTGAGATTGATCCCAAATGCCCCCCCCGTTTCCTACATAGTGCACTACTTCTTTTGAAGCCCTAAGGCGTTGCGCTATATAACGAGTAGGATGCCATTTGGGACACATGCCAAGGCTTAAGGAGAAGGTTATTAACCAGGACTCTCTGAGGAAGTATTTAACAAGTAAAACCTCTAGAGTTCCTCTTAGGAAAAACATTTATTAAGGTTTTAGCTGAAATGTTGTCTGCCAAGCACATTCAGCTTGAGCCTGAGTCAAGCCTGACCAGAGACACACACGGATTACACTTAATGCTATTACAGAAATACTATCAGAAAATAGACCATTTCCTTCAGAGAGTGAGTGCCGGAAATGACTCAGGGTACCAGTTTGTATCAGAGAGGGCTAGACTGGATGGAGCTCCTCACTTAATGTTTATGACTAGGTTAAATGTGTTTGATAAGATGAGGGAGTTAGGGTGTTGGAGAGAGAGAGAGGAGGAAGAGATGGAGGCAGAGAGAGGAGGAAGAGATGGAGGCAGAGAGAGGAGGGAGAGATGTGAGGGAGGGGGAGGGAGAGAGAGAGAGGAGGAAGAGATGGAGGCAGAGAGAGGGGGGAGAGCTGAGGGAGAGCTGGAGGAAGAGAGAGAGCGAGGAGGGAGAGATGTGAGGGAGGGGGAGGGAGAGAGAGAGAGCGAGGAGGGAGAGATGAAGAGGGAAAGATAGATATTGAGGAAGAGAGGGAGAGATGATGAGGGAGAGAGATGAAGGAAGAGAGAGAAAGGGAAATTGGAGGGAGCGAGAGAAAGAGAGAGAGAGAGAGAGCGAGAGAGAGAAGTTAGTGTGTTGGATGCTGTCCCCAGGCTCTGTGGTTCCACAGGGGCCTCAGGCAAACAGCAGCACATTAAGGGCAGCCACCGGAGAGAAAGAGATGGTGGGAGATGTACGGATGAAGGGGATGAAGGGCGGAGGGTAAGCAGTGTTCTAACAGCATCTTCACCATACAGTGAAGTCTCCCGAGAGAGAGGAAGAGGAAGAGACAGGGTGGAGAGATGTCTCTGTGGAACAGAGTCCTGGCTTGGCACACACATCCACATTGTGGTTAGTGTTAGGGAGAGAATGGTGCTAAACAGACTATTTTATGGCAGTGTTACCTGGGTATGTACATAGTCAATGGTAGGCTTCGAGGGGACTCCTATGGTAGGTACACCTATAGCTCATCTCTTGGCAGTAGTACTGTAGACTACTTTATCACTGACCTCAACCCAGAGTCTCTCAGAGTGTTCACATTGAAAATAAGAATTTGTTCTTTAACTGACTTGCCTAGTAAAATAAAGGTAAAATAAAAAATAAAAAAAGACCTTCCTGGACAAAAAGGTTTTTTAATTTTTAATTTATTTCACCTTTATTTAACCAGGTAGGCTAGTTGAGAACAAGTTCTCATTTGCAACTGCGACCTGGCCAAGATAAAGCATAGCAGTGTGAACAGACAACACAGAGTTACACATGGAGTAAACAATTAACAAGTCAATAACACAGTAGAAAAAAAGGGGGAGTCTATATACAATGTGTGCAAAAGGCATGAGGAGGTAGGCGAATAATTACAATTTTGCAGATTAACACTGGAGTGATAAATGATCAGATGGTCATGTACAGGTAGAGATATTGGTGTGCAAAAGAGCAGAAAAGTAAATAAATAAAACAGTATGGGGATGAGGTAGGTGAAAATGGGTGGGCTATTTACCAATAGACTATGTACAGCTGCAGCGATCGGTTAGCTGCTCAGATAGCTGATGTTTGAAGTTGGTGAGGGAGATAAAAGTCTCCAACTTCAGCGATTTTTGCAATTCGTTCCAGTCACAGGCAGCAGAGTACTGGAACGAAAGGCGGCCGAATGAGGTGTTGGCTTTAGGAATGATCAGTGAGATACACCTGCTGGAGCGTGTGCTACGGATGGGTGTTGCCATCGTGACCAGTGAGCTGAGATAAGGCGGAGCTTTACCTAGCATGGACTTGTAGATGACCTGGAGCCAGTGGGTCTGGCGACAAATATGTAGCGAGGGCCAGCCGACTAGAGCATACAAGGGTGGTATAAGGTGCTTTAGTGACAAAACGGATGGCACTGTGATAGACTGCATCCAGTTTGCTGAGTAGAGTGTTGGAAGCCATTTTGTAGATGACATCGCCGAAGTCGAGGATCGGTAGGATAGTCCGTTTTACTAGGGTAAGCTTGGCGGCGTGAGTGAAGGAGGCTTTGTTGCGGAATAGAAAGCCGACTCTTGATTTGATTTTCGATTGGAGATGTTTGATATGAGTCTGGAAGGAGAGTTTGCAGTCTAGCCAGACACCTAGGTACTTATAGATGTCCACATATTCAAGGTCGGAACCATCCAGGGTGGTGATGCTAGTCGGGCATGCGGGTGCAGGCAGCGATCGGTTGAAAAGCATGCATTTGGTTTTACTAGCGTTTAAGAGCAGTTGGAGGCCATGGAAGGAGTGTTGTATGGCATTGAAGCTCGTTTGGAGGTTAGATAGCACAGTGTCCAATGACGGGCCGAAAATATATAGAATGGTGTCGTCTGCGTAGAGGTGGATCAGGGAATCGCCCGCAGCAAGAGCAACATCATTGATATATACAGAGAAAAGAGTCGGCCCGAGAATTGAACCCTGTGGCACCCCCATAGAGACTGCCAGAGGACCGGAGAGCATGCCCTCCGATTTGACACACTGAACTCTGTCTGCAAAGTAATTGGTGAACCAGGCAAGGCAGTCATCCGAAAAACCGAGGCTACTGAGTCTGCCGATAAGAATATGGTGATTGACAGAGTCGAAGGCCTTGGCAAGGTCGATGAAGACGGCTGCACATTACTGTCTTTTATCGATGGCGGTTATGATATCGTTTAGTACCTTGAGTGTGGCTGAGGTGCACCTGTGACCGGCTCGGAAACCAGATTGCACAGCGGAGAAGGTACGGTGGGATTCGAGATGGTCAGTGACCTGTTTGTTGACTTGGCTTTTGAAGACCTTAGATAGGCAGGGCAGGATGGATATAGGTCTGTAACAGTTTGGGTCCAGGGTGTCTCCCCCTTTGAAGAGGGGGATGACTGCGGCAGCTTTCCAATCCTTGGGGATCTCGGACGATATGAAAGAGAGGTTGAACAGGCTGGTAATAGGGGTTGCGACAATGGCGGCGGATAGTTTCAGAAATAGAGGGTCCAGATTGTCAAGCCCAGCTGATTTGTACGGGTCCAGGTTTTGCAGCTCTTTCAGAACATCTGCTATCTGGATTTGGGTAAAGGAGAACCTGGAGAGGCTTGGGCGAGGAGCTGCGGGGGGTCGGAGCTGTTGGCCGAGGTTGGAGAAGCCAGGCGGAAGGCATGGCCAGCCGTTGAGAAATGCTTATTGAAGTTTTCGATATTCATGGATTTATCGGTGGTGACCGTGTTACCTAGCCTCAGTGCAGTGGGCAGCTGTGTCCCAGAACTTTTTGGAGTTGGAGCTACAGGATGCAAACTTCTGCCTGAAGAAGCTGGCCTTAGCTTTCCTGACTGACTGCGTGTATTGGTTCCTGACTTCCCTGAACAGTTGCATATCACGGGGACTATTCAATGCTATTGCAGTCCGCCACAGGATGTTTTTGTGCTGGTCGAGGGCAGTCAGGTCTGGAGTGAACCAAGGGCTGTATCTGTTCTTGGTTCTGCATTTTTTGAACGGAGCATGCTTATCTAAAATGGAGAGGAAGTTACTTTTAAAGAATGACCAGGCATCCTCAACTGACGGGATGAGGTCAATGTCCTTCCAGGTTACCCGGGCCAGGTCGATTAGGAAGGCCTGCTCACAGAAGTGTTTTAGGGAGCGTTTGACAGTGATGAGGGGTGGTCGTTTGACTGCGGCTCCGTAGCGGATACAGGCAATGAGGCAGTGATCGCTGAGATCCTGGTTGAAGACAGCGGAGGTGTATTTGGAGGGCCAGTTGGTCAGGATGACGTCTATGAGGTGCCCTTGTTTACAGAGTTAGGGTTGTACCTGGTGGGTTCCTTGATGATTTGTGTGAGATTGAGGGCATCTAGCTTAGATTGTAGGACTGCCGGGGTGTTAAGCATATCCCAGTTTAGGTCACCTAACAGAACAAACTCTGAAGTTAGATGGGGGGCGATCAATTCACAAATGGTGTCCAGGGCACAGCTGGGAGCTGAGGGGGGTCGGTAGCAGGCGGCAACAGTGAGAGACTTATTTCTGGAGAGAGTAATTTTCAAAATTAGTAGATTGAACTGTTTGGGTATGGACCTGGAAAGTATGACATTACTTTGCAGGCTATCTCTGCAGTAGACTGCAACTCCTCCCCCTTTGGCAGTTCTATCTTGACGGAAGATGTTATAGTTGGGTATGGAAATCTCTGAATTTTTGGTGGCCTTCCTGAGCCAGGATTCAGACACAGCAAGGACATCAGGGTTAGCAGAGTGTGCTAAAGCAGTGAGTAAAACAAACTTAGGGAGGAGGCTTCTGATGTTGACATGCATGAAACCAAGGCTTTTTCGATCACAGAAGTCAACAAATGAGGGTGCCTGGGGACATGCAGGGCCCGGGTTTGCCTCCACATCACCCGCGGAACAGAGAAGGAGTAGTATGAGGGTGCGGCTAAGGGCTATCAAAACTGGTCGCCTAGAGCGTTGGGGACAGAGAATAAGAGGAGCAGGTTTCTGGGCATGGTAGAAAATATTCAGGGCATAATGCGCAGACAGGGGTATGATGGGGTGCGGGTACTGCGGAGGTAAGCCCAGGCACTGGGTGATGATGAGAGAGGTTTTATCTCTGGACATGCTGGTTGTAATGGGTGAGGTCACCGCATGTGTGGGAGGTGGGACAAAGGAGTTATCAGGGGTATGAAGAGTGGAACTAGGGGGTCCATTGTGAACTAAAACAATGATGACTAACCTGAACAACAGTATACAAGGCATATTGACATTTGAGAGAGACATACAGCGAGGCATACAGTAATCACAGGTGTTGAATTGGGAAAGCTAGCTAAAACAGTAGGTTGGACAACAACAGCTAATCAGCTGGCACGACAACAGCAGGTAAAATGGCGTTGACTTAGGCAACGGGGCCAACAGATAAAACAAACAAGCAGAATGGAGTACCGTGATTAATGGACACTCCAGCGTGCATCAGCTATGTGGCCAAGAGATCAGTGTCCAGGGGGCAGCGGTGGATGGGGCAGGGAAGCTGGACTGGCGAGTGTTATCCAGGTTAAAAAAAACTAACAATGACTAAATAGCTTGTAGCTAGTTAGCTGGTTAGCTTCTGGAGGTTCTGGAGTGTGTTCTAAAAAATAAAAAATAATAGCGATTCCGTATCACATTGGGTGAGGCAGGTTTCCGGAAGGTATAAACAAATTAAAAATCAAAAAGAGATAGAAAGTAAATATGGGTGTTTGGGACGCGGCGATGCAGACGTTTAGCAGGCCTGTGCTAGCAAGCTAACAGTTCGTAGATAGCTAGATAGCTAGTTGTGAAGATCCAGCTGAAAAATGTTCCATTTGCGGTGGGAATCCGGGGATGAATCCGGGTGTGTGTGTGTGTGTGTGTGTGTGTGTGTGTGTGTGTGTGTGTGTGTGCGTGCGTGCGTGCGTGTGTGTGTGTATGTGTGTGTGTGTGTGTGTGTGTGTGTGTGTGTGTGTGTGCGTGCGTGCGTGTTTGTGTGTGTGTATGTGCGTGTGTATGCACCTGGTGCAGGTTAACCAATGGAACACTGCAAATCTGGCGCCCAAAGTTAAACTAGACTAGATCAAAGTATTTGAGCGAGTTCACGTGATATTTGATCCCAGGTCTGACCCTGTGTGTGTGTGTCTCTCTCTCAGCGCCCCAGAGGAACTTTGAGATGAGCCTTCAAGATGTTTGATCTGAACGGAGACGGAGAGGTGGACCTGAACAGGTTAGATCACAGACACGTAACGAGGGTAAGCCCTGTACTGTGTTTCTATATACTATCACAGACACGTAACGAGGGTAAGCCCTGTACTGTGTTTCTATATACTATCACAGACACGTAACGAGGGTAAGCCCCGTACTGTGTTTCTATATGATATCACAGACACGTAACGAGGGTAAGCCCTGTACTGTGTTTCTATATACTATCACAGACACGTAACGAGGGTAAGCCCTGTACTGTGTTTCTATATACTATCACAGACACGTAACGAGGGTAAGCCCTGTACTGTGTTTCTATATACTATCACAGACACGTAACAAGGGTAAGCCCTGTACTGTGTTTCTATATACTATCACAGACACGTAACGAGGGTAAGCCCTGTACTGTGTTTCTATATACTATCACAGACACGTAACGAGGGTAAGGGTAAGCCCCGTACTGTGTTTCTATATACTATCACAGACACGTAACGAGGGTAAGCCCTGTACTGTGTTTCTATATACTATCACAGACACGTAACGAGGGTAAGCCCTGTACTGTGTTTCTATATACTATCACAGACACGTAACGAGGGTAAGCCCTGTACTGTGTTTCTATATACTATCACAGACACGTAACGAGGGTAAGCCCTGTACTGTGTTTCTATATACTATCACAGACACGTAACGAGGGTAAGGGTAAGCCCCGTACTGTGTTTCTATATGCTATCACAGACACGTAACGAGGGTAAGCCCTGTACTGTGTTTCTATATACTATCACAGACACGTAACGAGGGTAAGGGTAAGCCCCGTACTGTGTTTCTATATACTATCACAGACACATAACGAGGGTAAGCCCTGTACTGTGTTTCTATATACTATCACAGACACGTAACGAGGGTAAGCCTTGTACTGTGTTTCTATATACTATCACAGACACGTAATGAGGGTAAGCCCTGTACTGTGTTTCTATATACTATCACAGACACGTAACGAGGGTAAGGGTAAGCCCCGTACTGTGTTTCTATATACTATCACAGACACGTAACGAGGGTAAGCCCTGTACTGTGTTTCTATATACTATCACAGACACGTAACGAGGGTAAGCCCTGTACTGTGTTTCTATATACTATCACAGACACGTAACGAGGGTAAGCCCTGTACTGTGATTCTATATACTATCACAGACACGTAACGAGGGTAAGCCCTGTACTGTGTTTCTATATACTATCACAGACACGTAACGAGGGTAAGCCCTGTACTGTGTTTCTATATACTATCACAGACACGTAACGAGGGTAAGCCTTGTACTGTGTTTCTATATACTATCACAGACACGTAACGAGGGTAAGCCCTGTACTGTGTTTCTATATACTATCACAGACACGTAACGAGGGTAAGCCCTGTACTGTGTTTCTATATACTATCACAGACACGTAACGAGGGTAAGCCCTGTACTGTGTTTCTATATACTATCACAGACACGTAACGAGGGTAAGCCCTGTACTGTGTTTCTATATACTATCACAGACACGTAACGAGGGTAAGGGTAAGCCCTGTACTGTGTTTCTATATACTATCACAGACACGTAACGAGGGTAAGCCCTGTACTGTGATTCTATATACTATCACAGACACGTAACGAGGGTAAGCCCTGTACTGTGTTTCTATATACTATCACAGACACGTAACGAGGGTAAGCCCTGTACTGTGTTTCTATATACTATCACAGACACGTAACGAGGGTAAGCCCTGTACTGTGTTTCTATATGCTATCACAGACACGTAACGAGGGTAAGGGTAAGCCCTGTACTGTGTTTCTATATACTATCACAGACACGTAACGAGGGTAAGCCCTGTACTGTGTTTCTATATACTATCACAGACACGTAACGAGGGTAAGCCCTGTACTGTGTTTCTATATACTATCACAGACACGTAACGAGGGTAAGCCCTGTACTGTGTTTCTATATACTATCACAGACACGTAACGAGGGTAAGCCCTGTACTGTGTTTCTATATACTATCACAGACACGTAACGAGGTAAGCCCTGTACTGTGTTTCTATATACTATCACAGACACGTAACCCTGAGGTGTTTCTATATGCTATCACAGACACGGAGGGTAAGCCCTGTACTGTGTTTCTATATACTATCACAGACACGTAACGAGGGTAAGCCCTGTACTGTGATTCTATATACTATCACAGACACGTAACAAGGGTAAGCCCTGTACTGTGTTTCTATATGCTATCACAGACACGTAACGAGGGTAAGGGTAAGCCCTGTACTGTGTTTCTATATACTATCACAGACACGTAACGAGGGTAAGCCCCGTACTGTGTTTCGATATGCTATCACAGACACGTAACGAGGGTAAGGGTAAGCCCTGTACTGTGTTTCGATATGCTATCACAGACACGTAACGAGGGTAAGCCCCGTACTGTGTTTAGATATGCTGTCACAGACACTTAACGAGGGTAAGGGTAAGCCCCGTACTGTGTTTCTATATACTATCACAGACACGTAACGAGGGTAAGCCCTGTACTGTGTTTCTATATACTATCACAGACACGTAACGAGGGTAAGCCCTGTACTGTGTTTCTATATACTATCACAGACACGTAACGAGGGTAAGGGTAAGCCCCGTACTGTGTTTCTATATGCTATCACAGACACGTAACGAGGGTAAGCCCTGTACTGTGTTTCTATATACTATCACAGACACGTAACGAGGGTAAGGGTAAGCCCCGTACTGTGTTTCTATATACTATCACAGACACATAACGAGGGTAAGCCCTGTACTGTGTTTCTATATACTATCACAGACACGTAACGAGGGTAAGCCCTGTACTGTGTTTCTATATACTATCACAGACACGTAACGAGGGTAAGCCCTGTACTGTGTTTCTATATACTATCACAGACACGTAACGAGGGTAAGCCCTGTACTGTGTTTCTATATACTATCACAGACATGTAACGAGGGTAAGCCCTGTACTGTGTTTCTATATACTATCACAGACACGTAACGAGGGTAAGCCCTGTACTGTGTTTCTATATACTATCACAGACACGTAACGAGGGGTAAGCCCTGTACTGTGTTTCTATATGCTATCACAGACACGTAACGAGGGTAAGCCCTGTACTGTGTTTCTATATACTATCACAGACACGTAACGAGGGTAAGGGTAAGCCCCGTACTGTGTTTCTATATGCTATCACAGACACGTAACGAGGGTAAGCCCTGTACTGTGTTTCTATATGCTATCACAGACACGTAACGAGGGTAAGCCCTGTACTGTGTTTCTATATGCTATCACAGACACGTAACGAGGGTAAGGGTAAGCCCTGTACTGTGTTTCTATATACTATCACAGACACGTAACGAGGGTAAGCCCTGTACTGTGTTTCTATATACTATCACAGACACGTAACGAGGGTAAGCCCTGTACTGTGTTTCTATATACTATCACAGACACGTAACGAGGGTAAGGGTAAGCCCTGTACTGTGTTTCTATATGCTATCACAGACACGTAACGAGGGTAAGCCCTGTACTGTGTTTCTATATGCTATCACAGACACGTAACGAGGGTAAGGGTAAGCCCTGTACTGTGTTTCTATATACTATCACAGACACGTAACGAGGGTAAGCCCTGTACTGTGTTTCTATATGCTATCACAGACACGTAACGAGGGTAAGGGTAAGCCCTGTACTGTGTTTCTATATACTATCACAGACACGTAACGAGGGTAAGCCCTGTACTGTGTTTCTATATACTATCACAGACACGTAACGAGGTAAGCCCTGTACTGTGTTTCTATATACTATCACAGACACGTAACGAGGGTAAGCCCTGTACTGTGTTTCTATATACTATCAAAGACACGTAACGAGGGTAAGCCCTGTACTGTGTTTCTATATACTATCACAGACACGTAACGAGGGTAAGCCCTGTACTGTGTTTCTATATACTATCACAGACACGTAACGAGGGTGTTTCTATATACTATCACAGACACGTAAGCCCTGTACTGTGTTTCTATATACTATCACAGACACGTAACGAGGGTAAGCCCTGTACTGTGTTTCTATATACTATCACAGACACGTAACGAGGGTAAGCCCTGTACTGTGTTTCTATATGCTATCACAGACACGTAACGAGGTAAGGACATGTAAGCCCTGTACTGTGTTTCTATATACTATCACAGACACGTAACGAGGGTAAGCCCCGTACTGTGTTTCTATATACTATCACAGACACGTAACGAGGGGGTAAGCCCTGTACTGTGTTTCTATATGCTATCACAGACACGTAACGAGGGTAAGCCCTGTACTGTGTTTCTATATGCTATCACAGACACGTAACGAGGGTAAGGTAAGCCCGTACTGTGTTTCTATATACTATCACAGACACGTAACGAGGGTAAGCCCTGTACTGTGTTTCTATATACTATCACAGACACGTAACGAGGTAAGCCCTGTACTGTGTTTCTATATACTATCACAGACACGTAACGAGGGTAAGCCCTGTACTGTGTTTCTATATACTATCACAGACACGTAACGAGGGTAAGCCCCGTACTGTGTTTCTATATACTATCACAGACACGTAACGAGGGTAAGCCCTGTACTGTGTTTCTATATACTATCACAGACACATAACGAGGGTAAGCCCTGTACTGTGTTTCTATATACTATCACAGACACGTAACGAGGGTAAGCCCCGTACTGTGTTTAGATATGCTGTCACAGACACTTAACGAGGGTAAGGGTAAGCCCCGTACTGTGTTTCTATATACTATCACAGACACGTAACGAGGGTAAGCCCTGTACTGTGTTTCTATATACTATCACAGACATGTAACGAGGGTAAGCCCTGTACTGTGTTTCTATATACTATCACAGACACGTAACGAGGGTAAGCCCTGTACTGTGTTTCTATATACTATCACAGACACGTAACGAGGGTAAGGGTAAGCCCCGTACTGTGTTTCTATATGCTATCACAGACACGTAACGAGGGTAAGCCCTGTACTGTGTTTCTATATACTATCACAGACACGTAACGAGGTAAGCCCTGTACTGTGTTTCTATATACTATCACAGACACATAACGAGGGTAAGCCCTGTACTGTGTTTCTATATACTATCACAGACACGTAACGAGGGTAAGCCCTGTACTGTGTTTCTATATGCTATCACAGACACGTAACGAGGGTAAGGGTAAGCCCTGTACTGTGTTTCTATATACTATCACAGACACGTAACGAGGGTAAGGGTAAGCCCTGTACTGTGTTTCTATATACTATCACAGACACGTAACGAGGGTAAGCCCTGTACTGTGATTCTATATACTATCACAGACACGTAACGAGGGTAAGCCCTGTACTGTGTTTCTATATACTATCACAGACACGTAACGAGGGTAAGCCCTGTACTGTGTTTCTATATACTATCACAGACACGTAACGAGGGTAAGCCCTGTACTGTGTTTCTATATACTATCACAGACATGTAACGAGGGTAAGCCCTGTACTGTGTTTCTATATACTATCACAGACACGTAACGAGGGTAAGCCCTGTACTGTGTTTCTATATACTATCACAGACACGTAACGAGGGTAAGCCCCGTACTGTGTTTCTATATACTATCACAGACATGTAACGAGGGTAAGCCCTGTACTGTGTTTCTATATGCTATCACAGACACGTAACGAGGGTAAGCCCTGTACTGTGTTTCTATATGCTATCACAGACACGTAACGAGGGTAAGCCCCGTACTGTGTTTCTATATGCTATCACAGACACGTAACGAGGGTAAGGGTAAGCCCTGTACTGTGTTTCTATATACTATCACAGACACGTAACGAGGGTAAGCCTTGTACTGTGTTTCTATATACTATCACAGACACATAACGAGGGTAAGCCCTGTACTGTGTTTCTATATACTATCACAGACACGTAACGAGGGTAAGGGTAAGCCCCGTACTGTGTTTCTATATGCTATCACAGACACGTAACGAGGGTAAGGGTAAGCCCCGTACTGTGTTTCTATATGCTATCACAGACACGTAACGAGGGTAAGCCCTGTACTGTGTTTCTATATACTATCACAGACACGTAACGAGGGTAAGCCCTGTACTGTGTTTCTATATACTATCACAGACACGTAACGAGGGTAAGCCCTGTACTGTGTTTCTATATACTATCACAGACACGTAACGAGGGTAAGGGTAAGCCCTGTACTGTGTTTCTATATACTATCACAGACACGTAACGAGGGTAAGCCCTGTACTGTGTTTCTATATACTATCACAGACACGTAACGAGGTAAGCCCTGTACTGTGTTTCTATATACTATCACAGACACGTAACGAGGGTAAGGGTAAGCCCTGTACTGTGTTTCTATATACTATCACAGACACGTAACGAGGGTAAGCCCTGTACTGTGTTTCTATATACTATCACAGACACGTAACGAGGGTAAGCCCTGTACTGTGTTTCTATATACTATCACAGACACGTAACGAGGGTAAGCCCTGTACTGTGTTTCTATATACTATCACAGACACGTAACAGAGGGTAAGCCCTGTACTGTGTTTCTATATGCTATCACAGACACGTAACGGGGGTAAGGGTAAGCCCTGTACTGTGTTTCTATATACTATCACAGACACGTAACGAGGGCCCTAAGGGTAAGACCCTGTACTGTGTTTCTATATACTATCACAGACACGTAACGAGGGTAAGCCCTGTACTGTGATTCTATATACTATCACAGACACGTAACGAGGGTAAGCCCTGTACTGTGTTTCTATATACTATCACAGACACGTAACGAGGGTAAGCCCTGTACTGTGTTTCTATATACTATCACAGACACGTAACGAGGGTAAGCCCCGTACTGTGTTTCTATATACTATCACAGACATGTAACGAGGGTAAGCCCTGTACTGTGTTTCTATATACTATCACAGACACGTAACGAGGGTAAGCCCTGTACTGTGTTTCTATATACTATCACAGACACGTAACGAGGGTAAGCCCCGTACTGTGTTTCTATATACTATCACAGACATGTAACGAGGGTAAGGGTAAGCCCCGTACTGTGTTTCTATATGCTATCACAGACACATAACGAGGGTAAGCCCTGTACTGTGTTTCTATATGCTATCACAGACACGTAACGAGGGTAAGCCCCGTACTGTGTTTCTATATGCTATCACAGACACGTAACGAGGGTAAGGGTAAGCCCTGTACTGTGTTTCTATATACTATCACAGACACGTAACGAGGGTAAGCCTTGTACTGTGTTTCTATATACTATCACAGACACATAACGAGGGTAAGCCCTGTACTGTGTTTCTATATACTATCACAGACACGTAATGAGGGTAAGGGTAAGCCCCGTACTGTGTTTCTATATGCTATCACAGACACGTAACGAGGGTAAGGGTAAGCCCCGTACTGTGTTTCTATATGCTATCACAGACACGTAACGAGGGTAAGGGTAAGCCCTGTACTGTGTTTCTATATACTATCACAGACACGTAACGAGGGTAAGCCCTGTACTGTGTTTCTATATACTATCACAGACACGTAACGAGGGTAAGCCCTGTACTGTGTTTCTATATGCTATCACAGACACGTAACGAGGGTAAGGGTAAGCCCTGTACTGTGTTTCTATATACTATCACAGACACGTAACGAGGGTAAGCCCTGTACTGTGTTTCTATATACTATCACAGACACTGTAACGAGGGTAAGCCCTGTACTGTGTTTCTATATACTATCACAGACACGTAACGAGGGTAAGGGTAAGCCCCGTACTGTGTTTCTATATGCTATCACAGACACGTAACGAGGGTAAGCCCTGTACTGTGTTTCTATATACTATCACAGACACGTAACGAGGGTAAGGGTAAGCCCCGTACTGTGTTTCTATATACTATCACAGACACATAACGAGGGTAAGCCCTGTACTGTGTTTCTATATACTATCACAGACACGTAACGAGGGTAAGCCCTGTACTGTGTTTCTATATGCTATCACAGACACGTAACGAGGGTAAGGGTAAGCCCTGTACTGTGTTTCTATATACTATCACAGACACGTAACGAGGGTAAGCCTTGTACTGTGTTTCTATATACTATCACAGACACGTAAGGAGGGTAAGCCCTGTACTGTGTTTCTATATACTATCACAGACACGTAACGAGGGTAAGCCCTGTACTGTGTTTCTATATACTATCACAGACACGTAACGAGGGTAAGCCCTGTACTGTGTTTCTATATACTATCACAGACACGTAACGAGGGTAAGCCCTGTACTGTGTTTCTATATACTATCACAGACACGTAACGAGGGTAAGCCCTGTACTGTGTTTCTATATACTATCACAGACATGTAACGAGGGTAAGGGTAAGCCCCGTACTGTGTTTCTATATGCTATCACAGACACGTAACGAGGGTAAGCCCTGTACTGTGTTTCTATATACTATCACAGACACGTAACGAGGGTAAGGGTAAGCCCCGTACTGTGTTTCTATATACTATCACAGACACATAACGAGGGTAAGCCCTGTACTGTGTTTCTATATACTATCACAGACACGTAACGAGGGTAAGCCCAGACACATAACGACTGTACTGTGTTTCTATATACTATCACAGACACGTAACGAGGGTAAGCCTTGTACTGTGTTTCTATATACTATCACAGACACGTAATGAGGGTAAGCCCTGTACTGTGTTTCTATATACTATCACAGACACGTAACGAGGGTAAGCCCTGTACTGTGTTTCTATATACTATCACAGACACGTAACGAGGGTAAGCCCTGTACTGTGTTTCTATATACTATCACAGACACGTAACGAGGGTAAGCCCTGTACTGTGTTTCTATATACTATCACAGACACGTAACGAGGGTAAGCCCTGTACTGTGTTTCTATATACTATCACAGACACGTAACGACTGGGTAAGGGGTAAGCCCTGTACTGTGTTTCTATATACTATCACAGACACGTAACGAGGGTAAGCCCTGTACTGTGATTCTATATACTATCACAGACACGTAACGAGGGTAAGCCCTGTACTGTGTTTCTATATACTATCACAGACACGTAACGAGGGTAAGGGTACTGTGTTTCTATATACTATCACAGACACGTAACTGGTAAGCCTGTGTTTCTATATACTATCACAGACACGTAACGAGGGTAAGCCCTGTACTGTGTTTCTATATACTATCACAGACACGTAACGAGGGTAAGCCCTGTACTGTGTTTCTATATACTATCACAGACACGTAACGAGGGTAAGCCCTGTACTGTGTTTCTATATACTATCACAGACACGTAACGAGGGTAAGCCCTGTACTGTGTTTCTATATACTATCACAGACACGTAACGAGGGTAAGCCCTGTACTGTGTTTCTATATACTATCACAGACACGTAACGAGTGGTAAGCCCTGTACTGTGTTTCTATATGCTATCACAGACACGTAACGGGGGTAAGGGTAAGCCCTGTACTGTGTTTCTATATACTATCACAGACACGTAATGAGGGTAAGCCCTGTACTGTGTTTCTATATACTATCACAGACACGTAACGAGGGTAAGGGTAAGCCCTGTACTGTGTTTCTATATACTATCACAGACACGTAACGAGGGTAAGCCCTGTACTGTGTTTCTATATACTATCACAGACACGTAACGAGGGTAAGCCCTGTACTGTGTTTCTATATACTATCACAGACACGTAACGAGGGTAAGGGTAAGCCCTGTACTGTGTTTCTATATACTATCACAGACACGTAACGAGGGTAAGCCCTGTACTGTGTTTCTATATACTATCACAGACACGTAATGAGGGTAAGCCCTGTACTGTGTTTCTATATACTATCACAGACACGTAACGAGGGTAAGCCCTGTACTGTGTTTCTATATACTATCACAGACACGTAACGAGGGTAAGCCCTGTACTGTGTTTCTATATACTATCACAGACACGTAACGAGGGTAAGCCCTGTACTGTGTTTCTATATACTATCACAGACACGTAACGAGGGTAAGCCCTGTACTGTGTTTCTATATACTATCACAGACACGTAACGAGTGGTAAGGGTAAGCCCTGTACTGTGTTTCTATATACTATCACAGACACGTAACGAGGGTAAGCCCTGTACTGTGTTTCTATATACTATCACAGACACGTAACGAGGGTAAGCCCTGTACTGTGTTTCTATATACTATCACAGACACGTAACGAGGTTTCTATATACTATCACAGACGTAGTAAGCCCTGTACTGTGTTTCTATATACTATCACAGACACGTAACGAGGGTAAGCCCTGTACTGTGTTTCTATATACTATCACAGACACGTAACGAGGGTAAGCCCTGTACTGTGTTTCTATATACTATCACAGACACGTAACGAGGGGTAAGCCCTGTACTGTGTTTCTATATACTATCACAGACACGTAACGAGGTAAGCCCTGTACTGTGTTTCTATATACTATCACAGACATGTAACGAGGGTAAGCCCCGTACTGTGTTTCTATATGCTATCACAGGTAACGAGGGTAAGCCCCGTACTGTGTTTCTATATACTATCACAGACACGTAACGAGGGTAAGCCCTGTACTGTGTTTCTATATACTATCACAGACACGTAACGAGGGTAAGCCCTGTACTGTGTTTCTATATGCTATCACAGACACGTAACGAAGGGTAAGCCCTGTACTGTGTTTCTATATACTATCACAGACACGTAACGAGGGTAAGCCCTGTACTGTGTTTCTATATACTATCACAGACACGTAACGAGGGTAAGCCCTGTACTGTGTTTCTATATACTATCACAGACACGTAACGAGGGTAAGCCCTGTACTGTGTTTCTATATACTATCACAGACACGTAACGAGGGTAAGCCCTGTACTGTGTTTCTATATACTATCACAGACACGTAACGAGGGTAAGCCCTGTACTGTGTTTCTATATACTATCACAGACACGTAACTATCACAGACACGGGTAAGGGTAAGCCCTGTACTGTGTTTCTATATACTATCACAGACACGTAACGAGGGTAAGCCCTGTACTGTGATTCTATATACTATCACAGACACGTAACGAGGGTAAGCCCTGTACTGTGTTTCTATGTACTATCACAGACACGTAACGAGGGTAAGCCCTGTACTGTGTTTCTATATACTATCACAGACACGTAACGAGGGTAAGCCCTGTACTGTGTTTCTATATACTATCACAGACACGTACTGTGTTTTCTATATACGAGGGGTAAGCCCTGTACTGTGTTTCTATATACTATCACAGACACGTAACGAGGGTAAGCCCTGTACTGTGTTTCTATATACTATCACAGACACGTAACGGGGTAAGGGTAAGCCCTGTACTGTGTTTCTATATACTATCACAGACACGTAAGAGGGTAAGCCCTGTACTGTGTTTCTATATACTATCACAGACACGTAACGAGGGTAAGCCCTGTACTGTGTTTCTATATACTATCACAGACACGTAACGAGGGTAAGCCCTGTACTGTGTTTCTATATACTATCACAGACACGTAACGAGGGTAAGCCCTGTACTGTGTTTCTATATACTATCACAGACACGTAACGAGGGTAAGCCCTGTACTGTGTTTCTATATACTATCACAGACACGTAACGAGGGTAAGGGTAAGCCCTGTACTGTGTTTCTATATACTATCACAGACACGTAACGAGGGTAAGCCCTGTACTGTGATTCTATATACTATCACAGACACGTAACGAGGGTAAGCCCTGTACTGTGTTTCTATATGCTATCACAGACACGTAACGAGGGTAAGGGTAAGCCCTGTACTGTGTTTCTATATACTATCACAGACACGTAACGAGGGTAAGCCTTGTACTGTGTTTCTATATACTATCACAGACACGTAATGAGGGTAAGCCCTGTACTGTATTTCTATATACTATCACAGACACGTAACGAGGGTAAGCCCTGTACTGTGTTTCTATATACTATCACAGACACGTAACGAGGGTAAGCCCTGTACTGTGTTTCTATATACTATCACAGACACGTAACGAGGGTAAGCCCTGTACTGTGTTTCTATATACTATCACAGACACGTAACGAGGGTAAGCCCTGTACTGTGTTTCTATATACTATCACAGACATGTAACGAGGGTAAGGGTAAGCCCCGTACTGTGTTTCTATATGCTATCACAGACACGTAACGAGGGTAAGCCCTGTACTGTGTTTCTATATACTATCACAGACACGTAACGAGGGTAAGGGTAAGCCCCGTACTGTGTTTCTATATACTATCACAGACACATAACGAGGGTAAGCCCTGTACTGTGTTTCTATATACTATCACAGACACGTAACGAGGGTAAGCCCTGTACTGTGTTTCTATATGCTATCACAGACACGTAACGAGGGTAAGGGTAAGCCCTGTACTGTGTTTCTATATACTATCACAGACACGTAACGAGGGTAAGCCTTGTACTGTGTTTCTATATACTATCACAGACACGTAATGAGGGTAAGCCCTGTACTGTGTTTCTATATACTATCACAGACACGTAACGAGGGTAAGCCCTGTACTGTGTTTCTATATACTATCACAGACACGTAACGAGGGTAAGCCCTGTACTGTGTTTCTATATACTATCACAGACACGTAACGAGGGTAAGCCCTGTACTGTGTTTCTATATACTATCACAGACACGTAACGAGGGTAAACCCTGTACTGTGTTTCTATATACTATCACAGACACGTAACGAGGGTAAGGGTAAGCCCTGTACTGTGTTTCTATATACTATCACAGACACGTAACGAGGGTAAGCCCTGTACTGTGATTCTATATACTATCACAGACACGTAACGAGGGTAAGCCCTGTACTGTGTTTCTATATACTATCACAGACACGTAACGAGGGTAAGCCCCGTACTGTGTTTCTATATACTATCACAGACACGTAACGAGGGTAAGCCCCGTACTGTGTTTCTATATACTATCACAGACACGTAACGAGGGTAAGCCCTGTACTGTGTTTCGACATACTATCACAGACACGTAACGAGGGTAAGCCCTGTACTGTGTTTCTATATACTATCACAGACACGTAACGAGGGTAAGCCCCGTACTGTGTTTCTATATACTATCACAGACATGTAACGAGGGTAAGGGTAAGCCCCGTACTGTGTTTCTATATGCTATCACAGACACGTAACGAGGGTAAGCCCTGTACTGTGTTTCTATATACTATCACAGACACGTAACGAGGGTAAGCCCTGTACTGTGTTTCTATATGCTATCACAGACACGTAACGGGGGTAAGGGTAAGCCCTGTACTGTGTTTCTATATACTATCACAGACACGTAACGAGGGTAAGCCCTGTACTGTGTTTCTATATACTATCACAGACACGTAACGAGGGTAAGCCCTGTACTGTGTTTCTATATACTATCACAGACACGTAACGAGGGTAAGCCCTGTACTGTGTTTCTATATACTATCACAGACACGTAACGAGGGTAAGCCCTGTACTGTGTTTCTATATACTATCACAGACACGTAACGAGGGTAAGCCCTGTACTGTGTTTCTATATACTATCACAGACACGTAACGAGGGTAAGCCCTGTACTGTGTTTCTATATACTATCACAGACACGTAACGAGGGTAAGGGTAAGCCCTGTACTGTGTTTCTATATACTATCACAGACACGTAACGAGGGTAAGCCCTGTACTGTGATTCTATATACTATCACAGACACGTAACGAGGGTAAGCCCTGTACTGTGTTTCTATATACTATCACAGACACGTAACGAGGGTAAGCCCTGTACTGTGTTTCTATATACTATCACAGACACGTAACGAGGGTAAGCCCTGTACTGTGTTTCTATATACTATCACAGACACGTAACGAGGGTAAGCCCTGTACTGTGTTTCTATATACTATCACAGACACGTAGGGTAAGCCCTGTACTGTGTTTCTATATACTATCACAGACACGTAACGAGGGTAAGCCCTGTACTGTGTTTCTATATACTATCACAGACACGTAACGAGGGTAAGCCCTGTACTGTGTTTCTATATACTATCACAGACACGTAACGAGGTAAGCCCTGTACTGTGTTTCTATATACTATCACAGACACGTAACGAGGGTAAGCCCTGTACTGTGTTTCTATATACTATCACAGACACGTAACGAGGGTAAGCCCTGTACTGTGTTTCTATATACTATCACAGACACGTAACGAGGGTAAGCCCTGTACTGTGTTTCTATATACTATCACAGACACGTAACGAGGGTAAGGGTAAGCCCTGTACTGTGTTTCTATATACTATCACAGACACGTAACGAGGGTAAGCCCTGTACTGTGATTTCTATATACTATCACAGACACGTAACGAGGGTAAGCCCTGTGTTTCTACTGTGTTTCTATGTGTTTCTATACTATCACAGACACGTAACGAGGGTAAGCCCTGTACTGTGTTTCTATATACTATCACAGACACGTAACGAGGGTAAGCCCTGTACTGTGTTTCTATATACTATCACAGACACGTAACGTACTGTGGACACGTAAGGGTAAGCCCTGTACTGTGTTTCTATATACTATCACAGACACGTAACGAGGGTAAGCCTTGTACTGTGTTTCTATATACTATCACAGACACGTAACGAGGGTAAGCCCTGTACTGTGTTTCTATATACTATCACAGACACGTAACGAGGGTAAGCCCTGTACTGTGTTTCTATATACTATCACAGACACGTAACGAGGGTAAGCCCTGTACTGTGTTTCTATATACTATCACAGACACGTAACGAGGGTAAGCCCTGTACTGTGTTTCTATATACTATCACAGACACGTAACGAGGGTAAGCCCTGTACTGTGTTTCTATATACTATCACAGACACGTAACGAGGGTAAGCCCTGTACTGTGTTTCTATATACTATCACAGACACGTAATGAGGTAAGCCCTGTACTGTGTTTCTATATACTATCACAGACACGTAACGAGGGTAAGCCCTGTACTGTGTTTCTATATACTATCACAGACACGTAACGAGGGTAAGCCCTGTACTGTGTTTCTATATACTATCACAGACACGTAACGAGGGTAAGCCCTGTACTGTGTTTCTATATACTATCACAGACACGTAACGAGGGTAAGCCCTGTACTGTGTTTCTATATACTATCACAGACACGTAACGAGGGTAATATACTATCACAGACATGGGTAAGCCCTGTACTGTGTTTCTATATACTATCACAGACACGTAACGAGGGTAAGCCCTGTACTGTGATTCTATATACTATCACAGACACGTAACGAGGGTAAGCCCTGTACTGTGTTTCTATATACTATCACAGACACGTAACGAGGTAAGCCCTGTACTGTGTTTCTATATACTATCACAGACACGTAACGAGGGTAAGCCCTGTACTGTGTTTCTATATACTATCACAGACACGTAACGAGGTAAGCCCTGTACTGTGTTTCTATATACTATCACAGACACGTAACGAGGGTAAGCCCTGTACTGTGTTTCTATATACTATCACAGACACGTAACGAGGGTAAGCCCTGTACTGTGTTTCTATATACTATCACAGACATGTAACGAGGGTAAGGGTAAGCCCCGTACTGTGTTTCTATATGCTATCACAGACACGTAACGAGGGTAAGCCCTGTACTGTGTTTCTATATACTATCACAGACACGTAACGAGGGTAAGCCCTGTACTGTGTTTCTAAGCCCCTGTACTGTGTTTCTATATACTATCACAGACACATAACGAGGGTAAGCCCTGTACTGTGTTTCTATATACTATCACAGACACGTAACGAGGGTAAGCCCTGTACTGTGTTTCTATATACTATCACAGACACGTAACGAAGGGTAAGGGTAAGCCCTGTACTGTGTTTCTATATACTATCACAGACACGTAACGAGGGTAAGCCTTGTACTGTGTTTCTATATACTATCACAGACACGTAACGAGGGTAAGCCCTGTACTGTGTTTCTATATACTATCACAGACACGTAACGAGGGTAAGCCCTGTACTGTGTTTCTATATACTATCACAGACACGTAACGAGGGTAAGCCCTGTACTGTGTTTCTATATACTATCACAGACACGTAACGAGGGTAAGCCCTGTACTGTGTTTCTATATACTATCACAGACACGTAACGAGGGTAAGCCCTGTACTGTGTTTCTATATACTATCACAGACACGTAACGAGGGACACTAAGCCCTGTACTGTGTTTCTATATACTATCACAGACACGTAACGAGGGTAAGCCCTGTACTGTGTTTCTATATACTATCACAGACACGTAACGAGGGTAAGCCCTGTACTGTGTTTCTATATACTATCACAGACACGTAACGAGGGTAAGCCCTGTACTGTGTTTCTATATACTATCACAGACACGTAACGAGGGTAAGCCCTGTACTGTGTTTCTATATACTATCACAGACACGTAACGAGGGTAAGCCCTGTACTGTGTTTCTATATACTATCACAGACACGTAACGAGGGTAAGCCCTGTACTGTGTTTCTATATACTATCACAGACACGTAACGAGGGTAAGCCCTGTACTGTGTTTCTATATACTATCACAGACACGTAACGAGGGTAAGCCCTGTACTGTGTTTCTATATACTATCACAGACACGTAACGAGGGTAAGGGTAAGCCCTGTACTGTGTTTCTATATACTATCACAGACACGTAACGAGGGTAAGCCCTGTACTGTGATTCTATATACTATCACAGACACGTAACGAGGTAAGCCCTGTACTGTGTTTCTATATACTATCACAGACACGTAACGAGGGTAAGCCCTGTACTGTGTTTCTATATACTATCACAGACACGTAACGAGGGTAAGCCCTGTACTGTGTTTCTATATACTATCACAGACACGTAACGAGGGTAAGGGTAAGCCCTGTACTGTGTTTCTATATACTATCACAGACACGTAACGAGGGTAAGCCCTGTACTGTGTTTCTATATACTATCACAGACACGTAACGAGGGTAAGCCCTGTACTGTGTTTCTATATACTATCACAGACACGTAACGAGGGTAAGCCCTGTACTGTGTTTCTATATACTATCACAGACACGTAACGAGGGTAAGCCCTGTACTGTGTTTCTATATACTATCACAGACACGTAACGAGGGTAAGCCCTGTACTGTGTTTCTATATACTATCACAGACACGTAACGAGGGTAAGCCCTGTACTGTGTTTCTATATACTATCACAGACACGTAACGAGGGTAAGCCCTGTACTGTGTTTCTATATACTATCACAGACACGTAACGAGGGTAAGCCCTGTACTGTGTTTCTATATGCTATCACAGACACGTAACGAGGGTAAGCCCTGTACTGTGTTTCTATATACTATCACAGACACGTAACGAGGGTAAGCCCTGTACTGTGTTTCTATATGCTATCACAGACACGTAACGGGGGTAAGGGTAAGCCCTGTACTGTGTTTCTATATGCTATCACAGACACGTAAGGAGGGTAAGCCCTGTACTGTGTTTCTATATACTATCACAGACACGTAACGAGGGTAAGCCCTGTACTGTGTTTCTATATACTATCACAGACACGTAACGAGGGTAAGCCCTGTACTGTGTTTCTATATACTATCACAGACACGTAACGAGGGTAAGCCCTGTACTGTGTTTCTATATACTATCACAGACACGTAACGAGGGTAAGCCCTGTACTGTGTTTCTATATACTATCACAGACACGTAACGAGGGTAAGGGTAAGCCCTGTACTGTGTTTCTATATACTATCACAGACACGTAACGAGGGTAAGCCCTGTACTGTGTTTCTATATACTATCACAGACACGTAACGAGGGTAAGCCCTGTACTGTGTTTCTATATACTATCACAGACACGTAACGAGGGTAAGCCCTGTACTGTGTTTCTATATACTATCACAGACACGTAACGAGGGTAAGCCCTGTACTGTGTTTCTATATACTATCACAGACACGTAACGAGGGTAAGGGTAAGCCCTGTACTGTGTTTCTATATACTATCACAGACACGTAACGAGGGTAAGCCCTGTACTGTGTTTCTATATACTATCACAGACACGTAACGAGGGTAAGCCCTGTACTGTGTTTCTATATACTATCACAGACACGTAACGAGGGTAAGCCCTGTACTGTGTTTCTATATACTATCACAGACACGTAACGAGGGTAAGCCCTGTACTGTGTTTCTATATACTATCACAGACACGTAACGAGGGTAAGCCCTGTACTGTGTTTCTATATACTATCACAGACACGTAACGAGGGTAAGCCCTGTACTGTGTTTCTATATACTATCACAGACACGTAACGAGGGTAAGGGTAAGCCCTGTACTGTGTTTCTATATACTATCACAGACACGTAACGAGGGTAAGCCCTGTACTGTGTTTCTATATACTATCACAGACACGTAACGAAGGGTAAGCCCTGTACTGTGTTTCTATATACTATCACAGACACGTAACGAGGGTAAGCCCTGTACTGTGTTTCTATATACTATCACAGACACGTAACGAGGGTAAGCCCTGTACTGTGTTTCTATATACTATCACAGACACGTAACGAGGGTAAGCCCTGTACTGTGTTTCTATATACTATCACAGACACGTAACGAGGGTAAGCCCTGTACTGTGTTTCTATATACTATCACAGACACGTAACGAGGGTAAGCCCTGTACTGTGTTTCTATATACTATCACAGACACGTAACGAGGGTAAGCCCTGTACTGTGTTTCTATATACTATCACAGACACGTAACGAGGGTAAGCCCTGTACTGTGTTTCTATATACTATCACAGACACGTAACGAGGGTAAGCCCTGTACTGTGTTTCTATATACTATCACAGACACGTAACGAGGGTAAGCCCTGTACTGTGTTTCTAGGGTAAGCCCTGTACTGTGTTTCTATATACTATCACAGACACGTAACGAGGGTAAGCCCTGTACTGTGATTCTATATACTATCACAGACACGTAACGAGGTAAGCCCTGTACTGTGTTTCTATATACTATCACAGACACGTAACGAGGGTAAGCCCTGTACTGTGTTTCTATATACTATCACAGACACGTAACGAGGGTAAGCCCTGTACTGTGTTTCTATATACTATCACAGACACGTAACGGGGTTTCAAGCCCTGTACTGTGTTTCTATATACTATCACAGACATTTTAACCTGCCCTGTACTGTGTTTCTACATACTATCACAGACACGTAACGAGGGTAAGCCCTGTACTGTGTTTCTATATACTATCACAGACACGTAACGAGGGTAAGCCCTGTACTGTGTTTCTATATACTATCACAGACATGTAACTAGGGTAAGGGTAAGCCCCGTACTGTGTTTCTATATGCTATCACAGACACGTAACGAGGGTAAGCCCTGTACTGTGTTTCTATATACTATCACAGACACGTAACGAGGTAAGCCCCTGTACTGTGTTTCTATATACTATCACAGACACGTAACGAGGGTAAGCCCTGTACTGTGTTTCTATATACTATCACAGACACGTAACGAGGGTAAGCCCTGTACTGTGTTTCTATATACTATCACAGACACGTAACGAGGGTAAGGGTAAGCCCTGTACTGTGTTTCTATATACTATCACAGACACGTAACGAGGTAAGCCCTGTACTGTGTTTCTATATACTATCACAGACACGTAACGAGGGTAAGCCCTGTACTGTGTTTCTATATACTATCACAGACACGTAACGAGGGTAAGCCCTGTACTGTGTTTCTATATACTATCACAGACACGTAACGAGGGTAAGCCCTGTACTGTGTTTCTATATACTATCACAGACACGTAACGAGGGTAAGCCCTGTACTGTGTTTCTATATACTATCACAGACACGTAACGAGGGTAAGCCCTGTACTGTGTTTCTATATACTATCACAGACACGTAACGAGGGTAATATACTATCCACACGGTAAGCCCTGTACTGTGTTTCTATATACTATCACAGACACGTAACGAGGGTAAGCCCTGTACTGTGTTTCTATATACTATCACAGACACGTAACGAGGGTAAGCCCTGTACTGTGTTTCTATATACTATCACAGACACGTAACGAGGGTAAGCCCTGTACTGTGTTTCTATATACTATCACAGACACGTAACGAGGGTAAGCCCTGTACTGTGTTTCTATATACTATCACAGACACGTAACGAGGGTAAGCCCTGTACTGTGTTTCTATATACTATCACAGACACGTAACGAGGGTAAGCCCTGTACTGTGTTTCTATATACTATCACAGACACGTAACGAGGGTAAGCCCTGTACTGTGTTTCTATATACTATCACAGACACGTAACGAGGGTAAGCCCTGTACTGTGTTTCTATATACTATCACAGACACGTAACGAGGGTAAGCCCTGTACTGTGTTTCTATATACTATCACAGACACGTAACGAGGTAAGCCCTGTACTGTGTTTCTATATACTATCACAGACACGTAACGAGGGTAAGCCCTGTACTGTGTTTCTATATACTATCACAGACACGTAACGAGGGTAAGCCCTGTACTGTGTTTCTATATACTATCACAGACACGTAACGAGGGTAAGCCCTGTACTGTGTTTCTATATGCTATCACAGACACGTAACGAGGGTAAGGTTAAGCCCTGTACTGTGTTTCTATATACTATCACAGACACGTAACGAGGGTAAGCCTTGTACTGTGTTTCTATATACTATCACAGACACGTAACGAGGGTAAGCCCTGTACTGTGTTTCTATATACTATCACAGACACGTAACGAGGGTAAGCCCTGTACTGTGTTTCTATATACTATCACAGACACGTAACGAGGGTAAGCCCTGTACTGTGTTTCTATATACTATCACAGACACGTAACGAGGGTAAGCCCTGTACTGTGTTTCTATATACTATCACAGACACGTAACGAGGGTAAGCCCTGTACTGTGTTTCTATATACTATCACAGACACGTAACGAGGGTAAGCCCCGTACTGTGTTTCTATATACTATCACAGACACGTAACGAGGGTAAGCCCCGTACTGTGTTTCTATATGCTATCACAGACACGTAACGAGGGTAAGCCCTGTACTGTGTTTCTATATACTATCACAGACACGTAACGAGGGTAAGCCCTGTACTGTGTTTCTATATGCTATCACAGACACGTAACGAGGGTAAGGGGTAAGCCCTGTACTGTGTTTCTATATACTATCACAGACACGTAACGAGGGTAAGCCCTGTACTGTGTTTCTATATACTATCACAGACACGTACTACGAGGGTAAGCCCTGTACTGTGTTTCTATATACTATCACAGACACGTACTACATAGAGGGTAAGGGTAAGCCCTGTACTGTGTTTCTATATACTATCACATAAGTCTATCACAGACACGTAACGAGGGTAAGCCCTGTACTGTGTTTCTATATACTATCACAGACACCACTATGTAACGAGGGGGTAAGCCCTGTACTGTGTTTCTATATACTATCACAGACACGTAACGAGGTAAGGGTAAGCCCTGTACTGTGTTTCTATATACTATCACAGACACGTAACATCTACTACATAGAGGGTAAGCCCTGTACTGTGATTCTATATACTATCACAGACACGTAACGAGGGTAAGCCCTGTACTGTGTTTCTATATACTATCACAGACACGTAACGAGGGTAAGCCCTGTACTGTGTTTCTATATACTATCACAGACACGTAACGAGGGTAAGCCCTGTACTGTGTTTCTATATGCTATCACAGACACGTAACGAGGGTAAGGGTAAGCCCTGTACTGTGTTTCTATATACTATCACAGACACGTAACGAGGGTAAGCCTTGTACTGTGTTTCTATATACTATCACAGACACGTAACGAGGGTAAGCCCTGTACTGTGTTTCTATATACTATCACAGACACGTAACGAGGGTAAGCCCTGTACTGTGTTTCTATATACTATCACAGACACGTAACGAGGGTAAGTACTGTACTGTGTTTCTATATACTATCACAGACACGTAACGAGGGTAAGCCCTCTACTGTGTTTCTATATACTATCACAGACACGTAACGAGGGTAAGCCCTATACTGTGTTTCTATATACTATCACAGACACGTAACGAGGGTAAGGGTAAGCCCTGTACTGTGTTTCTATATACTATCACAGACACGTAACGAGGGTAAGCCCTGTACTGTGATTCTATATACTATCATAGACACGTAACAAGGGTAAGCCCTGTACTGTGTTTCTATATACTATCACAGACACGTAACGAGGGTAAGCCCTGTACTGTGTTTCTATATACTATCACAGACACGTAACGAGGGTAAGCCCTGTACTGTGTTTCTATATACTATCACAGACACGTAACGAGGTAAAAGGTAAGCCCCGTACTGTGTTTCTATATACTATCACAGACATGTAACGAGGGTAAGCCCTGTACTGTGTTTCTATATGCTATCACAGACACGTAACGAGGGTAAGCCCTGTACTGTGTTTCTATATACTATCACAGACACGTAACGAGGGTAAGCCCTGTACTGTGTTTCTATATACTATCACAGACACGTAACGAGGGTAAGCCCTGTACTGTGTTTCTATATACTATCACAGACACTTA
Source organism: Oncorhynchus nerka (assembly GCF_034236695.1). Taxonomy (NCBI): domain Eukaryota; kingdom Metazoa; phylum Chordata; class Actinopteri; order Salmoniformes; family Salmonidae; genus Oncorhynchus; species Oncorhynchus nerka. The sequence goes on from NC_088411.1 coordinate 46,050,942, forward strand.
ACGAGGTTAAGCCCCGTACTGTGTTTCTATATACTATCACAGACATGTAACGAGGGTAAGCCCTGTACTGTGTTTCTATATGCTATCACAGACACGTAACGAGGGTAAGCCCTGTACTGTGTTTCTATATACTATCACAGACATGTAACGAGGGTAAAGGTAAGCCCCGTACTGTGTTTCTATATACTATCACAGACATGTAACGAGGGTAAGCCCTGTACTGTGTTTCTATATGCTATCACAGACACGTAACGAGGGTAAGCCCTGTACTGTGTTTCTATATACTATCACAGACACGTAACATCCACTACGAGGGTAAAGGTAAGCCCCGTACTGTGTTTCTATATACTATCACAGACACGTAACGAGGGTAAGCCCTGTACTGTGATTCTATATACTATCATAGACACGTAACAAGGGTAAGCCCTGTACTGTGTTTCTATATACTATCACAGACACGTAACGAGGGTAAGCCCTGTACTGTGTTTCTATATACTATCACAGACACGTAACGAGGGTAAGCCCTGTACTGTGTTTCTATATACTATCACAGACAAGTCAGCTAACATAGAGGTTAAGCCCCGTACTGTGTTTCTATATACTATCACAGACATGTAACGAGGGTAAGCCCTGTACTGTGTTTCTATATAAGTATCACAGACACGTAACATCCACTACGTAGGGTAAGCCCTGTACTGTGTTTCTATATACTATCACAGACATGTAACGAGGTAAAGGTAAGCCCCTACTGTGTTTCTATATGCTATCACAGACACGTAACGAGGGTAAGCCCACTACTGTGTTTCTATATGCTATCACAGACACGTAACGAGGGTAGGGTAAGCCCTGTACTGTGTTTCTATATACTATCACAGACACGTAACGAGGGTAAGGTAAGCCCACTACTGTGTTTCTATATACTATCACAGACACATAACGAGGGTAAGCCCTGTACTGTGTTTCTATATACTATCACAGACACGTACTACGAGGGTAAGGGTAAGCCCACTACGTACTGTGTTTCTATATGCTATCACAGACACGTAACGAGGGTAAGGGTAAGCCCCGTACTGTGTTTCTATATGCTATCACAGACACGTAACGAGGGTAAGGGTAAGCCCCGTACTGTGTTTCTATATGCTATCACAGACACGTAACGAGGGTAAGGGTAAGCCCTGTACTGTGTTTCTATATACTATCACAGACACGTAACGAGGGTAAGCCCCGTACTGTGTTTCGATATGCTATCACAGACACGTAACGAGGGTAAGCCCCGTACTGTGTTTAGATATGCTGTCACAGACACTTAACGAGGGTAAGCCCCGTATCGTGTTTCGATATACTATCACATGGCTTCTCTTCTCCTAGGAAACAGGGATTAGTGGTTTCAGAGGGCAGGGCTCAAGTGGCACCCTATTCCTTTTATAGTGCACTCCTTTTAAGGGCTCATAGGGCTCCGGTCAAAAGTAATCTACTACATAGAGGGTAAGTCATCCACTACGTAGAGGGTAAGTCATCCACTACATAGAGGGTAAGTCATCCACTACATAGAGGGTAAGTCATCCACTACATAGAGGGTAAGTCATCCACTATGTAGAGGGTAAGTCATCCACTACGTAGAGGATAAGTCATCTACTACGTAGAGGGTAAGTCATCCACTACGTAGAGGGTAAGTCATCCACTACGTAGAGGGTAAGTCATCCACTATGTAGAGGGTAAGTCATCCACTATGTAGAGGGTAAGTCATCCACTACATAGAATATAAGTCATCTACTACATAGAGGGTAAGTCATCTACTACATAGAGGGTAAGTCATCCACTACATAGAGGGTAAGTCATCCACTACATAGAGGGTAAGTCATCCACTACGTAGAGGGTAAGTCATCCACTACATAGAGGGTAAGTCATCTACTACATAGAGGGTAAGTCATCCACTACGTAGAGGATAATTCATCCACTACGTAGAATATAAGTCATCCACTGCATAGAGGGTAAGTCATCTACTACATAGAGGGTAAGTCATCCACTACGTAGAGGGTAAGTCATCCACTACGTAGAGGGTAAGTCATCCACTACATAGAGGGTAAGTCATCCACTACGTTGAGGGTAAGTCATCCACTACGTAGAGGGTAAGTCATCCACTACATAGAGGGTAAGTCATCCACTACATAGAGGGTATGTCATCTACTACATAGAGGGTAAGTCATCTACTACATAGAGGGTAAGTCATCCACTACGTAGAGGGTAAGTCATCCACTATGTAGAGGGTAAATCATCCACTACGTAGAGGGTAAGTCATCCACTACATAGAGGGTAAGTAATCTACTACATAGAGGGCAAGTCATCCACTAGGTAGAGGATAAGTCATCCACTACGTAGAATATAAGTCATCCACTACATAGAGGGTAAGTCATCCACTACATAGAGGGTAAGTCATCCACTACATAGAGGGTAAGTCATCCACTACGTAGAGGGTAAGTCATCCACTACGTAGAGGGTAAGTCATCTACTACGTAGAGGGTAAGTCATCCACTACATAGAGGGTAAGTCATCCACTACGTAGAGGGTAAGTCATCCACTACGTAGAGGGTAAGTCATCCACTACATAGAATATAAGTCATCTACTACATAGAGGGTAAGTCATCTACTACATAGAGGGTAAGTCATCCACTACATAGAGGGTAAGTCATCCACTACGTAGAGGGTAAGTCATCCACTACATAGAGGGTAAGTCATCCACTACATAGAGGGTAAGTCCTCTACTACATAGAGGGTAAGTCATCCACTACGTAGAGGATAATTCATCCACTACGTAGAATATAAGTCATCCACTGCATAGAGGGTAAGTCATCTACTACATAGAGGGTAAGTCATCCACTACGTAGAGGGTAAGTCATCCACTACGTAGAGGGTAAGTCATCCACTACGTAGAGGGTAAGTCATCCACTACATAGAGGGTAAGTCATCCACTACGTTGAGGGTAAGTCATCCACTACGTAGAGGGTAAGTCATCCACTACATAGAGGGTAAGTCATCCACTACATAGAGGGTATGTCATCTACTACATAGAGGGTAAGTCATCTACTACATAGAGGGTAAGTCATCCACTACGTAGAGGGTAAGTCATCCACTACGTAGAGGGTAAATCATCCACTACGTAGAGCGTAAGTCATCCACTACATAGAGGGTAAGTAATCTACTACATAGAGGGTAAGTCATCCACTAGGTAGAGGATAAGTCATCCACTACGTAGAATATAAGTCATCCACTACATAGAGGGTAAGTCATCCACTACATAGAGGGTAAGTCATCCACTACGTAGAGGATAAGTCATCCACTATGTAGAATATAAGTCATCCACTACATAGAGGGTACGTCATCTACTACATATAATATAAGTCATCCACTACGTAGAGGGTAAGTCATCTACTACATAGAATATGAGTCATCCACTACATAGATGGTAAGTAATCTACTACATAGAGGGTAAGTCATCCACTACGTAGAATATAAGTCATCCACTACATAGAGGGTAAGTCATCCACTACATAGAGGGTAGTCATCCACTACATAGAGGGTAAGTCATCCACTACATAGAGGGTAAGTCATCCACTATGTAGAGGGTAAGTCATCCACTACATAGAGGGTAAGTCATCCACTACGGGTAGTCATCCACTACGTAGAGGGTAAGTCATCCACTACATAGAGGGTAAGTCATCCACTATGTAGAATATAAGTCATCCACTACATAGAGGGTAAGTCATCTACTACATATAATATAAGTCATCCACTACGTAGAGGGTAAGTCATCCACTACATAGAGGGTAAGTCATCCACTACATAGAGGGTAAGTCATCTACTACATAGAGGGTAAGTCATCATCACTACGTAGAATATAAGTCATCCACTACATAGAGGGTAAGTCATCCACTACGTAGAATATAAGTCATCCACTACATAGAGGGTAAGTCATCCACTACATAGAAGGTAAGTCATCCACTACATAGAGGGTAAGTCATCCACTACGTAGAATATAAGTCATCCACTACATAGAGGGTAAGTCATCCACTACATAGAGGGTATATCCACTACATCATCCACTACATAGAGGGTAAGTCATCCACTACATAGAGGGTAAGTCATCCACTGCATAGAGGGTAAGTCATCCACTACATAGAGGGTAAGTCATCCACTACGTAGAGGGTAAGTCATCCACTACATAGAGGGTAAGTAATCTACTACATAGAGGGCAAGTCATCCACTAGGTAGAGGATAAGTCATCCACTACGTAGAATATAAGTCATCCACTACATAGAGGGTAAGTCAGCTACTACATAGAGGGTAAGTCATCCACTACATAGAGGGTAAGTCATCCACTACATAGAGGGTAAGTCATCCACTACGTAGAGGGTAAGTCATCCACTACGTAGAGGGTAAGTCATCTACTACGTAGAGGGTAAGTCATCCACTACGTAGAGGGTAAGTCATCCACTACGTAGAGGGTAAGTCATCTACTACATAGAGGGTAAGTCATCCACTACATAGAGGGTAAGTCATCCACTACGTAGAGGGTAAGTCATCCACTACATAGAGGGTAAGTCATCCACTACATAGAGGGTAAGTCCTCTACTACATAGAGGGTAAGTCATCCACTACGTAGAGGATAATTCATCCACTACGTAGAATATAAGTCATCCACTGCATAGAGGGTAAGTCATCTACTACATAGAGGGTAAGTCATCCACTACGTAGAGGGTAAGTCATCCACTACATAGAGGGTAGTCATCCACTACGTAGGGGTAAGTCATCCACTACGTAGAGGGTAAGTCATCCACTACATAGAGGGTAAGTCATCCACTACGTTGAGGGTAAGTCATCCACTACATAGAGGGTAAGTCATCCACTACATAGAGGGTATGTCATCTACTACATAGAGGGTAAGTCATCTACTACATAGAGGGTAAGTCATCCACTACGTAGAGGGTAAGTCATCCACTATGTAGAGGGTAAATCATCCACTACGTAGAGCGTAAGTCATCCACTACATAGAGGGTAAGTAATCTACTACATAGAGGGTAAGTCATCCACTAGGTAGAGGATAAGTCATCCACTACGTAGAATATAAGTCATCCACTACATAGAGGGTAAGTCATCCACTACATAGAGGGTAAGTCATCCACTACGTAGAGGATAAGTCATCCACTATGTAGAATATAAGTCATCCACTACATAGAGGGTACGTCATCTACTACATATAATATAAGTCATCCACTACGTAGAGGGTAAGTCATCTACTACATAGAATATGAGTCATCCACTACATAGAGGGTAAGTAATCTACTACATAGAGGGTAAGTCATCCACTACGTAGAATATAAGTCATCCACTACATAGAGGGTAAGTCATCCACTACGTAGAGGATAAGTCATCCACTACATAGAGGTAAGTCATCCACTATGTAGAGGGTAAGTCATCCACTACATAGAGGGTAAGTCATCCACTACGTAGAATATAAGTCATCCACTACATAGAGGGTAAGTCATCCACTACGTAGAATATAAGTCATCCACTACATAGAATATAAGTCATCCACTGCATAGAGGGTAAGTCATCTACTACATAGAGGGTAAGTCATCCACTACGTAGAGGGTAAGTCATCCACTACATAGAGGGTAAGTCATCTACTACATAGAGGGTAAGTCATCCACTACGTAGAGGATAATTCATCCACTACGTAGAATATAAGTCATCCACTGCATAGAGGGTAAGTCATCTACTACATAGAGGGTAAGTCATCCACTACGTAGAGGGTAAGTCATCCACTACGTAGAGGGTAAGTCATCCACTACATAGAGGGTAAGTCATCCACTACGTTGAGGGTAAGTCATCCACTACGTAGAGGGTAAGTCATCCACTACATAGAGGGTAAGTCATCCACTACATAGAGGGTATGTCATCTACTACATAGAGGGTAAGTCATCTACTACATAGAGGGTAAGTCATCCACTACGTAGAGGGTAAGTCATCCACTATGTAGAGGGTAAATCATCCACTACGTAGAGGGTAAGTCATCCACTACATAGAGGGTAAGTAATCTACTACATAGAGGGCAAGTCATCCACTAGGTAGAGGATAAGTCATCCACTACGTAGAATATAAGTCATCCACTACATAGAGGGTAAGTCAGCTACTACATAGAGGGTAAGTCATCCACTACATAGAGGGTAAGTCATCCACTACATAGAGGGTAAGTCATCCACTACGTAGAGGGTAAGTCATCCACTACGTAGAGGGTAAGTCATCTACTACGTAGAGGGTAAGTCATCCACTACGTAGAGGGTAAGTCATCCACTACATAGAGGGTAAGTCATCCACTACATAGAGGGTCATCTACTACATAGAGGGTAAGTCATCCACTACGTAGAGGGTAAGTCATCCACTAAGTCATCTACTAGAGGGTAAGTCATCCACTACATAGAGGGTAAGTCATCTACTACATAGAGGGTAAGTCATCCACTACGTAGAGGATAATTCATCCACTACGAATATAAGTCATCCACTGCATAGAGGGTAAGTCATCCACTATATAAGTCATCCACTGCATAGAGGGTAAGTCATCTACTACATAGAGGGTAAGTCATCCACTACGTAGAGGGTAAGTCATCCACTACGTAGAGGGTAAGTCATCCACTACGTAGAGGGTAAGTCATCCACTACATAGAGGGTAAGTCATCCACTACGTTGAGGGTAAGTCATCCACTACGTAGAGGGTAAGTCATCCACTACATAGAGGGTAAGTCATCCACTACATAGAGGGTATGTCATCTACTACATAGAGGGTAAGTCATCTACTACATAGAGGGTAAGTCATCCACTACGTAGAGGGTAAGTCATCCACTATGTAGAGGGTAAATCATCCACTACGTAGAGCGTAAGTCATCCACTACATAGAGGGTAAGTAATCTACTACATAGAGGGTAAGTCATCCACTAGGTAGAGGATAAGTCATCCACTACGTAGAATATAAGTCATCCACTACATAGAGGGTAAGTCATCCACTACATAGAGGGTAAGTCATCCACTACGTAGAGGATAAGTCATCCACTACAGAATATAAGTCATCCACTACTACATAGGGTAAGTCATCTACTACATATAATATAAGTCATCCACTACGTAGAGGGTAAGTCATCTACTACATAGAATATGAGTCATCCACTACATAGAGGGTAAGTAATCTACTACATAGAGGGTAAGTCATCCACTACGTAGAATATAAGTCATCCACTACATAGAGGGTAAGTCATCCACTACGTAGAGGATAAGTCATCCACTACATAGAGGTAAGTCATCCACTATGTAGAGGGTAAGTCATCCACTACATAGAGGGTAAGTCATCCACTACGTAGAATATAAGTCATCCACTACATAGAGGGTAAGTCATCCTGCTACGAGGGTAATATAAGTCATCCACTACATAGAGGGTAAGTCATCCACTACGTAGAGGGTAAGTCATCCACTACATCCACTAGAGGGGTAAGTCATCCACTACATAGAAGTCATAAGTCATCCACTACATAGAGGGTAAGTCATCCACTACGTATATAAGTCATCCACTAGAGGGTAAGTCATCCACTACGTAAGTCATCCACTACATAGAGGGTAAGTCATCCACTACGTAGAATATAAGTCATCCACTACATAGAGGGTAAGTCATCCACTACGTAGAATATAAGTCATCCACTACATAGAGGGTAAGTCATCCACTACGTAGAATATAAGTCATCCACTACATAGAGGGTAAGTCATCCACTACGTAAGTCATCCACTACATAGAGGGTAAGTCATCCACTACGTAGAATATAAGTCATCCACTACATAGAGGGTAAGTCATCCACTACGTAAGTCATCCACTACATAGAGGGTAAGTCATCCACTACGTAGAATATAAGTCATCTACTACGTAGAGGGTAAGTCGCCATTTAGGACACAGACCTAGATGTGTAATTCTTTAGTTTCTCACTCTGTTTTGTTCTTTTTTCACAGTCTGAAAGAGCTGATTTCACCATGGAGTTCATTTATTAAATGTCAAACTATGAATGAATAATTGGTTCAGGCCACACATTAAATCACAACCCACTGTGCTCTCTCTATAAAGCTGTGTTGTTATGTACGTGTGATTTTATAGTCAAATTTATAGTTTAGCTTAATTGCGTTAAAGGATCAGGCCGTGTGATTCAGCGATTAAATATCTGGTATAAAACCAGTCTGTTATAGTCATTCATACACATGGACCCTTTCTATTGCTCCTTCCCTCCCTCCTTCCATCCCTCTATCCCCCTCCTTTCCTCCCTCTATCTCCCTCCATCTCCCTCCTTCCCTCCCTCTATGTCCCTCCTTCCCTCCCTCTATCTCCCTCCTTCCCTCCCTCTATCTCCCTCCTTCCCTCCCTCTATCTCCCTCCTTCCCTCCCTCCTCTCCATTTCCCTCCTTCCCTCCCTCTATCTCCCTCCTTCCCTCCTCCCTCTATCCCCTCCTTCCCTCCCTCCATCTACCCTCCTTCCCTCCCTCCATCTCCCTGCCTCCCTCCCTCCCCTTTCCTCCTTACCTCCCTCTATCCTCTCCTTTCCTCCCCTCTATCCCCTCCTTCCCTCCCTCTCTCCCTCTATCCCCTCCTTCCCTTCCCTCTCTCTCCCCTCTATCCCCTTCCCTCTCTCTCCCTCCCTCCTTTCCTCCTTACCTCCCTCTATCCTCTCCTTTCCTCCTTTCCTACCTCTCCCCTCCTTCCCTCCCTCTCTCCCTCTATCCCTCCTTCCCTCCATCTAACCCCTCCTTCCCTCCCTCCTTCCCTCCCTCTATCCCCTCCCCCTCTCTCTCCCTCTATCCCCTTCCCTACTTCCCCTCCCTCTATCCCCTCCCTTTCCTCCTTCCCTCCCTCTATCCCATCCTTCCCTCCCCCTCTATCCCTTCCTCCTTTCCTCCTTCCCTCCCTCTATCCCCTCCTTTCCTCCTTCCCTCCCTCTATCCCATCCTTCCCTCCCTCTATCCCCTCCTTCCCTCCCTCTATCCCCTCCTTTCCTCCTTCCCTCCCTCTATCCCATCCTTCCCTCCCTCTATCCCCTCCTTTCCTCCTTCCCTCCCTCTATCCCCTCCTTCCCTCCTTCCCTCCCTCTATTCCCTCCTTTCCTCCTTCCCTCCCTCTATCCCTCACTCCCCACACCCTTCTCTCTCCTCAGGTCCAGAGTATCATCAGGTCTCAGACCAGTATGGGGATGCGTCATCGGGACCGCTCCACTACGGGTAACACCCTGAAGACTGGCGGCTGCAGCTCCGCTCTTACCACATACTTCTTCGGTCAGTCAGTCAGCCAGTCAACAGTCAGCCAATCAGTCAGTCAACAGTCAGTCAGTCAATCAGTCAGTCAATCAGTCAGTCAATCAGTCAGCCAATCAGTCAGCCAAACAGTCAGTCAATCAGTCAGTCAATCAGTCAGCCAGTCAGTCAGTCAATCAGTCAACCAATCAGTCAGTCAGTCAGACAGTCAACAGTCAGCCAATTAGTCAGTCAATCAGTCAGACAATCAGTCAGTCAATCAGTCAGCCAGTCAGTCAGTCAATCAGTCAACCAATCAGCCAATCAGCCAATCAGTCAGTCAATCAGCCAGTCAGCCAGTCAAACAGTCAACAGTCAGCCAATCAGTCAGTCAATCAGTCAGCCAACCAGTTTGTCAATCAGTCAGCCAGTCAGCCAATCAGTCAGTCAGCCAGCCAGACAGTCAGCCAGCCAGCCAGCCAGTCAATATGTGTATAACACATTTCGTACAAACGGTGCGTCTTAAGCTTTCTTCTAAAAATGTCCCCCTTTCTCCCCCCCAGGTGCCGACCTGAAGAACAAACTGACCATTGGACACTTCCTGGAGTTCCAGAGAAAACTGCAACATGATGTTCTCAAACTAGACGTGAGAGGAAGAGAGAGAGAGAGAGAGAGAGAGAGAGAGAGAGGAGGAGGAAGAGAGCGAGAGAGAGGGAGAGAGTAGGAAGAAGAGAGAGAGAGAGGGAGAGAGTAGGAGGAAGAGAGAGAGAGGGAGAGAGTAGGAGGAAGAGAGAGAGAGAGAGGGGGAGAGAGTAGGAGGAAGAGAGAGAGAGAGAAAGAGAGAGAGGAGGAAGAGAGAGAGAGAGAGAGAGGGAGAGAGTAGGAGGAAGAGAGAGAGAGAGAGGGAGAGAGTAGGAGGAAGCGAGAGAGGAGGAAGAGACAGAGAGAGAGACAGAGAGAAAGATAGAGAGAAAGAGAGAGAGAGAGAGAGAGAGAGAGAGAGAGAGAGAGAGAGAGAGTGTCTGGGTGTGGGTGTTTGAATTGATGAGACATCAGTATCAATGAGAGTCGGCCCTTGAGGAGGCTGTCTGAGCCTTTGTTCCTTCATTCTCATAGTGACACAGTGATTTCCCTCTATCCTATCGGTTCATTATTAACCAACCTATCAGTCTGTCCTCTATCCTATCAGTCTGTCCTCTATCCTATCAGTCTGTCCTCTATCCTATCAGTCTGTCCTCTATCCTATCGGTTAATTAACCAACCTATCAGTCTGTCCTCTATCCTATCAGTCTGTCCTCTATCCTATTGGTTCATTAACCAACCTATCAGTCTGTCCTCTATCCTATCGGTTAATTAACCAACCTATCAGTCTGGCCTCTATCCTATCGGTTCATTAACCAACCTATCAGTCTGTCCTCTATCCTATCAGTCTGTCCTCTATCCTATCAGTCTGTTCTCTAGCCTATCGGTTCATTTACCAACCTATCAGTCTGTCCTCTATCCTATCAGTCTGTCCTCTATCCTATCAGTCTGTCCTCTATCCTATCAGTGTGTACTCTATCCTATCGGTTCATTTATCAACCTATCAGTCTGTCCTCTATCCTATCAGTCTGTCCTCTATCCTATCAGTCTGTCCTCTATCCTATCCATCTGTCCTCTATCCTATCGGTTCATTAACCAACCTATCAGTCTGTCCTCTATCCTATCGGTTCATTTATCAACCTATCAGTCTGTCCTCAATCCTATCGGTTCATTAACCAACCTATCAGTCTGTCCTCTATCCTATCGGTTCATTAATCAACCTATCAGTCTGTCCTCTATCCTATCAGTCTGTCCTCTATCCTATCAGTCCGTCCTCTATCCTATCAGTCCGTCCTCTATCATATCAGTCTGTCCTCTATCCTATCAGGCTGTCCTCTATCCTATCAGTCTGTCCTCTATCCTATCAGTCTGTCCTCTATCCTATCAGTCTGTCCTCTATCCTATCAGTCTGTCCTCTATCCTATCCGTCTGTCCTCTATCCTATCGGTTCATTTATCAACCTATCAATCTGTCCTCTATCCTATCGGTTCATTAACCAACCTATCAGTCTGTCCTCTATCCTATCAGTCTGTCCTCTATCCTATCGGTCTGTCCTCTATCCTATCAGTCTGTCCTCTATCCTATCAGTCTGTCCTCTATCCTATCAGTCTGTCCTCTATCCTATCGGTCTGTCCTCTATCCTATCAGTCTGTCCTCTATCCTATCAGTCTGTCCTCTATCCTATCGGTCTGTCCTCTATCCTATCAGTCCGTCCTCTATCCTATCAGTCTGTCCTCTATCCTATCGGTTCATTTATCAACCTATCAGTCCGTCCTCTATCCTATCAGTCCGTCCTCTATCCTATCGGTTCATTTATCAACCTATCAGAACTGATAAACTATCCTAACAAAACACTGTAAAACACAATCAAAAAAAATGAATTTATTAACATCAATCCTGTAGGTGAATTTATTAACATCATCCTGTTGGTGAATTTATTAACATCATCCTGTTGGTGAATTTATTAACATCATCCTGTAGATGAAGTCATGAATTTATTAACATCATCCTGTTGGTGAATTTATTAACATCATCCTGGAGGTGAAGTCATGAATTTATTAACATCATCCTGTAGGTGAATTTATTAACATCATCCTGTTGGTGAATTTATTAACATCATCCTGTTGGTGAATTTATTAACATCATCCTGTAGGTGAATTTATTAACATCATCCTGTTGGTGAATTTATTAACATCATCCTGTTGGTGAATTTATTATCATCCTGTAGGTGAATTTATTAACATCATCCTGTTGGTGAATTTATTAACATCATCCTGTAGGTGAATTTATTAACATCATCCTGTTGGTGAATTTATTAACATCATCCTGTTGGTGAATTTATTAACATCATCCTGTTGGTGAATTTATTAACATCATCCTGTTGGTGAATTTATTAACATCATCCTGTTGGTGAATTTATTAACATCATCCTGTTGGTGAATTTATTAACATCATCCTGTTGGTGAATTTATTAACATCATCCTGTTGGTGAATTTATTAACATCATCCTGTAGGTGAATTTATTAACATCATCCTGTTGGTGAATTTATTAACATCATCCTGTTGGTGAATTTATTAACATCATCCTGTTGGTGAATTTATTAACATCATCCTGTTGGTGAATTTATTAACATCATCCTGTTGGTGAATTTATTAACATCATCCTGTTGGTGAATTTATTAACATCATCCTGTTGGTGAATTTATTAACATCATCCTGTAGGTGAATTTATTAACATCATCCTGTTGGTGAATTTATTAACATCATCCTGTAGGTGAATTTATTAACATCATCCTGTTGGTGAATTTATTAACATCATCCTGTTGGTGAATTTATTAACATCATCCTGTTGGTGAATTTATTAACATCATCCTGTTGGTGAATTTATTAACATCATCCTGTTGGTGAATTTAAACATCATCCTGTTGGTGAATTTATTAACATCATCCTGTTGGTGAATTTATTAACATCATCCTGTTGGTGAATTTATTAACATCATCCTGTTGGTGAATTTATTAACATCATCCTGTTGGTGAATTTATTAACATCATCCTGTTGGTGAATTTATTAACATCATCCTGTTGGTGAATTTATTAACATCATCCTGTTGGTGAATTTATTAACATCATCCTGTTGGTGAATTTATTAACATCATCCTGTTGGTGAATTTATTAACATCATCCTGTTGGTGAATTTATTAACATCATCCTGTTGGTGAATTTATTAACATCATCCTGTTGGTGAATTTATTAACATCATCCTGTTGGTGAATTTATTAACATCATCCTGTTGGTGAATTTATTAACATCATCCTGTTGGTGAATTTATTAACATCATCCTGTAGGTGAATTTATTAACATCATCCTGTTGGTGAATTTATTAACATCATCCTGTTGGTGAATTTATTAACATCATCCTGTTGGTGAATTTATTAACATCATCCTGTTGGTGAATTTATTAACATCATCCTGTTGGTGAATTTATTAACATCATCCTGTTGGTGAATTTATTAACATCATCCTGTTGGTGAATTTATTAACATCATCCTGTAGGTGAATTTATTAACATCATCCTGTTGGTGAATTTATTAACATCATCCTGTATGAATTTATTAACATCATCCTGTTGGTGAATTTATTAACATCATCCTGTAGGTGAATTTATTAACATCATCCTGTTGGTGAATTTATTAACATCATCCTGTTGGTGAATTTATTAACATCATCCTGTTGGTGAATTTATTAACATCATCCTGTTGGTGAATTTATTAACATCATCCTGTTGGTGAATTTATTAACATCATCCTGTTGGTGAATTTATTAACATCATCCTGTTGGTGAATTTATTAACATCATCCTGTTGGTGAATTTATTAACATCATCCTGTTGGTGAATTTATTAACATCATCCTGTTGGTGAATTTATTAACATCATCCTGTTGGTGAATTTATTAACATCATCCTGTAGGTGAATTTATTAACATCATCCTGTTGGTGAATTTATTAACATCATCCTGTAGGTGAATTTATTAACATCATCCTGTTGGTGAATTTATTAACATCATCCTGTAGGTGAATTTATTAACATCATCCTGTTGGTGAATTTATTAACATCATCCTGTTGGTGAATTTATTAACATCATCCTGTTGGTGAATTTATTAACATCATCCTGTTGGTGAATTTATTAACATCATCCTGTTGGTGAATTCATGAATTTATTAACATCAGCCTGTTGGTGAATTTATTAACATCATCCTGTTGGTGAATTTATTAACATCATCCTGTTGGTGAATTTATTAACATCATCCTGTTGGTGAATTTATTAACATCATCCTGTTGGTGAATTTATTAACATCATCCTGTAGGTGAATTTATTAACATCATCCTGTTGGTGAATTTATTAACATCATCCTGTTGGTGAATTTATTAACATCATCCTGTTGGTGAATTTATTAACATCATCCTGTTGGTGAATTTATTAACATCATCCTGTTGGTGAATTTATTAACATCATCCTGTTGGTGAATTTATTAACATCATCCTGTTGGTGAATTTATTAACATCATCCTGTTGGTGAATTTATTAACATCATCCTGTTGGTGAATTTATTAACATCATCCTGTTGGTGAATTTATTAACATCATCCTGTTGGTGAATTTATTAACATCATCCTGTTGGTGAATTTATTAACATCATCCTGTTGGTGAATTTATTAACATCATCCTGTTGGTGAATTTATTAACATCATCCTGTTGGTGAATTTATTAACATCATCCTGTTGGTGAATTTATTAACATCATCCTGTTGGTGAATTTATTAACATCATCCTGTTGGTGAATTTATTAACATCATCCTGTTGGTGAATTTATTAACATCATCCTGTAGGTGAATTTATTAACATCATCCTGTTGGTGAATTTATTAACATCATCCTGTTGGTGAATTTATTAACATCATCCTGTTGGTGAATTTATTAACATCATCCTGTTGGTGAATTTATTAACATCATCCTGTTGGTGAATTTATTAACATCATCCTGTTGGTGAATTTATAACATCATCCTGTTGGTGAATTTATTAACATCATCCTGTTGGTGAATTTATTAACATCATCCTGTTGGTGAATTCATTTTATTAACATCATCCTGTTGGTGAATTTATTAACATCATCCTGTTGGTGAATTTATTAACATCATCCTGTTGGTGAATTTATTAACATCATCCTGTTGGTGAATTTATTAACATCATCCTGTTGGTGAATTTATTAACATCATCCTGTTGGTGAAATTTATTAACATCATCCTGTTGGTGAATTTATTAACATCATCCTGTTGGTGAATTTATTAACATCATCCTGTTGGTGAATTTATTAACATCATCCTGTTGGTGAATTTATTAACATCATCCTGTTGGTGAATCATGAATTTATTAACATCATCCTGTTGGTGAATTTATTAACATCATCCTGTTGGTGAATTTATTAACATCATCCTGTTGGTGAATTTATTAACATCATCCTGTTGGTGAATTTATTAACATCATCCTGTTGGTGAATTTATTAACATCATCCTGTTGGTGAATTTATTAACATCATCCTGTTGGTGAATTTATTAACATCATCCTGTTGGTGAATTCATGAATTTATTAACATCATCCTGTTGGTGAATTTATTAACATCATCCTGTTGGTGAATTTATTAACATCATCCTGTTGGTGAATTCATGAATTTATTAACATCATCCTGTTGGTGAATTTATTAACATCATCCTGTTGGTGAATTTATTAACATCATCCTGTTGGTGAATTTATTAACATCATCCTGTTGGTGAATTTATTAACATCATCCTGTTGGTGAAATTTTTATTAACATCATCCTGTTGGTGAATTTATTAACATCATCCTGTTGTTGGTGAATTTATTAACATCATCCTGTTGGTGAATTTATTAACATCATCCTGTTGGTGAATTTATTAACATCATCCTGTTGGTGAATTTATTAACATCATCCTGTTGGTGAATTTATTAACATCATCCTGTTGGTGAATTTATTAACATCATCCTGTTGGTGAAGTCATGAATTTATTAACATCATCCTGTTGGTGAATTTATTAACATCATCCTGTTGGTGAAGTCATGAATTTATTAACATCATCCTGTTGGTGAATTTATTAACATCATCCTGTTGGTGAATTTATTAACATCATCCTGTTGGTGAATTCATGAATTTATTAACATCATCCTGTTGGTGAATTTATTAACATCATCCTGTTGGTGAATTTATTAACATCATCCTGTTGGTGAATTTATTAACATCATCCTGTTGGTGAATTTATTAACATCATCCTGTTGGTGAATTTATTAACATCATCCTGTTGGTGAATTTATTAACATCATCCTGTTGGTGAATTTATTAACATCATCCTGTTGGTGAATTTATTAACATCATCCTGTTGGTGAATTTATTAACATCATCCTGTTGGTGAATTTATTAACATCATCCTGTTGGTGAATTTATTAACATCATCCTGTTGGTGAATTTATTAACATCATCCTGTTGGTGAATTTATTAACATCATCCTGTTGGTGAATTCATGAATTTATTAACATCATCCTGTTGGTGAATTTATTAACATCATCCTGTTGGTGAATTTATTAACATCATCCTGTTGGTGAATTTATTAACATCATCCTGTTGGTGAATTTATTAACATCATCCTGTTGGTGAAGTCATGAATTTATTAACATCATCCTGTTGGTGAATTTATTAACATCATCCTGTTGGTGAAGTCATGAATTTATTAACATCATCCTGTTGGTGAATTTATTAACATCATCCTGTTGGTGATTTATTAACATCATCCTGTTGGTGAATTTATTAAACATCATCCTGTTGGTGAATTTATTAACATCATCCTGTTGGTGAATTTATTAACATCATCCTGTTGGTGAATTTATTAACATCATCCTGTTGGTGAAGTCATGAATTTATTAACATCATCCTGTTGGTGAATTTATTAACATCATCCTGTCCTGTTGGTGAATTTATTAACATCATCCTGTTGGTGAATTTATTAACATCATCCTGTTGGTGAATTTATTAACATCATCCTGTTGGTGAATTTATTAACATCATCCTGTAGGTGAATTTATTAACATCATCCTGTAACATCATCCTGTTGGTGAATTTATTAACATCATCCTGTTGGTGAAGTCATGAATTTATTAACATCATCCTGTTGGTGAATTTATTAACATCATCCTGTTGGTGAAGTCATGAATTTATTAACATCATCCTGTTGGTGAATTTATTAACATCATCCTGTTGGTGAATTTATTAACATCATCCTGTTGGTGAATTTATTAACATCATCCTGTTGGTGAATTTATTAACATCATCCTGTTGGTGAATTTATTAACATCATCCTGTTGGTGAATTTATTAACATCATCCTGTTTTGAGAATTTATTAACATCATCCTGTTGGTGAATTTATTAACATCATCCTGTAGGTGAATTTATTAACATCATCCTGTTGGTGAATTTATTAACATCATCCTGTTGGTGAAGTCATGAATTTATTAACATCATCCTGTTGGTGAATTTATTAACATCATCCTGTTGGTGAATTTATTAACATCATCCTGTTGGTGAATTCATGAATTTATTAACATCATCCTGTTGGTGAATTTATTAACATCATCCTGTTGGTGAATTTATTAACATCATCCTGTTGGTGAATTCATGAATTTATTAACATCATCCTGTTGGTGAATTTATTAACATCATCCTGTTGGTGAATTTATTAACATCATCCTGTTGGTGAATTTATTAACATCATCCTGTTGGTGAATTTATTAACATCATCCTGTTGGTGAATTTATTAACATCATCCTGTTGGTGAATTTTTATTAACATCATCCTGTTGGTGAATTTATTAACATCATCCTGTTGGTGAATTTATTAACATCATCCTGTTGGTGAATTTATTAACATCATCCTGTTGGTGAATTTATTAACATCATCCTGTTGGTGAATTTATTAACATCATCCTGTTGGTGAATTTATTAACATCATCCTGTTGGTGAATTTATTAACATCATCCTGTTGGTGAATTTATTAACATCATCCTGTTGGTGAAGTCATGAATTTATTAACATCATCCTGTTGGTGAATTTATTAACATCATCCTGTTGGTGAATTTATTAACATCATCCTGTAGGTGAATTTATTAACATCATCCTGTTGGTGAATTCATGAATTTATTAACATCATCCTGTTGGTGAATTTATTAACATCATCCTGTTGGTGAATTTATTAACATCATCCTGTTGGTGAATTCATGAATTTATTAACATCATCCTGTTGGTGAATTTATTAACATCATCCTGTTGGTGAATTTATTAACATCATCCTGTTGGTGAATTTATTAACATCATCCTGTTGGTGAATTTATTAACATCATCCTGTTGGTGAAATCATGAATTTATTAACATCATCCTGTTGGTGAATTTATTAACATCATCCTGTCCTGTTGGTGAATTTATTAACATCATCCTGTTGGTGAATTTATTAACATCATCCTGTTGCTGAATTTATTAACATCATCCTGTAGGTGAATTTATTAACATCATCCTGTTGGTGAATTTATTAACATCATCCTGTTGGTGAATTTATTAACATCATCCTGTTGGTGAAGTCATGAATTTATTAACATCATCCTGTTGGTGAATTTATTAACATCATCCTGTTGGTGAAGTCATGAATTTATTAACATCATCCTGTTGGTGAATTTATTAACATCATCCTGTTGGTGAATTTATTAACATCATCCTGTTGGTGACGTCATGAATTTATTAACATCATCCTGTTGGTGAATTTATTAACATCATCCTGTTGGTGAATTTATTAACATCATCCTGTTGGTGAATTTATTAACATCATCCTGTAGGTGAATTTATTAACATCATCCTGTTGGTGAATTTATTAACATCATCCTGTTGGTGAATTTATTAACATCATCCTGTAGGTGAATTTATTAACATCATCCTGTTGGTGAATTTATTAACATCATCCTGTTGGTGAATTTATTAACATCATCCTGTTGGTGAATTTATTAACATCATCCTGTTGGTGAATTTATTAACATCATCCTGTTGGTGAATTTATTAACATCATCCTGTTGGTGAATTTATTAACATCATCCTGTTGTTGTGAATTTATTAACATCATCCTGTTGGTGAATTTATTAACATCATCCTGTTGGTGAATTTATTAACATCATCCTGTTGGTGAATTTGTTAACATCATCCTGTTGGTGACGTCATGAATTTATTAACCTCATCCTGTTGGTGAATTTATTAACATCATCCTGTTGGTGAATTTATTAACATCATCCTGTTGGTGAATTTATTAACATCATCCTGTTGGTGAAGTCATGAATTTATTAACATCATCCTGTTGGTGAATTTATTAACATCATCCTGTTGGTGAATTTATTAACATCATCCTGTTGGTGAAGTCATGAATTTATTAACATCATCCTGTTGGTGAATTTATTAACATCATCCTGTTGGTGAATTTATTAACATCATCCTGTTGGTGAATTTATTAACATCATCCTGTTGGTGAATTTATTAACATCATCCTGTTGGTGAAATCATGAATTTATTAACATCATCCTGTTGGTGAATTTATTAACATCATCCTGTTGGTGAATTTATTAACATCATCCTGTTGGTGAATTTATTAACATCATCCTGTTGGTGAATTATTAACATCATCCTGTTGGTGAATTTATTAACATCATCCTGTTGGTGAATTTATTAACATCATCCTGTTGGTGAATTTATTAACATCATCCTGTTGGTGAATTTATTAACATCATCCTGTTGGTGAAGTCATGAATTTATTAACATCATCCTGTTGGTGAATTTATTAACATCATCCTGTTGGTGAAGTCATGAATTTATTAACATCATCCTGTTGGTGAATTTATTAACATCATCCTGTTGGTGAATTTATTAACATCATCCTGTTGGTGACGTCATGAATTTATTAACATCATCCTGTTGGTGAATTTATTAACATCATCCTGTTGGTGAATTTATTAACATCATCCTGTTGGTGAATTTATTAACATCATCCTGTTGGTGAATTTATTAACATCATCCTGTTGGTGAATTTATTAACATCATCCTGTAGGTGAATTTATTAACATCATCCTGTTGGTGAATTTATTAACATCATCCTGTTGGTGAAGTCATGAATTTATTAACATCATCCTGTTGGTGAATTTATTAACATCATCCTGTTGGTGAATTTATTAACATCATCCTGTTGGTGAATTCATGAATTTATTAACATCAGCCTGTTGGTGAATTTATTAACATCATCCTGTTGGTGAATTTATTAACATCATCCTGTTGGTGAATTTATTAACATCATCCTGTTGGTGACGTCATGAATTTATTAACATCATCCTGTTGGTGAATTTATTAACATCATCCTGTTGGTGAATTTATTAACATCATCCTGTTGGTGAATTTATTAACATCATCCTGTTGGTGAATTTATTAACATCATCCTGTTGGTGAATTTATTAACATCATCCTGTTGGTGAATTTATTAACATCATCCTGTTGGTGAATTTATTAACATCATCCTGTTGGTGAATTTATTAACATCATCCTGTTGGTGAATTTATTAACATCATCCTGTTGGTGAATTTATTAACATCATCCTGTTGGTGAATTTATTAACATCATCCTGTTGGTGAATTTATTAACATCATCCTGTTGGTGAAGTCATGAATTTATTAACATCATCCTGTTGGTGAATTCATGAATTTATTAACATCATCCTGTTGGTGAATTTATTAACATCATCCTGTTGGTGAATTTATTAACATCATCCTGTTGGTGAATTTATTAACATCATCCTGTTGGTGAATTTATTAACATCATCCTGTTGGTGAATTTATTAACATCATCCTGTTGGTGAATTCATGAATTTATTAACATCATCCTGTTGGTGAATTTATTAACATCATCCTGTTGGTGAATTTATTAACATCATCCTGTTGGTGAATTTATTAACATCATCCTGTTGGTGAATTTATTAACATCATCCTGTTGGTGAAGTCATGAATTTATTAACATCATCCTGTTGGTGAATTTATTAACATCATCCTGTTGGTGAAGTCATGAATTTATTAACATCATCCTGTTGGTGAATTTATTAACATCATCCTGTTGGTGAATTTATTAACATCATCCTGTTGGTGAATTTATTAACATCATCCTGTTGGTGAATTTATTAACATCATCCTGTTGGTGAATTTATTAACATCATCCTGTTGGTGAATTTATTAACATCATCCTGTTGGTGAAATCATGAATTTATTAACATCATCCTGTTGGTGAATTTATTAACATCATCCTGTCCTGTTGGTGAATTTATTAACATCATCCTGTTGGTGAATTTATTAACATCATCCTGTTGGTGAATTTATTAACATCATCCTGTAGGTGAATTTATTAACATCATCCTGTTGGTGAATTTATTAACATCATCCTGTTGGTGAATTTATTAACATCATCCTGTTGGTGAAGTCATGAATTTATTAACATCATCCTGTTGGTGAATTTATTAACATCATCCTGTTGGTGAATTCATGAATTTATTAACATCATCCTGTTGGTGAATTTATTAACATCATCCTGTTGGTGAATTTATTAACATCATCCTGTTGGTGAATTTATTAACATCATCCTGTTGGTGAATTTATTAACATCATCCTGTTGGTGAAGTCATGAATTTATTAACATCATCCTGTTGGTGAATTTATTAACATCATCCTGTTGGTGAATTTATTAACATCATCCTGTTGGTGAATTTGTTAACATCATCCTGTTGGTGACGTCATGAATTTATTAACATCATCCTGTTGGTGAATTTATTAACATCATCCTGTTGGTGAATTTATTAACATCATCCTGTTGGTGAATTTATTAACATCATCCTGTTGGTGAATTTATTAACATCATCCTGTTGGTGAATTTATTAACATCATCCTGTTGGTGAATTTATTAACATCATCCTGTTGGTGAATTTATTAACATCATCCTGTTGGTGAATTTATTAACATCATCCTGTTGGTGAATTTATTAACATCATCCTGTTGGTGAATTTATTAACATCATCCTGTTGGTGAATTTATTAACATCATCCTGTTGGTGAATTTATTAACATCATCCTGTTGGTGAAGTCATGAATTTATTAACATCATCCTGTTGGTGAATTTATTAACATCATCCTGTTGGTGAATTTATTAACATCATCCTGTTGGTGAATTTATTAACATCATCCTGTTGGTGAATTTATTAACATCATCCTGTTGGTGAATTTATTAACATCATCCTGTTGGTGAATTTATTAACATCATCCTGTTGGTGAATTTATTAACATCATCCTGTTGTGAATTTATTAACATCATCCTGTTGGTGAATTTATTAACATCATCCTGTTGGTGAATTTATTAACATCATCCTGTTGGTGAATTAACATCATCCTGTAGGTGAAGTCATGAATTTATTAACATCATCCTGTAGGTGAATTTATTAACATCATCCTGTTGGTGAATTTATTAACATCATCCTGTTGGTGAATTTATTAACATCATCCTGTTGGTGAATTTATTAACATCATCCTGTTGGTGAATTTATTAACATCATCCTGTTGGTGAATTTATTAACATCATCCTGTTGGTGAAGTCATGAATTTATTAACATCATCCTGTTGGTGAATTTATTAACATCATCCTGTTGGTGAATTTATTAACATCATCCTGTAGGTGAATTTATTAACATCATCCTGTTGGTGAATTTATTAACATCATCCTGTTGGTGAATTTATTAACATCATCCTGTTGGTGAATTTATTAACATCATCCTGTTGGTGAATTTATTAACATCATCCTGTTGGTGAATTTATTAACATCATCCTGTTGGTGAAGTCATGAATTTATTAACATCATCCTGTTGGTGAATTTATTAACATCATCCTGTTGGTGAAGTCATGAATTTATTAACATCATCCTGTTGGTGAATTTATTAACATCATCCTGTTGGTGAATTTATTAACATCATCCTGTTGGTGAAGTCATGAATTTATTAACATCATCCTGTTGGTGAATTTATTAACATCATCCTGTTGGTGAATTTATTAACATCATCCTGTTGGTGAATTTATTAACATCATCCTGTAGGTGAATTTATTAACATCATCCTGTTGCTGAATTTATTAACATCATCCTGTTGGTGAGTTGATTAACATCATCCTGTAGGTGAATTTATTAACATCATCCTGTTGGTGAATTTATTAACATCATCCTGTTGGTGAATTTATTAACATCATCCTGTTGGTGAATTTATTAACATCATCCTGTTGGTGAATTTATTAACATCATCCTGTTGGTGAATTTATTAACATCATCCTGTTGGTGAATTTATTAACATCATCCTGTTGGTGAATTTATTAACATCATCCTGTTGGTGAATTTATTAACATCATCCTGTTGGTGAAGTCATGAATTTATTAACATCATCCTGTTGGTGAATCATCCTGTTGGTGAATTTATTAACATCATCCTGTTGGTGAATTTATTAAAATCATCCTGTTGGTGAATGAATTTATTAACATCATCCTGTTGGTGAATTTATTAACATCATCCTGTTGGAACATGAATTTATTAACATCATCCTGTTGGTGAATTTTATTAACATCATCCTGTTGGTGAATTTATTAACATCATCCTGTTGGTGAATTTATTAACATCATCCTGTTGGTGAATTTATTAACATCATCCTGTTGGTGAATTTATTAACATCATCCTGTTGGTGAATTTATTAACATCATCCTGTTGGTGAATTTATTAACATCATCCTGTTGGTGAATTTATTAACATCATCCTGTTGAAATTAACATCATTTATTAACATCATCCTGTTGGTGAAGTCATTTTATTAACATCATCCTGTTGGTGAATTGAATTTATTAACATCATCCTGTTGGTGAATTTATTAACATCATCCTGTTGGTGAATTTATTAACATCATCCTGTTGGTGAATTTATTAACATCATCCTGTTGGTGAATTTATTAACATCATCCTGTTGGTGAATTTATTAACATCATCCTGTTGGTGAATTTTTATTAACATCATCCTGTTGGTGAATTTATTAACATCATCCTGTTGGTGAATTTATTAACATCATCCTGTTGGTGAATCATTTTATTAACATCATCCTGTTGGTGAATTTATTAACATCATCCTGTTGGTGAATTTATTAACATCATCCTGTTGGTGAATTTATTAACATCATCCTGTTGGTGAATTTATTAACATCATCCTGTTGGTGAATTTATTAACATCATCCTGTAGGTGAATTTATTAACATCATCCTGTTGGTGAATTTATTAACATCATCCTGTTGGTGAATTCATGAATTTATTAACATCATCCTGTTGGTGAATTTATTAACATCATCCTGTTGGTGAATTTATTAACATCATCCTGTTGGTGAAATCATGAATTTATTAACATCATCCTGTTGGTGAATTTATTAACATCATCCTGTCCTGTTGGTGAATTTATTAACATCATCCTGTTGGTGAATTTATTAACATCATCCTGTTGGTGAATTTATTAACATCATCCTGTAGGTGAATTTATTAACATCATCCTGTTGGTGAATTTATTAACATCATCCTGTTGAATTTATTAACATCATCCTGAATTTATTAACATCATCCTGTTGGTGAAGTCATGAATTTATTAACATCATCCTGTTGGTGAATTTATTAACATCATCCTGTTGGTGAAGTCATGAATTTATTAACATCATCCTGTTGGTGAATTTATTAACATCATCCTGTTGGTGAATTTATTAACATCATCCTGTAGGTGAATTTATTAACATCATCCTGTAGGTGAATTTATTAACATCATCCTGTTGGTGAATTTATTAACATCATCCTGTTGGTGAATTTATTAACATCATCCTGTTGGTGAATTTATTAACATCATCCTGTTGGTGAATTTATTAACATCATCCTGTTGGTGAATTTATTAACATCATCCTGTTGGTGAAATTTATTAACATCATCCTGTTGGTGAATTTAATTATTAACATCATCCTGTTGGTGAATTCATCCTGTTGGTGAATTTATTAACATCATCCTGTTGGTGAATTTATTAACATCATCCTGTTGGTGAATTTATTAACATCATCCTGTTGGTGAATTTATTAACATCATCCTGTAATTTATTAACATCATCCTGTTGGTGAATTTATTAACATCATCCTGTTGGTGAAATTTATTAACATCATCCTGTTGGTGAATTTATTAACATCATCCTGTCCTGTTGGTGAATTTATTAACATCATCCTGTTGGTGAATTTATTAACATCATCCTGTTGGTGAATTTATTAACATCATCCTGTTGGTGAATTTATTAACATCATCCTGTTGGTGAATTTATTAACATCATCCTGTTGGTGAATTTATTAACATCATCCTGTTGGTGAATTTATTTATTAACATCATCCTGTTGGTGAATTTATTAACATCATCCTGTTGGTGAATTTATTAACATCATCCTGTTGGTGAAATCATGAATTTATTAACATCATCCTGTTGGTGAATTTATTAACATCATCCTGTTGTTGGTCATCCTGAATTTATTAACATCATCCTGTTGGTGAATTTATTAACATCATCCTGTTGGTGAATTTATTAACATCATCCTGAAATTTATTAACATCATCCTGTTGGTGAATTTATTAACATCATCCTGTTGGTGAATTTATTAACATCATCCTGTTGGTGAAGTCATTTTATTAACATCATCCTGTTGGTGAATTTATTAACATCATCCTGTTGGTGAAGTCATGAATTTATTAACATCATCCTGTTGGTGAATTTATTAACATCATCCTGTTGGTGAATTTATTAACATCATCCTGTAGGTGAATTTATTAACATCATCCTGTTGGTGAATTTATTAACATCATCCTGTTGGTGAATTTATTAACATCATCCTGTTGGTGAATTTATTAACATCATCCTGTTGGTGAATTTATTAACATCATCCTGTTGGTGAATTTATTAACATCATCCTGTTGGTGAATTTATTAACATCATCCTGTTGGTGAATTTATTAACATCATCCTGTTGGTGAATTCATGAATTTATTAACATCAGCCTGTTGGTGAATTTATTAACATCATCCTGTTGGTGAATTTATTAACATCATCCTGTTGGTGAATTTATTAACATCATCCTGTTGGTGAATTTATTAACATCATCCTGTTGGTGAATTTATTAACATCATCCTGTTGGTGAATTTATTAACATCATCCTGTTGGTGAATTTATTATTAACATCATCCATGTTTGGTGAATTTATTAACATCATCCTGTTGGTGAATTTATTAACATCATCCTGTTGGTGAATTTATTAACATCATCCTGTTGGTGAATTTATTAACATCATCCTGAATTTATTAACATATCCTGTCCTGTTGGTGAATCCTGTTGGTGAATTTATTAACATCATCCTGTTGGTGAAGTCATTAATTTATTAACATCATCCTGTTGGTGAATTTATTAACATCATCCTGTTGGTGAATTCATGTTTATTAACATCATCCTGTTGGTGAATTTATTAACATCATCCTGTTGGTGAATTTATTAACATCATCCTGTTGGTGAATTTATTAACATCATCCTGTTGGTGAATTTATTAACATCATCCTGTTGGTGAATTTATTAACATCATCCTGTTGGTGAATTTATTAACATCATCCTGTTGGTGAATTTATTAACATCATCATGAATTTATTAACATCATCCTGTTGGTGAATTTATTAACATCATCCTGTTGGTGAATTTATTAACATCATCCTGTTGGTGAAATCATGAATTTATTAACATCATCCTGTTGGTGAATTTATTAACATCATCCTGTTGGTGAATTTATTAACATCATCCTGTTGGTGAATTTATTAACATCATCCTGTTGCTGAATTTATTAACATCATCCTGTAGGTGAATTTATTAACATCATCCTGTAGGTGAATTTATTAACATCATCCTGTTGGTGAATTTATTAACATCATCCTGTTGGTGAAGTCATGAATTTATTAACATCATCCTGTTGGTGAATTTATTAACATCATCCTGTTGGTGAAGTCATGAATTTATTAACATCATCCTGTTGGTGAATTTATTAACATCATCCTGTTGGTGAATTTATTAACATCATCCTGTTGGTGAAGTGAATTTATTAACATCATCCTGTTGGTGAATTTATTAACATCATCCTGTTGGTGAATTTATTAACATCATCCTGTTGGTGAATTTATTAACATCATCCTGTTGGTGAATTTATTAACATCATCCTGTTGGTGAATTTATTAACATCATCCTGTTGGTGAATTTATTAACATCATCCTGTTGGTGAATTTATTAACATCATCCTGTTGGTGAATTTTTATTAACATCATCCTGTTGGTGAATTCATGAATTTATTAACATCATCCTGTTGGTGAATTTATTAACATCATCCTGTTGGTGAATTTATTAACATCATCCTGTTGGTGAATTTATTAACATCATCCTGTTGGTGAATTTATTAACATCATCCTGTTGGTGAATTTATTAACATCATCCTGTTGGTGAATTTGAATTATTAACATCATCCTGTTGGTGAATTTATTAACATCATCCTGTTGGTGAATTTATTAACATCATCCTGTTGGTGAATTTATTAACATCATCCTGTTGGTGAATTTATTAACATCATCCTGTTGGTGAAGTCATTTTATTAACATCATCCTGTTGGTGAATTTATTAACATCATCCTGTTGGTGAATTTTTATTAACATCATCCTGTTGGTGAATTTATTAACATCATCCTGTTGGTGAATTTATTATTAACATCATCCTGTTGGTGAATTTATTAACATCATCCTGTTGGTGAATTTATTAACATCATCCTGTTGGTGAAATCATGAATTTATTAACATCATCCTGTTGGTGAATTTATTAACATCATCCTGTCCTGTTGGTGAATTTATTAACATCATCCTGTTGGTGAATTTATTAACATCATCCTGTTGCTGAATTTATTAACATCATCCTGTAGGTGAATTTATTAACATCATCCTGTTGGTGAATTTATTAACATCATCCTGTTGGTGAATTTATTAACATCATCCTGTTGGTGAAGTCATGAATTTATTAACATCATCCTGTTGGTGAATTTATTAACATCATCCTGTTGGTGAATTTATTAACATCATCCTGTTGGTGAATTTATTAACATCATCCTGTTGGTGAATTTATTAACATCATCCTGTTGGTGAATTTTATTAACATCATCCTGTTGGTGATTTATTAACATCATCCTGTTGGTGAATTTATTAACATCATCCTGTTGGTGATCCTGTTGGTGAATTTATTAACATCATCCTGTAGGTGAATTTATTAACATCATCCTGTTGCTGAATTTATTAACATCATCCTGTTGGTGAGTTGATTAACATCATCCTGTAGGTGAATTTATTAACATCATCCTGTTGGTGAATTTATTAACATCATCCTGTAGGTGAATTTATTAACATCATCCTGTAGGTGAATTTATTAACATCATCCTGTTGGTGAATTTATTAACATCATCCTGTTGGTGAATTTATTAACATCATCCTGTTGGTGAATTTATTAACATCATCCTGTTGGTGAATTTATTAACATCATCCTGTTGGTGAATTTATTAACATCATCCTGAATTTATTAACATCATCCTGTTGGTGAATTCATGAATTTATTAACATCAGCCTGTTGGTGAATTTATTAACATCATCCTGTTGGTGAATTTATTAACATCATCCTGTTGGTGAATTTGTTAAAATCATCCTGTTGGTGACGTCATGAATTTATTAACATCATCCTGTTGGTGAATTTGTTAACATCATCCTGTTGGTGACGTCATGAATTTATTAACATCATCCTGTTGGTGAATTTGTTAACATCATCCTGTTGGTGACGTCATGAATTTATTAACATCATCCTGTAGGTGAATTTATTAACATCATCCTGTTGGTGAATTTATTAACATCATCCTGTTGGTGAATTTATTAACATCATCCTGTTGGTGAATTTATTAACATCATCCTGTTGGTGAATTTATTAACATCATCCTATTGGTGAATTTATTAACATCATCCTGTTGGTGAATTTATTAACATCATCCTGTTGGAGAATTTATTAACATCATCCTGTTGGTGAAGTCATGAATTTATTAACATCATCCTGTTGGTGAATTTATTAACATCATCCTGTTGGTGAATTTATTAACATCATCCTGTTGGTGAATTTATTAACATCATCCTGTTGGTGAATTTATTAACATCATCCTGTTGGTGAATTTATTAACATCATCCTGTTGGTGAATTTATTAACATCATCCTGTTGGTGAATTTATTAACATCATCCTGTTGGTGAATTTATTAACATCATCCTGTTGGTGAATTTATTAACATCATCCTGTTGGTGAATTTATTAACATCATCCTGAATTTATTAACATCATCCTGTTGGTGAAGTCATGAATTTATTAACATCATCCTGTTGGTGAATTTATTAACATCATCCTGTTGGTGAATTTATTAACATCATCCTGTTGGTGAATTTATTAACATCATCCTGTTGGTGAAGTCATGAATTTATTAACATCATCCTGTTGGTGAATTTATTAACATCATCCTGTTGGTGAATTTATTAACATCATCCTGTTGGTGAATTTATTAACATCATCCTGTTGGTGAATTTATTAACATCATCCTGTTGGTGAATTTATTAACATCATCCTGTTGGTGAATTTATTAACATCATCCTGTTGGTGAATTTATTAACATCATCCTGTTGGTGAATTTATTAACATCATCCTGTTGGTGAATTTATTAACATCATCCTGTTGGTGAATTTATTAACATCATCCTGTTGGTGACGTCATTAATTTATTAACATCATCCTGTTGGTGAATTTATTAACATCATCCTGTTGGTGAATTCATGAATTTATTAACATCAGCCTGTTGGTGAATTCATGAATTTATTAACATCATCCTGTTGGTGAATTTATTAACATCATCCTGTTGGTGAATTTATTAACATCATCCTGTTGGTGAATTTGTTAACATCATCCTGTTGGTGAATTTATTAACATCATCCTGTTGGTGAATTTGTTAACATCATCCTGTTGGTGACGTCATGAATTTATTAACATCATCCTGTTGGTGAATTTATTAACATCATCCTGTTGGTGAATTTATTAACATCATCCTGTTGGTGAATTTATTAACATCATCCTGTTGGTGAATTTATTAACATCATCCTGTTGGTGAATTTATTAACATCATCCTGTTGGTGAATTTATTAACATCATCCTGTTGGTGAATTTATTAACATCATCCTGTTGGTGAATTTATTAACATCATCCTGTTGGTGAATTTATTAACATCATCCTGTTGGTGAATTTATTAACATCATCCTGTTGGTGAATTTATTAACATCATCCTGTTGGTGAATTTAATTTATTAACATCATCCTGTTGGTGAATTTATTAACATCATCCTGTTGGTGAATTTATTAACATCATCCTGTTGGTGAATTTATTAACATCATCCTGTTGGTGAATTTATTAACATCATCCTGTTGGTGAATTTATTAACATCATCCTGTTGGTGAATTTATTAACATCATCCTGTTGGTGAATTTATTAACATCATCCTGTTGGTGAATTTATTAACATCATCCTGTTGGTGAATTTATTAACATCATCCTGTTGGTGAATTTATTAACATCATCCTGTTGGTGAATTTATTAACATCATCCTGTTGGTGAAGTCATGAATTTATTAACATCATCCTGTTGGTGAATTTATTAACATCATCCTGTTGGTGAATTTATTAACATCATCCTGTTGGTGAATTTATTAACATCATCCTGTTGGTGAAGTCATGAATTTATTAACATCATCCTGTTGGTGAATTTATTAACATCATCCTGTTGGTGAATTTATTAACATCATCCTGTTGGTGAATTTATTAACATCATCCTGTTGGTGAATTTATTAACATCATCCTGTTGGTGAATTTATTAACATCATCCTGTTGGTGAATTTATTAACATCATCCTGTTGGTGAATTTATTAACATCATCCTGTTGGTGAATTTATTAACATCATCCTGTTGGTGAATTTATTAACATCATCCTGTTGGTGAATTTATTAACATCATCCTGTTGGTGAATTTATTAACATCATCCTGTTGGTGAATTTATTAACATCATCCTGTTGGTGAATTTATTAACATCATCCTGTTGGTGAATTTATTAACATCATCCTGTTGGTGAATTTATTAACATCATCCTGTTGGTGAATTTATTAACATCATCCTGTCATCATCCTGTTGGTGAATTTATTAACATCATCCTGTTGGTGAATTTATTAACATCATCCTGTTGGTGAATTTATTAACATCATCCTGTTGGTGAATTTATTAACATCATCCTGTTGGTGAATTTATTAACATCATCCTGTTGGTGAATTTATTAACATCATCCTGTTGGTGAATTTATTAACATCATCCTGTTGGTGAATTTATTAACATCATCCTGTTGGTGAATTTATTAACATCATCCTGTTGGTGAATTTATTAACATCATCCTGTTGGTGAATTTATTAACATCATCCTGTTGGTGAATTTATTAACATCATCCTGTTGGTGAATTTATTAACATCATCCTGTTGGTGAATTTATTAACATCATCCTGTTGGTGAATTTATTAACATCATCCTGTTGGTGAATTTATTAACATCATCCTGTTGGTGAATTTATTAACATCATCCTGTTGGTGAATTTATTAACATCATCCTGTTGGTGAATTTATTAACATCATCCTGTTGGTGAATTTATTAACATCATCCTGTTGGTGAATTTATTAACATCATCCTGTTGGTGAATTTATTAACATCATCCTGTTGGTGAATTTATTAACATCATCCTGTTGGTGAATTTATTAACATCATCCTGTTGGTGAAGTCATGAATTTATTAACATCATCCTGTTGGTGAATTTATTAACATCATCCTGTTGGTGAATTTATTAACATCATCCTGTTGGTGAATTTATTAACATCATCCTGTTGGTGAATTTATTAACATCATCCTGTTGGTGAATTTATTAACATCATCCTGTTGGTGAATTTATTAACATCATCCTGTTGGTGAATTTATTAACATCATCCTGTTGGTGAATTTATTAACATCATCCTGTTGGTGAATTTATTAACATCATCCTGTTGGTGAATTTATTAACATCATCCTGAATTTATTAACATCATCCTGTTGGTGAATTTATTAACATCATCCTGTTGGTGAATTTATTAACATCATCCTGTTGTGAATTTATTAACATCATCCTGTTGGTGAATTTATTAACATCATCCTGTTGGTGAATTTATTAACATCATCCTGTTGGTGAATTTATTAACATCATCCTGTTGGTGAATTTATTAACATCATCCTGTTGGTGAATGAATTTATTAACATCATCCTGTTGGTGAATTTATTAACATCATCCTGTTGGTGAATTTATTAACATCATCCTGTTGGTGAATTTATTAACATCATCCTGTTGGTGAATTTATTAACATCATCCTGTTGGTGAATTTATTAACATCATCCTGTTGGTGAATTTATTAACATCATCCTGTTGGTGAATTTATTAACATCATCCTGTTGGTGAATTTATTAACATCATCCTGTTGGTGAAGTTTTTATTAACATCATCCTGTTGGTGAATTTATTAACATCATCCTGTTGGTGAATTTATTAAACATCATCCTGTTGGTGAATTTATTAACATCATCCTGTTGGTGAATTTATTAACATCATCCTGTTGGTGAATTTATTAACATCATCCTGTTGGTGAATTTATTAACATCATCCTGTTGGTGAATTTATTAACATCATCCTGTTGGTGAATTTATTAACATCATCCTGTAGGTGAATTTATTAACATCATCCTGTTGGTGAATTTATTAACATCATCCTGTTGGTGAATTTATTAACATCATCCTGTTGGTGAAGTCATGAATTTATTAACATCATCCTGTTGGTGAATTTATTAACATCATCCTGTTGGTGAATTTATTAACATCATCCTGTTGGTGAATTTATTAACATCATCCTGTTGGTGAATTTATTAACATCATCCTGTTGGTGAATTTATTAACATCATCCTGTTGGTGAATTTATTAACATCATCCTGTTGGTGAAGTCATGAATTTATTAACATCATCCTGTTGGTGAATTTATTAACATCATCCTGTTGGTGAATTTATTAACATCATCCTGTAGGTGAATTTATTAACATCATCCTGTTGGTGAATTTATTAACATCATCCTGTTGGTGAATTTATTAACATCATCCTGTTGGTGAATTTATTAACATCATCCTGTTGGTGAATTTATTAACATCATCCTGTTGGTGAATTTATTAACATCATCCTGTTGGTGAATTTATTAACATCATCCTGTTGGTGAATTTATTAACATCATCCTGTTGGTGAATTTATTAACATCATCCTGTTGGTGAAGTCATGAATTTATTAACATCATCCTGTTGGTGAATTTATTAACATCATCCTGTTGGTGAATTTATTAACATCATCCTGTTGGTGAATTTATTAACATCATCCTGTTGGTGAATTTATTAACATCATCCTGTTGGTGAATTTATTAACATCATCCTGTAGGTGAATTTATTAACATCATCCTGTTGGTGAATTTATTAACATCATCCTGTTGGTGAATTTATTAACATCATCCTGTTGGTGAATTTATTAACATCATCCTGTTGGTGAATTTATTAACATCATCCTGTTGGTGAATTTATTAACATCATCCTGTTGGTGAATTTATTAACATCATCCTGTTGGTGAATTTATTAACATCATCCTGTTGGTGAATTTATTAACATCATCCTGTTGGTGAATTTATTAACATCATCCTGTTGGTGAATTTATTAACATCATCCTGTTGGTGAATTTATTAACATCATCCTGTTGGTGAAGTTTTTATTAACATCATCCTGTTGGTGAATTTATTAACATCATCCTGTTGGTGAATTTATTAACATCATCCTGTTGGTGAATTTATTAACATCATCCTGTTGGTGAATTTATTAACATCATCCTGTTGGTGAATTTATTAACATCATCCTGTTGGTGAATTTATTAACATCATCCTGTTGGTGAATTTATTAACATCATCCTGTTGGTGAATTTATTAACATCATCCTGTTGGTGAATTTATTAACATCATCCTGTTGGTGAATTTATTAACATCATCCTGTTGGTGAATTTATTAACATCATCCTGTTGAAGTCATGAATTTATTAACATCATCCTGTTGGTGAATTTATTAACATCATCCTGTTGGTGAATTTATTAACATCATCCTGTTGGTGAATTTATTAACATCATCCTGTTGGTGAATTTATTAACATCATCCTGTTGGTGAATTTATTAACATCATCCTGTTGGTGAATTTATTAACATCATCCTGTTGGTGAATTTATTAACATCATCCTGTTGGTGAATTTATTAACATCATCCTGTTGGTGAATTTATTAACATCATCCTGTTGGTGAATTTATTAACATCATCCTGTTGGTGAATTTATTAACATCATCCTGTTGGTGAATTTATTAACATCATCCTGTTGGTGAATTTATTAACATCATCCTGTTGGTGAATTTATTAACATCATCCTGTTGGTGAATTTATTAACATCATCCTGTTGGTGAATTTATTAACATCATCCTGTTGGTGAATTTATTAACATCATCCTGTTGGTGAATTTATTAACATCATCCTGTTGGTGAAGTCATGAATTTATTAACATCATCCTGTTGGTGAATTTATTAACATCATCCTGTTGGTGAATTTATTAACATCATCCTGTTGGTGAATTTTTATTAACATCATCCTGTTGGTGAATTTATTAACATCATCCTGTTGGTGAATTCATGAATTTATTAACATCAGCCTGTTGGTGAATTTATTAACATCATCCTGTTGGTGAATTTATTAACATCATCCTGTTGGTGAATTTATTAACATCATCCTGTTGGTGAATTTATTAACATCATCCTGTTGGTGAAGTCATTTATTAACATCATCCTGTTGGTGAATTTATTTATTAACATCATCCTGTTGGTGAATTTATTAACATCATCCTGTTGGTGAATTTATTAACATCATCCTGTTGGTGAATTTATTAACATCATCCTGTTGGTGAATTTATTAACATCATCCTGTTGGTGAATTTATTAACATCATCCTGTTGGTGAATTTATTAACATCATCCTGTTGGTGAATTTATTAACATCATCCTGTTGGTGAAGTCATTTTATTAACATCATCCTGTTGGTGAATTTATTAACATCATCCTGTTGGTGAATTTATTAACATCATCCTGTTGGTGAATTTATTAACATCATCCTGTTGGTGAATTTATTAACATCATCCTGTTGGTGAATTCATGAATTTATTAACATCATCCTGTTGGTGAATTTATTAACATCATCCTGTTGGTGAATTTATTAACATCATCCTGTTGGTGAATTTATTAACATCATCCTGTTGGTGAATTTATTAACATCATCCTGTTGGTGAAGTCATGAATTTATTAACATCATCCTGTTGGTGAATTCATGAATTTATTAGCATCATCCTGTTGGTGAAGTCATG
The DNA here is from genome assembly GCF_034236695.1 of Oncorhynchus nerka. Lineage (NCBI taxonomy): Eukaryota > Metazoa > Chordata > Actinopteri > Salmoniformes > Salmonidae > Oncorhynchus > Oncorhynchus nerka. Next base: position 46,086,708 of record NC_088411.1, read on the forward strand.
AATTTATTAACATCATCCTGTTGGTGAATTTATTAACATCATCCTGTTGGTGAATTTATTAACATCATCCTGTTGGTGAATTTATTAACATCATCCTGTTGGTGAATTTATTAACATCATCCTGTTGGTGAAATCATGAATTTATTAACATCATCCTGTTGGTGAATTTATTAACATCATCCTGTCCTGTTGGTGAATTTATTAACATCATCCTGTTGGTGAATTTATTAACATCATCCTGTTGGTGAATTTATTAACATCATCCTGTAGGTGAATTTATTAACATCATCCTGTTGGTGAATTTATTAACATCATCCTGTTGGTGAATTTATTAACATCATCCTGTTGGTGAATTTATTAACATCATCCTGTTGGTGAATTTATTAACATCATCCTGTTGGTGAATTTTTATTAACATCATCCTGTTGGTGAATTTATTAACATCATCCTGTTGGTGAATTTATTAACATCATCCTGTTGGTGAATTTATTAACATCATCCTGTTGGTGAATTTATTAACATCATCCTGTTGGTGAATCATGAATTTATTAACATCATCCTGTTGGTGAATTTATTAACATCATCCTGTTGGTGGTGAATTTATTAACATCATCCTGTTGGTGAATTTATTAACATCATCCTGTTGGTGAATTTATTAACATCATCCTGTTGGTGAATTTATTAACATCATCCTGTTGGTGAATTTATTAACATCATCCTGTTGGTGAATTTATTAACATCATCCTGTTGGTGAATTTATTAACATCATCCTGTTGGTGAATTTATTAACATCATCCTGTTGGTGAATTTATTAACATCATCCTGTTGGTGAATTTATTAACATCATCCTGTTGGTGAATTTATTAACATCATCCTGTTGGTGAATTTATTAACATCATCCTGTTGGTGAATTTATTAAACATCATCCTGTTGGTGAATTTATTAACATCATCCTGTTGGTGAATTTATTAACATCATCCTGTTGGTGAATTTATTAACATCATCCTGTTGGTGAATTTATTAACATCATCCTGTTGGTGAATTTATTAACATCATCCTGTCCTGTTGGTGAATTTATTAACATCATCCTGTTGGTGAATTTATTAACATCATCCTGTTGGTGAATTTATTAACATCATCCTGTTGGTGAATTTATTAACATCATCCTGTTGGTGAATTTATTAACATCATCCTGTTGGTGAATTTATTAACATCATCCTGTTGGTGAATTTATTAACATCATCCTGTTGGTGAATTTATTAACATCATCCTGTTGGTGAATTTATTAACATCATCCTGTTGGTGAATTTATTAACATCATCCTGTTGGTGAATTTATTAACATCATCCTGTTGGTGAATTTATTAACATCATCCTGTTGGTGAATTTATTAACATCATCCTGTTGGTGAATTTTATTAACATCATCCTGTTGGTGAATTTATTAACATCATCCTGTTGGTGAATTTATTAACATCATCCTGTTGGTGAATTTATTAACATCATCCTGTTGGTGAATTTATTAACATCATCCTGTTGGTGAATTTATTAACATCATCCTGTTGGTGAATTTATTAACATCATCCTGTTGGTGAATTTATTAACATCATCCTGTTGGTGAATTTATTAACATCATCCTGTTGGTGAAGTCATGAATTTATTAACATCATCCTGTTGGTGAATTTATTAACATCATCCTGTTGGTGAATTTATTAACATCATCCTGTTGGTGAATTTATTAACATCATCCTGTTGGTGAATTTATTAACATCATCCTGTTGGTGAATTTATTAACATCATCCTGTTGGTGAATTTATTAACATCATCCTGTTGGTGAATTTATTAACATCATCCTGTAGGTGAATTTATTAACATCATCCTGTTGGTGAATTTATTAACATCATCCTGTTGGTGAATTTATTAACATCATCCTGTTGGTGAATTTATTAACATCATCCTGTAGGTGAAGTCATGAATTTATTAACATCATCCTGTAGGTGAATTTATTAACATCATCCTGTTGGTGAATTTATTAACATCATCCTGTAGGTGAATTTATTAACATCATCCTGTTGGTGAATTTATTAACATCATCCTGTTGGTGAATTTATTAACATCATCCTGTTGGTGAATTTATTAACATCATCCTGTTGGTGAATTTATTAACATCATCCTGTTGGTGAATTTATTAACATCATCCTGTTGGTGAATTTATTAACATCATCCTGTTGGTGAATTTATTAACATCATCCTGTTGGTGAATTTATTAACATCATCCTGTTGGTGAATTTATTAACATCATCCTGTTGGTGAATTTATTAACATCATCCTGTTGGTGAATTTATTAACATCATCCTGTTGGTGAATTTATTAACATCATCCTGTTGGTGAATTTATTAACATCATCCTGTTGGTGAATTTATTAACATCATCCTGTTGGTGAATTTATTAACATCATCCTGTTGGTGAAGTCATGAATTTATTAACATCATCCTGTTGGTGAATTTATTAACATCATCCTGTTGGTGAATTTATTAACATCATCCTGTTGGTGACGTCATTAATTTATTAACATCATCCTGTTGGTGAATTTATTAACATCATCCTGTTGGTGAATTTAATTAAACATCATCCTGTTGGTGAATTTATTAACATCATCCTGTTGGTGAATTTATTAACATCATCCTGTTGGTGAATTTATTAACATCATCCTGTTGGTGAATTTATTAACATCATCCTGTTGGTGAATTTAATTATTAACATCATCCTGTTGGTGAATTTATTAACATCATCCTGTTGGTGAATTTATTAACATCATCCTGTTGGTGAATTTATTAACATCATCCTGTTGGTGAATTTATTAACATCATCCTGTTGGTGAATTTATTAACATCATCCTGTTGGTGAATTTATTAACATCATCCTGTTGGTGAATTTATTAACATCATCCTGTTGGTGAATTTATTAACATCATCCTGTTGGTGAAGTGAATTTATTAACATCATCCTGTTGGTGAATTTATTAACATCATCCTGTTGGTGAATTTATTAACATCATCCTGTTGGTGAATTTTTATTAACATCATCCTGTTGGTGAATTTATTAACATCATCCTGTTGGTGAATTTATTAACATTAACATCATCCTGTTGGTGAATTTATTAACATCATCCTGTTGGTGAATTTATTAACATCATCCTGTTGGTGAATTTATTAACATCATCCTGTAGGTGAATTTATTAACATCATCCTGTTGGTGAATTCATGAATTTATTAACATCATCCTGTTGGTGAATTTATTAAATTTATTAACATCATCCTGTTGGTGAAGTCATGAATTTATTAACATCATCCTGTTGGTGAATTTATTAACATCATCCTGTTGGTGAATTTATTAACATCATCCTGTTGGTGAATTTATTAACATCATCCTGTTGGTGAATTTATTAACATCATCCTGTTGGTGAAATCATGAATTTATTAACATCATCCTGTTGGTGAATTTATTAACATCATCCTGTCCTGTTGGTGAATTTATTAACATCATCCTGTTGGTGAATTTATTAACATCATCCTGTTGGTGAATTTATTAACATCATCCTGTTGGTGAATTTATTAACATCATCCTGTTGGTGAATTTATTAACATCATCCTGTTGGTGAATTTATTAACATCATCCTGTTGGTGAAGTCATGAATTTATTAACATCATCCTGTTGGTGAATTTATTAACATCATCCTGTTGAAGTGAATTTATTAACATCATCCTGTTGGTGAATTTATTAACATCATCCTGTTGGTGAATTTATTAACATCATCCTGTTGGTGAATTTATTAACATCATCCTGTTGGTGAATTTGAATTTATTAACATCATCCTGTTGGTGAATTTATTAACATCATCCTGTTGTTGGTGAATTTATTAACATCATCCTGTTGGTGAATTTATTAACATCATCCTGTTGGTGAATTTATTAACATCATCCTGTTGGTGAATTTATTAACATCATCCTGTTGGTGAATTTATTAACATCATCCTGTTGGTGAATTTATTAACATCATCCTGTTGGTGAAGTCATGAATTTATTAACATCATCCTGTTGGTGAATTTATTAACATCATCCTGTTGGTGAAGTCATCATCATCCTGTTGGTGAATTTATTAACATCATCCTGTTGGTGAATTTATTAACATCATCCTGTTGGTGACGTGAATTTATTAACATCATCCTGTTGGTGAATTTATTAACATCATCCTGTTGGTGAATTTATTAACATCATCCTGTTGGTGAATTTATTAACATCATCCTGTTGGTGAATTTATTAACATCATCCTGTTGGTGAAGTTGATTAAACATCATCCTGTTGGTGAATTTATTAACATCATCCTGTTGGTGAATTTATTAACATCATCCTGTTGGTCATGAATTTATTAACATCATCCTGTTGGTGAATTTATTAACATCATCCTGTTGGTGAATTTATTAACATCATCCTGTTGGTGAATTTATTAACATCATCCTGTTGGTGAATTTATTAACATCATCCTGTTGGTGAATTTATTAACATCATCCTGTAGGTGAATTTATTAACCTCATCCTGTTGGTGAATTTATTAACATCATCCTGTTGGTGAATTTATTAACATCATCCTGTTGGTGAATTTATTAACATCATCCTGTTGGTGAATTTATTAACATCATCCTGTTGGTGAATTTATTAACATCATCCTGTTGGTGAATTTATTAACATCATCCTGTTGGTGAATTTATTAACATCATCCTGTTGGTGAAGTCATTTTATTAACATCATCCTGTTGGTGAATTTATTAACATCATCCTGTTGGTGAATTTATTAACATCATCCTGTAGGTGAATTTATTAACATCATCCTGTTGGTGAATTTATTAACATCATCCTGTTGGTGAATTTATTAACATCATCCTGTTGGTGAATTTGTTAACATCATCCTGTTGGTGACGTCATGAATTTATTAACATCATCCTGTTGGTGAATTTGTTAACATCATCCTGTTGGTGACGTCATGAATTTATTAACATCATCCTGTTGGTGAATTTATTAACATCATCCTGTTGGTGAATTTATTAACATCATCCTGTTGGTGAATTTATTAACATCATCCTGTTGGTGAATTTATTAACATCATCCTGTTGGTGAATTTATTAACATCATCCTGTTGGTGAATTTATTAACATCATCCTGTTGGTGAATTTATTAACATCATCCTGTTGGTGAATTCATGAATTTATTAACATCATCCTGTTGGTGAATTTATTAACATCATCCTGTTGGTGAATTTATTAACATCATCCTGTTGGTGAATTTATTAACATCATCCTGTTGGTGAATTTATTAACATCATCCTGTTGGTGAATTTATTAACATCATCCTGTTGGTGAATTTATTAACATCATCCTGTTGGTGAATTTATTAACATCATCCTGTTGGTGAATTTATTAACATCATCCTGTTGGTGAATTTATTAACATCATCCTGTTGGTGAAGTCATTTTATTAACATCATCCTGTTGGTGAATTTATTAACATCATCCTGTTGGTGAATTTATTAACATCATCCTGTTGGTGAATTTATTAACATCATCCTGTTGGTGAATTTATTAACATCATCCTGTTGGTGAAGTCATGAATTTATTAACATCATCCTGTTGGTGAATTTATTAACATCATCCTGTTGGTGAATTTATTAACATCATCCTGTTGGTGAATTTATTAACATCATCCTGTTGGTGAATTTATTAACATCATCCTGTTGGTGAATTTATTAACATCATCCTGTTGGTGAATTTATTAACATCATCCTGTTGGTGAATTTATTAACATCATCCTGTTGGTGAATTTATTAACATCATCCTGTTGGTGAATTTATTAACATCATCCTGTTGGTGAATTTATTAACATCATCCTGTTGGTGAATTTATTAACATCATCCTGTTGGTGAATTTATTAACATCATCCTGTTGGTGAATTTATTAACATCATCCTGTTGGTGAATTTATTAACATCATCCTGTTGGTGAATTTATTAACATCATCCTGTTGGTGAATTTATTAACATCATCCTGTTGGTGAATTTATTAACATCATCCTGTTGGTGAATTTATTAACATCATCCTGTTGGTGAATTTATTAACATCATCCTGTTGGTGAATTTATTAACATCATCCTGTTGGTGAATTTATTAACATCATCCTGTTGGTGAATTTATTAACATCATCCTGTTGGTGAATTTATTAACATCATCCTGTTGGTGAATGAATTTATTAACATCATCCTGTTGGTGAATTTATTAACATCATCCTGTTGGTGAATTTATTAACATCATCCTGTTGGTGAATTTATTAACATCATCCTGTTGGTGAATTTATTAACATCATCCTGTTGGTGAAGTCATGAATTTATTAACATCATCCTGTTGGTGAATTTATTAACATCATCCTGTTGGTGAATTTATTAACATCATCCTGTTGGTGAATTTATTAACATCATCCTGTTGGTGAAGTCAATTTATTAACATCATCCTGTTGGTGAATTTATTAACATCATCCTGTTGGTGAATTTATTAACATCATCCTGTTGGTGAATTTATTAACATCATCCTGTTGGTGAATTTATTAACATCATCCTGTTGGTGAATTTATTAACATCATCCTGTTGGTGAATTTATTAACATCATCCTGTTGGTGAATTTATTAACATCATCCTGTTGGTGAATTTATTAACATCATCCTGTTGGTGAATTTATTAACATCATCCTGTTGGTGGTGAATTTATTAACATCATCCTGTTGGTGAATTTATTAACATCATCCTGTTGGTGAATTTATTAACATCATCCTGTTGGTGAATTTATTAACATCATCCTGTTGGTGAATTTATTAACATCATCCTGTTGGTGAATTTATTAACATCATCCTGTTGGTGAATTTATTAACATCATCCTGTTGGTGAATTTATTAACATCATCCTGTTGGTGAATTTATTAACATCATCCTGTTGGTGAATTTATTAACATCATCCTGTTGGTGAATTTATTAACATCATCCTGTTGGTGAATCCTGTTGGTGAATTTATTAACATCATCCTGTTGGTGAATTTATTAACATCATCCTGTTGGTGAATTTATTAACATCATCCTGTTGGTGAATTTATTAACATCATCCTGTTGGTGAATTTATTAACATCATCCTGTTGGTGAATTTGAATTTATTAACATCATCCTGTTGGTGAATTTATTAACATCATCCTGTTGGTGAATTTATTAACATCATCCTGTTGGTGAATTTATTAACATCATCCTGTTGGTGAATTTATTAACATCATCCTGTTGGTGAATTTATTAACATCATCCTGTTGGTGAATTTATTAACATCATCCTGTTGGTGAATTTATTAACATCATCCTGTTGGTGAATTTATTAACATCATCCTGTTGGTGAATTTATTAACATCATCCTGTTGGTGAATTCATGAATTTATTAACATCATCCTGTTGGTGAATTCATGAATTTATTAACATCATCCTGTTGGTGAAGTCATGAATTTATTAACATCATCCTGTTGGTGAATTTATTAACATCATCCTGTTGGTGAATTTATTAACATCATCCTGTTGGTGAATTTATTAACATCATCCTGTTGGTGAATTTATTAACATCATCCTGTTGGTGAAATCATGAATTTATTAACATCATCCTGTTGGTGAATTTATTAACATCATCCTGTTGGTGAATTTATTAACATCATCCTGTTGGTGAATTTATTAACATCATCCTGTTGGTGAATTTATTAACATCATCCTGTTGCTGAATTTATTAACATCATCCTGTAGGTGAATTTATTAACATCATCCTGTAGGTGAATTTATTAACATCATCCTGTTGGTGAATTTATTAACATCATCCTGTTGGTGAAGTCATGAATTTATTAACATCATCCTGTTGGTGAATTTATTAACATCATCCTGTTGGTGAATTTATTAACATCATCCTGTTGGTGAATTTATTAACATCATCCTGTTGGTGAATTTATTAACATCATCCTGTTGGTGAAGTCATGAATTTATTAACATCATCCTGTTGGTGAATTTATTAACATCATCCTGTTGGTGAATTTATTAACATCATCCTGTTGGTGAATTTATTAACATCATCCTGTTGGTGAATTTATTAACATCATCCTGTTGGTGAATTTATTAACATCATCCTGTTGGTGAATTTATTAACATCATCCTGTTGGTGAATTTATTAACATCATCCTGTTGGTGAATTTATTAACATCATCCTGTTGGTGAATTTATTAACATCATCCTGTTGGTGAATTTATTAACATCATCCTGTTGGTGAATGAATTTATTAACATCATCCTGTTGGTGAATTTATTAACATCATCCTGTTGGTGAATTTATTAACATCATCCTGTTGGTGAATTTATTAACATCATCCTGTTGGTGAATTTATTAACATCATCCTGTTGGTGAAGTTGAATTTATTAACATCATCCTGTTGGTGAATTTATTAACATCATCCTGTTGGTGAATTTATTAACATCATCCTGTTGGTGAATTTATTAACATCATCCTGTTGGTGAATTTATTAACATCATCCTGTTGGTGAATTTATTAACATCATCCTGTTGGTGAATTTATTAACATCATCCTGTTGGTGAATTTATTAACATCATCCTGTTGGTGAATTTATTAACATCATCCTGTTGGTGAATTTATTAACATCATCCTGTTGGTGAATTTATTAACATCATCCTGTTGGTGAATTTATTAACATCATCCTGTTGGTGAATTTATTAACATCATCCTGTTGGTGAATTTATTAACATCATCCTGTTGGTGAATTTATTAACATCATCCTGTTGGTGAATTTATTAACATCATCCTGTTGGTGAATTTATTAACATCATCCTGTTGGTGAATTTATTAACATCATCCTGTTGGTGAATTTATTAACATCATCCTGTTGGTGAATTTATTAACATCATCCTGTTGGTGAATTTATTAACATCATCCTGTTGGTGAATTTATTAACATCATCCTGTTGGTGAATTTATTAACATCATCCTGTTGGTGAATTTATTAACATCATCCTGTTGGTGAATTTATTAACATCATCCTGTTGGTGAATTTATTAAACATCATCCTGTTGGTGAATTTATTAACATCATCCTGTTGGTGAATTTATTAACATCATCCTGTTGGTGAATTTATTAACATCATCCTGTTGGTGAATTTATTAACATCATCCTGTTGGTGAATTTATTAACATCATCCTGTTGGTGAATTTATTAACATCATCATGTTGGTGTTGGTGAATTTATTAACATCATCCTGTTGGTGAATTTATTAACATCATCCTGTTGGTGAATTTATTAACATCATCCTGTTGGTGAATTTATTAACATCATCCTGTTGGTGAAGTCATGAATTTATTAACATCATCCTGTTGGTGAATTTATTAACATCATCCTGTTGGTGAATTTATTAACATCATCCTGTTGGTGAATTTATTAACATCATCCTGTTGGTGAATTTATTAACATCATCCTGTTGGTGAATTTAATTTATTAACATCATCCTGTTGGTGAATTTATTAACATCATCCTGTTGGTGAATTTATTAACATCATCCTGTTGGTGAATTTATTAACATCATCCTGTTGGTGAATTTATTAACATCATCCTGTTGGTGAATTTATTAACATCATCCTGTTGGTGAATTTATTAACATCATCCTGTTGGTGAAATCATGAATTTATTAACATCATCCTGTTGGTGAATTTATTAACATCATCCTGTTCTGTTGGTGAATTTATTAACATCATCCTGTTGGTGAATTTATTAACATCATCCTGTTGGTGAATTTATTAACATCATCCTGTAGGTGAATTTATTAACATCATCCTGTAGGTGAATTTATTAACATCATCCTGTTGGTGAATTTATTAACATCATCCTGTTGGTGAAGTCATGAATTTATTAACATCATCCTGTTGGTGAATTTATTAACATCATCCTGTTGGTGAATTTTATTAACATCATCCTGTTGGTGAATTTATTAACATCATCCTGTTGGTGAATTTATTAACATCATCCTGTTGGTGAATTTATTAACATCATCCTGTTGGTGAATTTATTAACATCATCCTGTTGGTGAATTTATTAACATCATCCTGTTGGTGAATTTATTAACATCATCCTGTTGGTGAATTTATTAACATCATCCTGTTGGTGAATTTATTAACATCATCCTGTTGGTGAATTTATTAACATCATCCTGTTGGTGAATTTATTAACATCATCCTGTTGGTGAATTTATTAACATCATCCTGTTGGTGAATTTATTAACATCATCCTGTTGGTGAATTTATTAACATCATCCTGTGGGTGAATTTATTAACATCATCCTGTTGGTGAATTTATTAACATCATCCTGTTGGTGAAGAAATTTATTAACATCATCCTGTTGGTGAATTTATTAACATCATCCTGTTGGTGAATTTATTAACATCATCCTGTTGGTGAATGAATTTATTAACATCATCCTGTTGGTGAATTTATTAACATCATCCTGTTGGTGAATTTATTAACATCATCCTGTTGGTGAATTTATTAACATCATCCTGTTGGTGAATTCATGAATTTATTAACATCATCCTGTTGGTGAATTTATTAACATCATCCTGTTGGTGAATTTATTAACATCATCCTGTTGGTGAATTTATTAACATCATCCTGTTGGTGAAATCATGAATTTATTAACATCATCCTGTTGGTGAATTTATTAACATCATCCTGTTGGTGAATTTATTAACATCATCCTGTTGGTGAATTTATTAACATCATCCTGTTGGTGAATTTATTAACATCATCCTGTTGGTGAATTTATTAACATCATCCTGTTGGTGAATTTATTAACATCATCCTGTTGGTGAATTTATTAACATCATCCTGTTGGTGAATTTATTAACATCATCCTGTTGGTGAATTTATTAACATCATCCTGTTGGTGAATTTATTAACATCATCCTGTTGGTGAATTTATTAACATCATCCTGTTGGTGAATTTATTAACATCATCCTGTTGGTGAATTTTTATTAACATCATCCTGTTGGTGAATTTATTAACATCATCCTGTTGGTGAATTTTTATTAACATCATCCTGTTGGTGAATTTATTAACATCATCCTGTTGGTGAATTTATTAACATCATCCTGTTGGTGAAGTCATGAATTTATTAACATCATCCTGTTGGTGAATTTATTAACATCATCCTGTTGGTGAATTTATTAACATCATCCTGTTGGTGAATTTATTAACATCATCCTGTTGGTGAATTTATTAACATCATCCTGTTGGTGAATTTATTAACATCATCCTGTTGGTGAATTTATTAACATCATCCTGTTGGTGAATTTATTAACATCATCCTGTTGGTGAATTTATTAACATCATCCTGTTGGTGAATTTATTAACATCATCCTGTTGGTGAATTTATTAACATCATCCTGTTGGTGAATTTATTAACATCATCCTGTTGGTGAAGTCATGAATTTATTAACATCATCCTGTTGGTGAATTTATTAACATCATCCTGTTGGTGACGTCATGAATTTATTAACATCATCCTGTTGGTGAATTTATTAACATCATCCTGTTGGTGAAGTCATGAATTTATTAACATCATCCTGTTGGTGAATTTATTAACATCATCCTGTTGGTGAATTTATTAACATCATCCTGTTGGTGAATTTATTAACATCATCCTGTTGGTGAATTTATTAACATCATCCTGTTGGTGAATTTATTAACATCATCCTGTTGGTGAATTTATTAACATCATCCTGTTGGTGAATTTATTAACATCATCCTGTTGGTGAATTTATTAACATCATCCTGTTGGTGAATTTATTAACATCATCCTGTTGGTGAATTTATTAACATCATCCTGTTGGTGAATTTATTAACATCATCCTGTTGGTGAATTTATTAACATCATCCTGTTGGTGAATTTATTAACATCATCCTGTTGGTGAATTTATTAACATCATCCTGTTGGTGAAGTCATGAATTTATTAACATCATCCTGTTGGTGAATTTATTAACATCATCCTGTTGGTGAATTTATTAACATCATCCTGTTGGTGAATTTTATTAACATCATCCTGTTGGTGAATTTATTAACATCATCCTGTTGGTGAATTTATTAACATCATCCTGTTGGTGAATTTATTAACATCATCCTGTAACATTAACATCATCCTGTTGGTGAATTTATTAACATCATCCTGTTGGTGAATTTATTAACATCATCCTGTTGGTGAATTTATTAACATCATCCTGTTGGTGAATTTATTAACATCATCCTGTTGGTGAATTTATTAACATCATCCTGTTGGTGAATTTATTAACATCATCCTGTTGGTGAATTTATTAACATCATCCTGTTGGTGAATTTATTAACATCATCCTGTTGGTGAATTTGAATTTATTAACATCATCCTGTTGGTGAATTTATTAACATCATCCTGTTGGTGAATTTATTAACATCATCCTGTTGGTGAATTTATTAACATCATCCTGTTGGTGAATTCATGAATTTATTAACATCATCCTGTTGGTGAATTTATTAACATCATCCTGTTGGTGAATTTTATTAACATCATCCTGTTGGTGAATTTATTAACATCATCCTGTTGGTGAATGAATTTATTAACATCATCCTGTTGGTGAATTTATTAACATCATCCTGTTGGTGAATTTATTAACATCATCCTGTTGGTGAATTTATTAACATCATCCTGTTGGTGAACATCATCCTGTTGGTGAATTTATTAACATCATCCTGTTGGTGAATTTATTAACATCATCCTGTTGGTGAATTTATTAACATCATCCTGTTGGTGAATTTATTAACATCATCCTGTTGGTGAATCATGAATTTATTAACATCATCCTGTTGGTGAATTTATTAACATCATCCTGTTGGTGAATTTATTAACATCATCCTGTTGGTGAATTTATTAACATCATCCTGTTGGTGAATCATTAATTTATTAACATCATCCTGTTGGTGAATTTATTAACATCATCCTGTTGGTGAATTTATTAACATCATCCTGTTGGTGAATTTATTAACATCATCCTGTTGGTGAATTTATTAACATCATCCTGTTGGTGAATTTATTAACATCATCCTGTTGGTGAATTTATTAACATCATCCTGTTGGTGAATTTATTAACATCATCCTGTTGGTGAATCATGAATTTATTAACATCATCCTGTTGGTGAATTTATTAACATCATCCTGTTGGTGAATTTATTAACATCATCCTGTTGGTGAATTTATTAACATCATCCTGTTGGTGAATTTATTAACATCATCCTGTTGGTGAATTTATTAACATCATCCTGTTGGTGAATTTATTAACATCATCCTGTTGGTGAATTTATTAACATCATCCTGTTGGTGAATTTATTAACATCATCCTGTTGGTGAATTTATTAACATCATCCTGTTGGTGAATTTATTAACATCATCCTGTTGGTGAATTTATTAACATCATCCTGTAGGTGAATTTATTAACATCATCCTGTTGGTGAATTTATTAACATCATCCTGTTGGTGAATTTATTAACATCATCCTGTTGGTGAATTTATTAACATCATCCTGTTGGTGAATTTATTAACATCATCCTGTTGGTGAATTCATGAATTTATTAACATCAGCCTGTTGGTGAATTTATTAACATCATCCTGTTGGTGAATTTATTAACATCATCCTGTTGGTGAATTTATTAACATCATCCTGTTGGTGAATTTATTAACATCATCCTGTTGGTGAATTTGTTAACATCATCCTGTTGGTGACGTCATGAATTTATTAACATCATCCTGTTGGTGAATTTGTTAACATCATCCTGTTGGTGACGTCATGAATTTATTAACATCATCCTGTTGGTGAATTTATTAACATCATCCTGTTGGTGAATTTATTAACATCATCCTGTTGGTGAATTTATTAACATCATCCTGTTGGTGAATTTATTAACATCATCCTGTTGGTGAATTTATTAACATCATCCTGTTGGTGAATTTATTAACATCATCCTGTTGGTGAATTTATTAACATCATCCTGTTGGTGAATTTATTAACATCATCCTGTTGGTGAATTTATTAACATCATCCTGTTGGTGAATTTATTAACATCATCCTGTTGGTGAATTTATTAACATCATCCTGTTGGTGAATTTATTAACATCATCCTGTTGGTGAATTTATTAACATCATCCTGTTGGTGAATTTATTAACATCATCCTGTTGGTGAATTTATTAACATCATCCTGTTGGTGAATTTATTAACATCATCCTGTTGGTGAATTTATTAACATCATCCTGTTGGTGAATTTATTAACATCATCCTGTTGGTGAATTTATTAACATCATCCTGTTGGTGAATTTATTAACATCATCCTGTTGGTGAATTTATTAACATCATCCTGTTGGTGAATTTATTAACATCATCCTGTTGGTGAATTTATTAACATCATCCTGTTGGTGAATTTATTAACATCATCCTGTTGGTGAATTTATTAACATCATCCTGTTGGTGAATTTATTAACATCATCCTGTTGGTGAATTTATTAACATCATCCTGTTGGTGAATTTATTAACATCATCCTGTTGGTGAATTTATTAACATCATCCTGTTGGTGAATTTATTAACATCATCCTGTTGGTGAATTTATTAACATCATCCTGTTGGTGAATTTATTAACATCATCCTGTTGGTGAATTTATTAACATCATCCTGTTGGTGAATTTATTAACATCATCCTGTTGGTGAATTTATTAACATCATCCTGTTGGTGAATTTATTAACATCATCCTGTTGGTGAATTTATTAACATCATCCTGTTGGTGAAATTTATTAACATCATCCTGTTAATTTATTAACATCATCCTGTTGGTGAATCATCCTGTTGGTGAATTTATTAACATCATCCTGTTGGTGAATTTATTAACATCATCCTGTTGGTGAATTTATTAACATCATCCTGTTGGTGAATTTATTAACATCATCCTGTTGGTGAATTTATTAACATCATCCTGTTGGTGAATTTATTAACATCATCCTGTTGGTGAATTTATTAACATCATCCTGTTGGTGAATTTATTAACATCATCCTGTTGGTGAATTTATTAACATCATCCTGTTGGTGAATTTATTAACATCATCCTGTTGGTGAATTTATTAACATCATCCTGTTGGTGAATTTATTAACATCATCCTGTTGGTGAATTTATTAACATCATCCTGTTGGTGAATTTATTAACATCATCCTGTTGGTGAATTTATTAACATCATCCTGTTGGTGAATTTATTAACATCATCCTGTTGGTGAATTTATTAACATCATCCTGTTGGTGACGTCATGAATTTATTAACATCATCCTGTTGGTGAATTTATTAACATCATCCTGTTGGTGAATTTATTAACATCATCCTGTTGGTGAATTTATTAACATCATCCTGTAGGTGAATTTATTAACATCATCCTGTTGCTGAATTTATTAACATCATCCTGTTGGTGAGTTGATTAACATCATCCTGTAGGTGAATTTATTAACATCATCCTGTTGGTGAATTTATTAACATCATCCTGTTGGTGAATTTATTAACATCATCCTGTTGGTGAATTTATTAACATCATCCTGTTGGTGAATTTATTAACATCATCCTGTTGGTGAATTTATTAACATCATCCTGTTGGTGAATTTATTAACATCATCCTGTTGGTGAATTTATTAACATCATCCTGTTGGTGAATTTATTAACATCATCCTGTTGGTGAATTTATTAACATCATCCTGTTGGTGAATTCATGAATTTATTAACATCATCCTGTTGGTGAATTTATTAACATCATCCTGTTGGTGAATTTATTAACATCATCCTGTTGGTGAATTTATTAACATCATCCTGTTGGTGAATTTGAATTTATTAACATCATCCTGTTGGTGAATTTATTAACATCATCCTGTTGGTGAAATTTATTAACATCATCCTGTTGGTGAATTTATTAACATCATCCTGTTGACGTCATGAATTTATTAACATCATCCTGTTGGTGAATTTATTAACATCATCCTGTTGGTGAATTTATTAACATCATCCTGTTGGTGAATTTATTAACATCATCCTGTTGGTGAATTTATTAACATCATCCTGTTGGTGAATTTATTAACATCATCCTGTTGGTGAATTTATTAACATCATCCTGTTGGTGAATTTATTAACATCATCCTGTTGGTGAATTTATTAACATCATCCTGTTGGTGAATTTATTAACATCATCCTGTTGGTGAATTTATTAACATCATCCTGTTGGTGAATTTATTAACATCATCCTGTTGGTGAATTTATTAACATCATCCTGTTGGTGAATTTATTAACATCATCCTGTTGGTGAATTTATTAACATCATCCTGTTGGTGAATTTATTAACATCATCCTGTTGGTGAATTTATTAACATCATCCTGTTGGTGAATTTATTAACATCATCCTGTTGGTGAATTTATTAACATCATCCTGTTGGTGAATTTATTAACATCATCCTGTTGGTGAATTTATTAACATCATCCTGTTGGTGAATTTATTAACATCATCCTGTTGGTGAAGATGAATTTATTAACATCATCCTGTTGGTGAATTTATTAACATCATCCTGTTCCTGTTGTGAATTTTATTAACATCATCCTGTTGGTGAATTTATTAACATCATCCTGTTGGTGAATTTTTATTAACATCATCCTGTTGGTGAATTTATTAACATCATCCTGTTGGTGAATTTATTAACATCATCCTGTTGGTGAATTTATTAACATCATCCTGTTGGTGAATTTATTAACATCATCCTGTTGGTGAATTTATTAACATCATCCTGTTGGTGAATTTATTAACATCATCCTGTTGGTGAATTTATTAACATCATCCTGTTGGTGAATTTATTAACATCATCCTGTTGGTGAAGTCATGACATGAATTTATTAACATCATCCTGTTGGTGAATTTATTAACATCATCCTGTTGGTGAATTTATTAACATCATCCTGTTGGTGAATTTATTAACATCATCCTGTTGGTGAATTTATTAACATCATCCTGTTGGTGAATTTATTAACATCATCCTGTTGGTGAATCATTTTATTAACATCATCCTGTTGGTGAATTTATTAACATCATCCTGTTGGTGAATTTATTAACATCATCCTGTTGGTGACGTCATGAATTTATTAACATCATCCTGTTGGTGAATTTATTAACATCATCCTGTTGGTGAATTTATTAACATCATCCTGTTGGTGAATTTATTAACATCATCCTGTTGGTGAATTTATTAACATCATCCTGTTGGTGAATTTATTAACATCATCCTGTTGGTGAATTTATTAACATCATCCTGTTGGTGAATTTATTAACATCATCCTGTTGGTGAATTTATTAACATCATCCTGTTGGTGAATTTATTAACATCATCCTGTTGGTGAATTTATTAACATCATCCTGTTGGTGAATTTATTAACATCATCCTGTTGGTGAATTTATTAACATCATCCTGTTGGTGAATTTAATTTATTAACATCATCCTGTTGGTGAATTTATTAACATCATCCTGTTGGTGAATTTATTAACATCATCCTGTTGGTGAATTTATTAACATCATCCTGTTGGTGAATTCATTTTATTAACATCATCCTGTTGGTGAATTTATTAACATCATCCTGTTGGTGAATTTATTAACATCATCCTGTTGGTGAATTTATTAACATCATCCTGTTGGTGAATTTTATTAACATCATCCTGTTGGTGAATTTATTAACATCATCCTGTTGGTGAATTTATTAACATCATCCTGTTGGTGAATTTATTAACATCATCCTGTTGGTGAATTTATTAACATCATCCTGTTGGTGAATTTATTAACATCATCCTGTTGAATTTATTAACATCATCCTGTTGGTGAATTTATTAACATCATCCTGTTGGTGAATTTATTAACATCATCCTGTTGGTGAAGTCATTTATTAACATCATCCTGTTGGTGAATTTATTAACATCATCCTGTTGGTGAATTTATTAACATCATCCTGTTGGTGAATTTATTAACATCATCCTGTTGGTGAATTTTTATTAACATCATCCTGTTGGTGAATTTATTAACATCATCCTGTTGGTGAATTTATTAACATCATCCTGGTGAATTTATTAACATCATCCTGTTGGTGAATTTATTAACATCATCCTGTTGGTGAATTTATTAACATCATCCTGTTGGTGAATTTATTAACATCATCCTGTTGGTGAATTTATTAACATCATCCTGTTGGTGAATTTATTAACATCATCCTGTTGGTGAATTTATTAACATCATCCTGTTGGTGAATTTATTAACATCATCCTGTTGGTGAATTTATTAACATCATCCTGTTGGTGAATTTATTAACATCATCCTGTAGGTGAATTTATTAACATCATCCTGTTGGTGAATTTATTAACATCATCCTGTTGGTGAATTTATTAACATCATCCTGTTGGTGAATTTATTAACATCATCCTGTTGGTGAATTTATTAACATCATCCTGTTGGTGAATTTATTAACATCATCCTGTTGGTGAATTTATTAACATCATCCTGTTGGTGAATTTATTAACATCATCCTGTTGGTGAATTTATTAACATCATCCTGTTGGTGAATTTATTAACATCATCCTGTTGGTGAATTCATGAATTTATTAACATCAGCCTGTTGGTGAATTTATTAACATCATCCTGTTGGTGAATTTATTAACATCATCCTGTTGGTGAATTTATTAACATCATCCTGAATTTATTAACATCATCCTGTTGGTGAATTTATTAACATCATCCTGTTGGTGAATTTATTAACATCATCCTGTTGGTGAATTTATTAACATCATCCTGTTGGTGACGTCATGAATTTATTAACATCATCCTGTTGGTGAATTTATTAACATCATCCTGTTGGTGAATGAATTTATTAACATCATCCTGTTGGTGAATTTATTAACATCATCCTGTTGGTGAATTTTATTAACATCATCCTGTTGGTGAATTTATTAACATCATCCTGTTGGTGAATTTATTAACATCATCCTGTTGGTGAATTTATTAACATCATCCTGTTGGTGAATTTATTAACATCATCCTGTTGGTGAATTTATTAACATCATCCTGTTGGTGAATTTATTAACATCATCCTGTTGGTGAATTTATTAACATCATCCTGTTGGTGAATTTATTAACATCATCCTGTTGGTGAAGTCATGAATTTATTAACATCATCCTGTTGGTGAATTTATTAACATCATCCTGTTGGTGAATTTATTAACATCATCCTGTTGGTGAATTTATTAACATCATCCTGTTGGTGAATTTATTAACATCATCCTGTTGGTGAATTTATTAACATCATCCTGTGAATTTATTAACATCATCCTGTTGGTGAATTTATTAACATCATCCTGTTGGTGAATTTATTAACATCATCCTGTTGGTGAATTTATTAACATCATCCTGTTGGTGAATTTATTAACATCATCCTGTTGGTGAATTTATTAACATCATCCTGTTGGTGAAGTTTATTAACATCATCCTGTTGGTGAATTTATTAACATCATCCTGTTGGTGAATTTATTAACATCATCCTGTTGGTGAATTTATTAACATCATCCTGTTGGTGAATTTATTAACATCATCCTGTTGGTGAATTTATTAAACATCATCCTGTTGGTGAATTTATTAACATCATCCTGTTGGTGAATTCATGAATTTATTAACATCATCCTGTTGGTGAATTTATTAACATCATCCTGTTGGTGAATTTATTAACATCATCCTGTTGGTGAATTTATTAACATCATCCTGTTGGTGAATTTATTAACATCATCCTGTTGGTGAATTTATTAACATCATCCTGTTGGTGAATTTATTAACATCATCCTGTTGAAGTCATGAATTTATTAACATCATCCTGTTGGTGAATTTATTAACATCATCCTGTTGGTGAATTTATTAACATCATCCTGTTGGTGAATTGAATTTATTAACATCATCCTGTTGGTGAATTTATTAACATCATCCTGTTGGTGAATTTATTAACATCATCCTGTTGGTGAATTTATTAACATCATCCTGTTGGTGAATTTATTAACATCATCCTGTTGGTGAATTTATTAACATCATCCTGTTGGTGAATTTATTAACATCATCCTGTTGGTGAATTTATTAACATCATCCTGTTGGTGAATTTATTAACATCATCCTGTTGGTGAATTTATTAACATCATCCTGTTGGTGAATTTATTAACATCATCCTGTTGGTGAAGTCATGAATTTATTAACATCATCCTGTTGGTGAATTTATTAACATCATCCTGTTGGTGATTTATTAACATCATCCTGTTGGTGAATTTATTAACATCATCCTGTTGGTGAAGTCATGAATTTATTAACATCATCCTGTTGGTGAATTTATTAACATCATCCTGTTGGTGAAATTTATTAACATCATCCTGTTGGTGAATTTATTAACATCATCCTGTTGGTGAATTTATTAACATCATCCTGTTGGTGAATTTTATTAACATCATCCTGTTGGTGAATTTATTAACATCATCCTGTTGGTGAATTTATTAACATCATCCTGTTGGTGAATTTATTAACATCATCCTGTTGGTGAATTTATTAACATCATCCTGTTGGTGAATTTATTAACATCATCCTGTTGGTGAACATCATCCTGTTGGTGAATTTATTAACATCATCCTGTTGGTGAATTTATTAACATCATCCTGTTGGTGAATTTATTAACATCATCCTGTTGGTGAATTTATTAACATCATCCTGTTGGTGAATTTATTAACATCATCCTGTTGGTGAATTTATTAACATCATCCTGTTGGTGAATTTATTAACATCATCCTGTTGGTGAATTTATTAACATCATCCTGTTGGTGAAGTCATGAATTTATTAACATCATCCTGTTGGTGAATTTATTAACATCATCCTGTTGGTGAATTTATTAACATCATCCTGTTGGTGAATGAATTTATTAACATCATCCTGTTGGTGAATTTATTAACATCATCCTGTTGGTGAATTTATTAACATCATCCTGTTGGTGAATTTATTAACATCATCCTGTTGGTGAACATCATGAATTTATTAACATCATCCTGTTGGTGAATTTATTAACATCATCCTGTTGGTGAACTTCATGAATTTATTAACATCATCCTGTTGGTGAATTTGTTAACATCATCCTGTTGGTGAATTTATTAACATCATCCTGTTGGTGAATTTATTAACATCATCCTGTTGGTGAATTTATTAACATCATCCTGTAGGTGAATTTATTAACATCATCCTGTTGGTGAATTTATTAACATCATCCTGTTGGTGAATTTATTAACATCATCCTGTTGGTGAATTTATTAACATCATCCTGTTGGTGAATTTATTAACATCATCCTGTTGGTGAATTTATTAACATCATCCTGTTGGTGAAGTCATGAATTTATTAACATCATCCTGTTGGTGAATTTATTAACATCATCCTGTTGGTGAATTTATTAACATCATCCTGTTGGTGAATTTATTAACATCATCCTGTTGGTGAATTTATTAACATCATCCTGTTGGTGAATTTATTAACATCATCCTGTTGGTGAATTTATTAACATCATCCTGTTGGTGAATTTATTAACATCATCCTGTTGGTGAATTTATTAACATCATCCTGTTGGTGAATTTATTAACATCATCCTGTTGGTGAATTTATTAACATCATCCTGTTGGTGAATTTATTAACATCATCCTGTTGGTGAATTTATTAACATCATCCTGTTGGTGAAGTCATGAATTTATTAACATCATCCTGTTGGTGAATTTATTAACATCATCCTGTTGGTGAATTTATTAACATCATCCTGTTGGTGAATTTGATTAACATCATCCTGTTGGTGAATTTATTAACATCATCCTGTTGGTGACGTCATGAATTTATTAACATCATCCTGTTGGTGAATTTATTAACATCATCCTGTTGGTGAATTTATTAACATCATCCTGTTGGTGAATTTATTAACATCATCCTGTTGGTGAATTTATTAACATCATCCTGTTGGTGAATTTATTAACATCATCCTGTTGGTGAATTTATTAACATCATCCTGTTGGTGAATTTATTAACATCATCCTGTTGGTGAATTTATTAACATCATCCTGTTGGTGAAGTCATTTTATTAACATCATCCTGTTGGTGAATTTATTAACATCATCCTGTTGGTGAATTTATTAACATCATCCTGTTGGTGAATTTATTAACATCATCCTGTTGGTGAAGTCAAATTTATTAACATCATCCTGTTGGTGAATTTATTAACATCATCCTGTTGGTGAATTTATTAACATCATCCTGTTGGTGAATTTATTAACATCATCCTGTTGGTGAATTTATTAACATCATCCTGTTGGTGAATTGAATTTATTAACATCATCCTGTTGGTGAATTTATTAACATCATCCTGTTGGTGAATTTATTAACATCATCCTGTTGGTGAATTTATTAACATCATCCTGTTGGTGAATTTATTAACATCATCCTGTTGGTGAATTTATTAACATCATCCTGTTGGTGAATTTATTAACATCATCCTGTTGGTGAATTTATTAACATCATCCTGTTGGTGAATTTATTAACATCATCCTGTTGGTGAATTTATTAACATCATCCTGTTGGTGAATTTATTAACATCATCCTGTTGGTGAATTTATTAACATCATCCTGTTGGTGAATTTATTAACATCATCCTGTTGGTGAATTTATTAACATCATCCTGTTGGTGAAGTCATGAATTTATTAACATCATCCTGTTGGTGAATTTATTAACATCATCCTGTTGGTGAATTTATTAACATCATCCTGTTGGTGAATTTATTAACATCATCCTGTTGGTGAATTTATTAACATCATCCTGTTGGTGAATTTATTAACATCATCCTGTTGGTGAATTTATTAACATCATCCTGTTGGTGAATTTATTAACATCATCCTGTTGGTGAATTTATTAACATCATCCTGTTGGTGACGTCATGAATTTATTAACATCATCCTGTTGGTGAATTTATTAACATCATCCTGTTGGTGAAGTCATGAATTTATTAACATCATCCTGTTGGTGAATTTATTAACATCATCCTGTTGGTGAATTTATTAACATCATCCTGTTGGTGAATTTATTAACATCATCCTGTTGGTGAATTTATTAACATCATCCTGTTGGTGAATTCATGAATTTATTAACATCATCCTGTTGGTGAATTCATGAATTTATTAGCATCATCCTGTTGGTGAAGTCATGAATTTATTAACATCATCCTGTTGGTGAATTTATTAACATCATCCTGTTGGTGAATTTATTAACATCATCCTGTTGGTGAATTTATTAACATCATCCTGTTGGTGAATTTATTAACATCATCCTGTTGGTGAATTTATTAACATCATCCTGTTGGTGAATTTATTAACATCATCCTGTTGGTGAATTTATTAACATCATCCTGTTGGTGAATTTATTAACATCATCCTGTTGGTGAATTTATTAACATCATCCTGTTGGTGAATTTATTAACATCATCCTGTTGGTGAATTTATTAACATCATCCTGTTGGTGAATTTATTAACATCATCCTGTTGGTGAATTTATTAACATCATCCTGTTGGTGAAGTGAATTTATTAACATCATCCTGTTGGTGAATTTATTAACATCATCCTGTTGGTGAATTTATTAACATCATCCTGTTGGTGAATTTATTAACATCATCCTGTTGGTGAATTTATTAACATCATCCTGTTGGTGAATTTATTAACATCATCCTGTTGGTGAATTTATTAACATCATCCTGTTGGTGAATTTTATTAACATCATCCTGTTGGTGAATTTATTAACATCATCCTGTTGGTGAATTTATTAACATCATCCTGTTGGTGAATTTATTAACATCATCCTGTTGGTGAATTTATTAACATCATCCTGTTGGTGAATTTATTAACATCATCCTGTTGGTGAATTTATTAACATCATCCTGTTGGTGAATCATTATTTATTAACATCATCCTGTTGGTGAATTTATTAACATCATCCTGTTGGTGAATTTATTAACATCATCCTGTTGGTGAATTTATTAACATCATCCTGTTGGTGAATTTATTAACATCATCCTGTTGGTGAATTTATTAACATCATCCTGTTGGTGAATTTATTAACATCATCCTGTTGGTGAATTTATTAACATCATCCTGTTGGTGAATTTATTAACATCATCCTGTTGGTGAATTTATTAACATCATCCTGTTGGTGAAGTCATGAATTTATTAACATCATCCTGTTGGTGAATTTATTAACATCATCCTGTTGGTGAATTTATTAACATCATCCTGTTGGTGAATTTATTAACATCATCCTGTTGGTGAATTTATTAACATCATCCTGTTGGTGAATTTATTAACATCATCCTGTTGGTGAATTTATTAACATCATCCTGTTGGTGAATTTATTAACATCATCCTGTTGGTGAATTTATTAACATCATCCTGTTGGTGAATTTATTAACATCATCCTGTTGGTGAATTTATTAACATCATCCTGTTGGTGAAGTCATGAATTTATTAACATCATCCTGTTGGTGAATTTATTAACATCATCCTGTTGGTGAATTCATAATTTATTAACATCATCCTGTTGGTGAATTTATTAACATCATCCTGTTGGTGAATTTATTAACATCATCCTGTTGGTGAATTCATGAATTTATTAACATCATCCTGTTGGTGAATTTTTATTAACATCATCCTGTTGGTGAATTTTTATTAACATCATCCTGTTGGTGAATTTATTAACATCATCCTGTTGGTGAATTTATTAACATCATCCTGTTGGTGAATTTATTAACATCATCCTGTTGGTGAATCATTTTATTAACATCATCCTGTTGGTGAATTTATTAACATCATCCTGTTGTGAATTTATTAACATCATCCTGTTGGTGAATTTATTAACATCATCCTGTTGGTGAATTTATTAACATCATCCTGTTGGTGAATTTATTAACATCATCCTGTTGGTGAATTTATTAACATCATCCTGTTGGTGAATTTATTAACATCATCCTGTTGGTGAATTTATTAACATCATCCTGTTGGTGAATTTATTAACATCATCCTGTTGGTGAATTTATTAACATCATCCTGTTATTAACATCATCCTGTTGGTGAATTTATTAACATCATCCTGTTGGTGAATTTATTAACATCATCCTGTTGGTGAATTTTATTAACATCATCCTGTTGGTGAATTTATTAACATCATCCTGTTGGTGAATTTATTAACATCATCCTGTTGGTGAATTTATTAACATCATCCTGTTGGTGAATTTATTAACATCATCCTGTTGGTGAATTTATTAACATCATCCTGTTGGTGAATTTATTAACATCATCCTGTTGGTGAATTTATTAACATCATCCTGTTGGTGAATTTATTAACATCATCCTGTTGGTGAATTTATTAACATCATCCTGTTGGTGAATTTATTAACATCATCCTGTTGGTGAATTTATTAACATCATCCTGTTGGTGAATTTATTAACATCATCCTGTTGGTGAATCATTTTATTAACATCATCCTGTTGGTGAATTTATTAACATCATCCTGTTGGTGAATTTATTAACATCATCCTGTTGGTGAATTTATTAACATCATCCTTGGTGAATTTATTAACATCATCCTGTTGGTGAATTTATTAACATCATCCTGTTGGTGAATTCATGATTTAAACATCATCCTGTTGGTGAATTTATTAACATCATCCTGTTGGTGAAGTCATGAATTTATTAACATCATCCTGTTGGTGAATTTATTAACATCATCCTGTTGGTGAATTTATTAACATCATCCTGTTGGTGAATTTTATTAACATCATCCTGTTGGTGAATTCATGAATTTATTAACATCATCCTGTTGGTGAATTCATGAATTTATTAACATCATCCTGTTGGTGAATTTATTAACATCATCCTGTTGGTGAATTTATTAACATCATCCTGTTGGTGAATTTATTAACATCATCCTGTTGGTGAATTTATTAACATCATCCTGTTGGTGAAGTCATGAATTTATTAACATCATCCTGTTGGTGAATTTATTAACATCATCCTGTTGGTGAATTTATTAACATCATCCTGTTGGTGAAGTCATGAATTTATTAACATCATCCTGTTGGTGAATTTATTAACATCATCCTGTTGGTGAATTTATTAACATCATCCTGTTGGTGAATTTATTAACATCATCCTGTTGGTGAAGTCATGAATTTATTAACATCATCCTGTTGGTGAATTTATTAACATCATCCTGTTGGTGAAGTCATGAATTTATTAACATCATCCTGTTGGTGAATTTATTAACATCATCCTGTTGGTGAATTTATTAACATCATCCTGTTGGTGAATGAATTTATTAACATCATCCTGTTGGTGAATTTATTAACATCATCCTGTAGGTGAATTTATTAACATCATCCTGTTGGTGAATTTATTAACATCATCCTGTTGGTGAATTTATTAACATCATCCTGTTGGTGAATTTATTAACATCATCCTGTTGGTGAATTTATTAACATCATCCTGTTGGTGAATTTATTAACATCATCCTGTTGGTGAATTTATTAACATCATCCTGTTGGTGAATTTATTAACATCATCCTGTTGGTGAATTTATTAACATCATCCTGTTGGTGAATTTATTAACATCATCCTGTTGGTGAATTTATTAACATCATCCTGTTGGTGAATTTATTAACATCATCCTGTTGGTGAATTTATTAACATCATCCTGTTGGTGAATTTATTAACATCATCCTGTTGGTGAATTTATTAACATCATCCTGTTGGTGAAGTCATGAATTTATTAACATCATCCTGTTGGTGAATTTATTAACATCATCCTGTTGGTGAATTTATTAACATCATCCTGTTGGTGAATTTATTAACATCATCCTGTTGGTGAATTTATTAACATCATCCTGTTGGTGAATTTATTAACATCATCCTGTTGGTGAAGTCATGAATTTATTAACATCATCCTGTTGGTGAATTTATTAACATCATCCTGTTGGTGAAGTCATGAATTTATTAACATCATCCTGTTGGTGAATTTATTAACATCATCCTGTTGGTGAATTTATTAACATCATCCTGTTGGTGAATTCATGAATTTATTAACATCATCCTGTTGGTGAATTCATGAATTTATTAACATCATCCTGTTGGTGAAGTCATGAATTTATTAACATCATCCTGTTGGTGAATTTATTAACATCATCCTGTTGGTGAATTTATTAACATCATCCTGTTGGTGAATTTATTAACATCATCCTGTTGGTGAATTTATTAACATCATCCTGTTGGTGAAGTCATGAATTTATTAACATCATCCTGTTGGTGAATTTATTAACATCATCCTGTTGGTGAATTTATTAACATCATCCTGTTGGTGAATTTATTAACATCATCCTGTTGGTGAATTTATTAACATCATCCTGTTGGTGAATTTATTAACATCATCCTGTTGGTGAATTTATTAACATCATCCTGTTGGTGAAGTCATGAATTTATTAACATCATCCTGTTGGTGAATTTATTAACATCATCCTGTTGGTGAAGTCATGAATTTATTAACATCATCCTGTTGGTGAATTTATTAACATCATCCTGTTGGTGAATTTATTAACATCATCCTGTTGGTGAATTTATTAACATCATCCTGTTGGTGAATTTATTAACATCATCCTGTTGGTGAATTTATTAACATCATCCTGTTGGTGAATTTATTAACATCATCCTGTTGGTGAATTTATTAACATCATCCTGTTGGTGAATTTATTAACATCATCCTGTTGGTGAGTTATTAACATCATCCTGTTGGTGAATTTATTAACATCATCCTGTTGGTGAATTTATTAACATCATCCTGTTGGTGAATTTATTAACATCATCCTGTTGGTGAATTTATTAACATCATCCTGTTGGTGAATTTATTAACATCATCCTGTTGGTGAATTTATTAACATCATCCTGTTGGTGAATCATTTTATTAACATCATCCTGTTGGTGAATTTATTAACATCATCCTGTTGGTGAATTTATTAACATCATCCTGTTGGTGAATTCATGAATTTATTAACATCAGCCTGTTGGTGAATTTATTAACATCATCCTGTTGGTGAATTTATTAACATCATCCTGTTGGTGAATTTATTAACATCATCCTGTTGGTGAATTTTATTAACATCATCCTGTTGGTGAATTTATTAACATCATCCTGTTGGTGAATTTTATTAACATCATCCTGTTGGTGAATTTATTAACATCATCCTGTTGGTGAATTTATTAACATCATCCTGTTGGTGAATTTATTAACATCATCCTGTTGGTGAATTTATTAACATCATCCTGTTGGTGAATTTATTAACATCATCCTGTTGGTGAATTTAATTTATTAACATCATCCTGTTGGTGAATTTATTAACATCATCCTGTTGAATTTATTAACATCATCCTGTTGGTGAATTTATTAACATCATCCTGTTGGTGAATTTATTAACATCATCCTGTTGGTGAAGTCATGAATTTATTAACATCATCCTGTTGGTGAATTTATTAACATCATCCTGTTGGTGAATTTATTAACATCATCCTGTTGGTGAATTTATTAACATCATCCTGTTGGTGAATTTTATTAACATCATCCTGTTGGTGAATTTATTAACATCATCCTGTTGGTGAAGTCATGAATTTATTAACATCATCCTGTTGGTGAATTTATTAACATCATCCTGTTGGTGAATTTTATTAACATCATCCTGTTGGTGAATTTATTAACATCATCCTGTTGGTGAATTTATTAACATCATCCTGTTGGTGAATTTATTAACATCATCCTGTTGGTGAATTTATTAACATCATCCTGTTGGTGAATTTATTAACATCATCCTGTTGGTGAATTTATTAACATCATCCTGTTGGTGAATTTATTAACATCATCCTGTTGGTGAATTTATTAACATCATCCTGTATGAATTTATTAACATCATCCTGTTGGTGAATTTATTAACATCATCCTGTTGGTGAATTTATTAACATCATCCTGTTGGTGAATTTATTAACATCATCCTGTTGGTGAATTTATTAACATCATCCTGTTGGTGAAGTCATGAATTTATTAACATCATCCTGTTGGTGAATTTATTAACATCATCCTGTTGGTGAATTTATTAACATCATCCTGTTGGTGAATTTATTAACATCATCCTGTTGGTGAATTTATTAACATCATCCTGTTGGTGAATTTATTAACATCATCCTGTTGGTGAATTTATTAACATCATCCTGTTGGTGACGTCATGAATTTATTAACATCATCCTGTTGGTGAATTTGTTAACATCATCCTGTTGGTGACGTCATGAATTTATTAACATCATCCTGTTGGTGAATTTATTAACATCATCCTGTTGGTGACGTCATGAATTTATTAACATCATCCTGTTGGTGAATTTATTAACATCATCCTGTTGGTGAATTTATTAACATCATCCTGTTGGTGAATTTATTAACATCATCCTGTTGGTGAATTTATTAACATCATCCTGTTGGTGAATTTATTAACATCATCCTGTTGGTGAATTTATTAACATCATCCTGTTGGTGAATTTATTAACATCATCCTGTTGGTGAATTTATTAACATCATCCTGTTGGTGAATTTATTAACATCATCCTGTTGGTGAATTTATTAACATCATCCTGTTGGTGAATTTATTAACATCATCCTGTTGGTGAATTTATTAACATCATCCTGTTGGTGAAGTCATGAATTTATTAACATCATCCTGTTGGTGAATTTATTAACATCATCCTGTTGGTGAATTTATTAACATCATCCTGTTGGTGAATTTATTAACATCATCCTGTTGGTGAATTTATTAACATCATCCTGTTGGTGAATTTATTAACATCATCCTGTTGGTGAATTTATTAACATCATCCTGTTGGTGAATTTATTAACATCATCCTGTTGGTGAATTTATTAACATCATCCTGTTGGTGAATTCATGAATTTATTAACATCAGCCTGTTGGTGAATTTATTAACATCATCCTGTTGGTAATTAACATCATCCTGTTGGTGAATTTATTAACATCATCCTGTTGGTGAATTTATTAACATCATCCTGTTGGTGAATCATGAATTTATTAACATCATCCTGTTGGTGAATTTATTAACATCATCCTGTTGGTGAATTTATTAACATCATCCTGTTGGTGAATTTATTAACATCATCCTGTTGGTGAATTTATTAACATCATCCTGTTGGTGAATTCATGAATTTATTAACATCATCCTGTTGGTGAATTCATGAATTTATTAACATCATCCTGTTGGTGAAGTCATGAATTTATTAACATCATCCTGTTGGTGAATTTATTAACATCATCCTGTTGGTGAATTTATTAACATCATCCTGTTGGTGAATTTATTAACATCATCCTGTTGGTGAATTTATTAACATCATCCTGTTGGTGAAGTCATGAATTTATTAACATCATCCTGTTGGTGAATTTATTAACATCATCCTGTTGGTGAATTTATTAACATCATCCTGTTGGTGAATTTATTAACATCATCCTGTTGGTGAATTTATTAACATCATCCTGTTGGTGAATTTATTAACATCATCCTGTTGGTGAATTTATTAACATCATCCTGTTGGTGAATTTATTAACATCATCCTGTTGGTGATTTTATTAACATCATCCTGTTGGTGAATTTATTAACATCATCCTGTTGGTGAATTTATTAACATCATCCTGTTGGTGAATTTATTAACATCATCCTGTTGGTGAATTTATTAACATCATCCTGTTGGTGAAGTCATGAATTTATTAACATCATCCTGTTGGTGAATTTATTAACATCATCCTGTTGGTGAATTTATTAACATCATCCTGTTGGTGAATTTATTAACATCATCCTGTTGGTGAATTTATTAACATCATCCTGTTGGTGAATTTATTAACATCATCCTGTTGGTGAATTTATTAACATCATCCTGTTGGTGAATTTATTAACATCATCCTGTTGGTGAATTTATTAACATCATCCTGTTGGTGAATTTATTAACATCATCCTGTTGGTGAATTTATTAACATCATCCTGTTGGTGAATTTATTAACATCATCCTGTTGGTGAATTTATTAACATCATCCTGTTGGTGAATTTTATTAACATCATCCTGTTGGTGAATTTATTAACATCATCCTGTTGGTGAATTTATTAACATCATCCTGTTGGTGAATTTATTAACATCATCCTGTTGGTGACGTCATTAATTTATTAACATCATCCTGTTGGTGAATTTATTAACATCATCCTGTTGGTGAATTTATTAACATCATCCTGTTGGTGAATTTATTTAAACATCATCCTGTTGGTGAATTTATTAACATCATCCTGTTGGTGAATTTATTAACATCATCCTGTTGGTGAATTTATTAACATCATCCTGTTGGTGAATTTATTAACATCATCCTGTTGGTGAATTTATTAACATCATCCTGTTGGTGAATTTTTATTAACATCATCCTGTTGGTGAATTTATTAACATCATCCTGTTGGTGAATTTATTAACATCATCCTGTTGGTGAATTTTATTAACATCATCCTGTTGGTGAATTTATTAACATCATCCTGTTGGTGAATTTATTAACATCATCCTGTTGGTGAATTTATTAACATCATCCTGTTGGTGAAGGTGAATTTATTAACATCATCCTGTTGGTGAATTTATTAACATCATCCTGTTGGTGAATTTATTAACATCATCCTGTTGGTGAATTTATTAACATCATCCTGTTGGTGAATTTATTAACATCATCCTGTTGGTGAATTTATTAACATCATCCTGTTGGTGAATTTATTAACATCATCCTGTTGGTGAATTTATTAACATCATCCTGTTGGTGAATTTATTAACATCATCCTGTTGGTGAATTTATTAACATCATCCTGTTGGTGAAGTCATGAATTTATTAACATCATCCTGTTGGTGAATTTATTAACATCATCCTGTTGGTGAATTTATTAACATCATCCTGTTGGTGAATTTATTAACATCATCCTGTTGGTGAATTTATTAACATCATCCTGTTGGTGAATTTATTAACATCATCCTGTTGGTGAATTTATTAACATCATCCTGTTGGTGAATTTATTAACATCATCCTGTTGGTGAATTTATTAACATCATCCTGTTGGTGAATTTATTAACATCATCCTGTTGGTGAATTCATGAATTTATTAACATCATCCTGTTGGTGAATTCATGAATTTATTAACATCATCCTGTTGGTGAATTCATGAATTTATTAGCATCATCCTGTTGGTGAAGTCATGAATTTATTAACATCATCCTGTTGGTGAATTTATTAACATCATCCTGTTGGTGAATTTATTAACATCATCCTGTTGGTGAATTTATTAACATCATCCTGTTGGTGAACATCATCCTGTTGGTGAATTTATTAACATCATCCTGTTGGTGAATTTATTAACATCATCCTGTTGGTGAATTCATGAATTTATTAACATCATCCTGTTGGTGAATTCATGAATTTATTAACATCATCCTGTTGGTGAAGTGAATTTATTAACATCATCCTGTTGGTGAATTTATTAACATCATCCTGTTGGTGAATTTATTAACATCATCCTGTTGGTGAATTTATTAACATCATCCTGTTGGAAGTGAATTTATTAACATCATCCTGTTGGTGAATTTATTAACATCATCCTGTTGGTGAATTTATTAACATCATCCTGTTGGTGAATTTATTAACATCATCCTGTTGGTGAATTTATTAACATCATCCTGTTGGTGAATTTATTAACATCATCCTGTTGGTGAATTTATTAACATCATCCTGTTGGTGAATTTATTAACATCATCCTGTTGGTGAATTTATTAACATCATCCTGTTGGTGAATTTATTAACATCATCCTGTTGGTGAATTTATTAACATCATCCTGTTGGTGAATTTATTAACATCATCCTGTTGGTGAATTTATTAACATCATCCTGTTGGTGAATTTATTAACATCATCCTGTTGGTGAATTTATTAACATCATCCTGTTGGTGAATTTATTAACATCATCCTGTTGGTGAATTTATTAACATCATCCTGTTGGTGAATTTATTAACATCATCCTGTTGGTGAAGTCATTTATTAACATCATCCTGTTGGTGAATTTATTAACATCATCCTGTTGGTGAATTTATTAACATCATCCTGTTGGTGAATTTATTAACATCATCCTGTTGGTGAATTTATTAACATCATCCTGTTGGTGAATTTATTAACATCATCCTGTTGGTGAATTTATTAACATCATCCTGTTGGTGAATTTATTAACATCATCCTGTTGGTGAATTTATTAACATCATCCTGTTGGTGAATTTATTAACATCATCCTGTTGGTGAATTTATTAACATCATCCTGTTGGTGAATTTATTAACATCATCCTGTTGGTGAATTTATTAACATCATCCTGTTGGTGAATCATTTTATTAACATCATCCTGTTGGTGAATTTATTAACATCATCCTGTTGGTGAATTTATTAACATCATCCTGTTGGTGAATTTATTAACATCATCCTGTTGGTGAAGTCATGAATTTATTAACATCATCCTGTTGGTGAATTTATTAACATCATCCTGTTGGTGAATTTATTAACATCATCCTGTTGGTGAATTTATTAACATCATCCTGTTGGTGAATTTATTAACATCATCCTGTTGGTGAATTTATTAACATCATCCTGTTGGTGAATTTATTAACATCATCCTGTTGGTGAATTTATTAACATCATCCTGTTGGTGAATTTATTAACATCATCCTGTTGGTGAAGTCATGAATTTATTAACATCATCCTGTTGGTGAATTTATTAACATCATCCTGTTGGTGAATTTATTAACATCATCCTGTTGGTGAATTTATTAACATCATCCTGTTGGTGAATTTATTAACATCATCCTGTTGGTGAATTTATTAACATCATCCTGTTGGTGAAGTCATGAATTTATTAACATCATCCTGTTGGTGAATTTATTAACATCATCCTGTTGGTGAATTTATTAACATCATCCTGTTGGTGAATTTATTAACATCATCCTGTTGGTGAATTTATTAACATCATCCTGTTGGTGAATTTATTAACATCATCCTGTTGGTGAATTTATTAACATCATCCTGTTGGTGAATTTATTAACATCATCCTGTTGGTGAATTTATTAACATCATCCTGTTGGTGAATTTATTAACATCATCCTGTTGGTTTTATTAACATCATCCTGTTGGTGAATTTATTAAATTTATTAACATCATCCTGTTGGTGAATTCATGAATTTATTAACATCATCCTGTTGGTGAAGTCATGAATTTATTAACATCATCCTGTTGGTGAATTTATTAACATCATCCTGTTGGTGAATTTATTAACATCATCCTGTTGGTGAATTCATGAATTTATTAACATCATCCTGTTGGTGAATTCATGAATTTATTAACATCATCCTGTTGGTGAATTCATGAATTTATTAACATCATCCTGTTGGTGAAGTCATGAATTTATTAACATCATCCTGTTGGTGAATTTATTAACATCATCCTGTTGGTGAATTTATTAACATCATCCTGTAGGTGAAGTTATTAACATCATCCTGTTGGTGAATTTATTAACATCATCCTGTTGGTGAATTTATTAACATCATCCTGTCCTGTTGGTGAATTTATTAACATCATCCTGTAGGTGAAGTTATTAACATCATCCTGTTGGTGAATTTATTAACATCATCCTGTTGGTGAATTTATTAACATCATCCTGTTGGTGAATTTATTAACATCATCCTGTTGGAAAATTTATTAACATCATCCTGTTGCTGAATTTATTAACATCATCCTGTTGGTGAAGTCATGAATTTATTAACATCATCCTGTTGGTGAAGTCATGAATTTATTAACATCATCCTGTTGGTGAAGTTATTAACATCATCCTGTTGGTGAATTTATTAACATCATCCTGTTGGTGAATTTATTAACATCATCCTGTTGGTGAATTTATTAACATCATCCTGTTGGTGAATTTATTAACATCATCCTGTTGGTGAATTTATTAACATCATCCTGTTGGTGAATTTATTAACATCATCCTGTTGGTGAATTTATTAACATCATCCTGTTGGTGAATTTATTAACATCATCCTGTTGGTGAAGTCATGAATTTATTAACATCATCCTGTTGGTGATCCTGTTGGTGAAGTCATGAATTTATTAACATCATCCTGTTGGTGAATTTATTAACATCATCCTGTTGGTGAATTTATTAACATCATCCTGTTGGTGAAGTCATGAATTTATTAACATCATCCTGTTGGTGAAGTCATGAATTTATTAACATCATCCTGTTGGTGAAGTCATGAATTTATTAACATCATCCTGTTGCTGAATTTATTAACATCATCCTGTTGGTGAATTTATTAACATCATCCTGTAGGTGAATTTATTAACATCATCCTGTTGGTGAAGTCATGAATTTATTAACATCATCCTGTTGGTGAAGTCATGAATTTATTAACATCATCCTGTTGGTGAAGTCATGAATTTATTAACATCATCCTGTTGGTGAAGTCATGAATTTATTAACATCATCCTGTTGCTGAATTTATTAACATCATCCTGTTGGTGATGTCATTAATTTATTAACATCATCCTGTTGGTGAATTTATTAACATCATCCTGTTGGTGACGTTGGATCAGCGGTGGATAAAAACCTTTTCTCTCTCCGTGTCTCCGTCTCTTTTCCTCTGAATGTTATAAATGGTGATGAGGAATCTATTGACAGCAGCAGAGAGGTGGCACTAAGTGCTGTTCTGTCTCAGTGGGACTTTATGAAAAGGTCAGAATCTGACCGTAGAACAGTCATTAACGTTTGTTTCTTTCTGCACGAATGAGACGAGAAGCAGCTTGCCCTTCTGTTATCATCAAACACACACACCCCATACACACCACACACACACTCGACACACCACGCACACTCGACACACGAACACACACCACACACATGAACACACACACACACACTCCATACACACCACACACACACGAACACACCAGCACACCAGACACACAACACACCAGACACACACCAACACACACACGTAATGTGTCCTTGCAGGAAGCTCATTTTGACATGGCGAGTGGGGGGGTGGTAGTTAGTTAGTTATTATAGCTGTCAAATGTAACCCATATTCACCTGACACAGCTATCCCCGCTGTAGCCTGTGTGGTACTGAAATACAATGCCAAACCTGCACACACAGAATGACTGTCACACCAGCTACAGTCCTGATTCAACTGGATGGTTGGAAGAGGAAGAGCAGCTGTAGTTCCGGTAGCTCACAGTTTATTTGGACAAATCAGAATTGGCTAGTTAGTGTTAGTTAGTGCTAGTTAGTGTTAGTTAGTGCTAGTTAGTGCTAGTTTGTTAGTGTTTGTTAGTGCTAGTTAGTGTTTGTTAGTGCTAGTTAGTGTTAGTGTTAGTTTGTGCTGGTTCGTGTTAGTTAGCATTTTGAAGGGGACATTGAAACCGGTAATGTGCAAAGAGAGAGGGTGGAGCTCCTCGTTTCCGGTTCCACTGCTCGTTCTAGTGTTTCCCAGTTCCACTGCTCGTTCTAGGGTTTCCCGGTTCCACTGCTCGTTCTAGGGTTTCCGGTTCCACTGCTCGTTCTAGTGTTTCCCAGTTCCACTGCTCGTTCTAGGGTTTCCGGTTCCACTGCTCGTTCTAGTGTTTCCCGGTTCCACTGCTCGTTCTAGCGTTTCCGGTTCTCTTCTCTTAACATATATGGACCCAGAACATAATAAACCAAGACCAATTAACCAAAACTTTAGTATAAATATATATAAATATAAATCTATGAATATAAATACTATAAACACAAAACTATAAACGCAACATACAGCAATTTCAAAAAATGTTACATTTCATATGAGGAAATCAGTCAATTTAAATAAATAAATGAGGCCCTATAAATTCATTAGGTTCTAATCTATGGATTTCACATGACTGAGAATACAGATATACATCTGTTGGTCACAGATACCTTTAATAAAAAGGGTAGGGCTGTGGATCAGAAAACCAGTCAGTATCTGCTGTGGATCAGAAAACCAGTCAGTATCTGGTGTGGATCAGAAACCAGTCAGTATCTGGTGTGGATCAGAAAACCAGTCAGTATCTGCTGTGGATCAGAAAACCAGTCAGTATCTGGTGTGGATCAGAAAACCAGTCAGTATCTGGTGTGGATCAGAAAACCAGTCAGTATCTGCTGTGGATCAGAAAACCAGTCAGTATCTGGTGTGGATCAGAAAACCAGTCAGTATCTGCTGTGGATCAGAAAACCAGTCAGTATCTGGTTCCACAATTTGCCTCATGCAGTGCAACACATCTCCTTCACATAGAGTTGATCAGGCTGTTGATTGTGACCTGTGGAATGTTGTCCCACTCCTCTTCAATGGCTGTGAGAAGTTGCTGGATATTGGAACTAGAACACGCTGTTGTACATGTCGATCCAGAGCATCCCAAACATGCTCAATGGGGTGACATGTCTGGTGAGTATGCAGACCATGGAAGAACTGGGACATTGTCAGCTTCCAGGAATTGTGTACAGATCCTTGCGACATGGGGCCGTGCATTATCATGCTGAAACATGAGGTGATGGTGGATGAATGGAACAACAATGGGCCTCAGGATCTCATCACGGCATCTCTGTGCATTCAAATTGCCACTGATAAAATCCAATTGTGTTCGTTGTCCGTAGCTTATGCCTGCCCACACCATAACTCCACCACCGGTCGCCCACACAACTCCATACACACGGTCTGGAGGTCCTGGGTTGGCGTGGTTACACGTGGTCTGTGGATGTGAAGCTGAATGTGGAGGTCCTGGGTTGGCGTGGTTACACGTGGTCTGTGGATGTGAAGCTGAATGTGGAGGTCCTGGGTTGGCGTGGTTACACGTGGTCTGTGGATGTGAAGCTGAATGTGGAGGTCCTGGGTTGGCGTGGTTACACGTGGTCTGTGGATGTGAAGCTGAATGTGGAGGTCCTGGGTCGGCATGGTTACACGTGGTCTGTGGATGTGAAGCTGAATGTGGAGGTCCTGGGTCGGCATGGTTACACGTGGTCTGTGGATGTGAAGCTGAATGTGGAGGTCCTGGGTTGGCGTGGTTACACTGGTACGCCGAGGGCTGCGGTTGTGACAAATTCTCAAAAAACATTGGAGGCAGCTGCACTCAACTTGAAACATCGGTGATAGTGTCATTTGACAAAACATTTTTAGAGTGGACTTGTCCCCAGCACAAGGTGCACCTGCGTAATGATCATGCTGTTTAATCAGCTTCTTGACATGTTTTTTTTTGCACGCTCCCTCAACTTGAGATAGTGTCGTTTGACAAAACTGCCCATTTTAGAGTGGACTTTTGTCCCCAAGTTATGGTCCTGGGTGGATTCACTGCCGCTACCTCGCTCTCCAACCAAGGTGCAGAGAACAGAGGAAGAGAACTGAGGCAGAGACAGGGAACAAAAAGCAGAGAATAGAGAACAGAGGCAGAGAACAGACAATAGAGAACAGACAATAGAGAACAGAGACAGAATAGAGAACAGAAGCAGGGAACAGAGAACAGACAGTAGAGAACAGAGACAGAATAGAGAACAGAGGCAGGGAACAGAGAACAGACAGTAGAGAACAGAGACAGAATAGAGAACAGAGGCAGGGAACAGACAGTAGAGAAAAGAGACAGAATAGAGAACAGACAATAGAAAACAGAGACAATAGAGAACAGAGGCAGGGAACAGACAGTAGAGAACAGAGACAGAATAGAGAACAGAGGCAGGGAACAGAGAAGAGACAATAGAGAACAGAGACAGAACAGAGGCAGAGAACAGAGAAGAGACAATAGAGAACAGAGACAGAACAGAGGCAGAGAACAGAGAAGAGACAGTAGAGAACAGAGACAGAATAGAGAACAGAGGCAGGGAACAGACAGTAGAGAACAGAGACAGAATAGAGAACAGAGGCAGGGAACAGAGAACAGACAATAGAGAACAGAGACAGGGAACAGAGGCAGAGAACAGAGAAGAGACAATAGAGAACAGAGACAGAACAGAGGCAGAGAACAGAGAAGAGACAATAGAGAACAGAGGCAGGGAACAGAGGCAGGGAACAGAGAACAGACAATAGAGAACAGAGACAGAACAGAGGCAGAGAACAGAGAAGAGACAATAGAGAACAGAGACAGAACAGATGCAGAGAACAGAGAAGAGACACAGAAGAGGCAACTCTCAGGGTTATTTACATGTTGGTTGTATTTTTAAACAAGCTTCTTTTATTTCATTTCATTGAGCTCCAAAGAGATGCTCGATCTCATCGACTTCACAAGTCAAAAGGAAATGACCGCTATACTGCTTTTAAATGTGCAGGGAGGAAGGAAATTGGGACACAAACGTATTTTATTCCAATAATAAACAAGACTCAATAAGAAAGGGGTTACATTTGAGTAGAAACAGGAAATTTAAATTCACAAAATCATAACCTCGAGGTTAGCTGTTCCGGCTGTCAGTCAAAGCTGCTGGGCCAAGAGAAGTACCTCAGCAGCCAATGATGAACCACCTACCAGACCGACAGGTGGCAGTCTCACATCAGCAGGAATTAACCCCATGCTGACATCTGAAATGGCACCCTATTCCCTATATAGTGCACTACTTTAGACCAGAGCCCTATGGAGCCCTATTCCCTATATAGTGCACTACTTTAGACCAGAGCCCTATGGAGCCCTATTCCCTATATAGTGCACTACTTTAGGGTGCCATTTCAGATACACCCAGATCCTGTGTTTTCCTGTTTCCAAACGTTTTGTATACCGAACATGACCCAGGGAGTTACTTCAAACACTATAGAGCTCGTAAACAACAGTTGGATGATCCTCGGCTTACAACGAGTTAAATATGTACATAAAACTTTGATATCTAAACCGCGATGGGTCTCCGTGAGACTGCAGGGGATGTTAAAGGACGTTCCAGACCGTTGGTTGAATACTTATCCAGGTGTTGTGAGATCTGGTAGGGGACGGCAACATTCAAAAGGCCTGGTCTGCATTAAAAATCAAGTAACCCTCCTCCAAACCGCGATAAAACAACAAGGAACAGAGCATTTCAAAATGTTGATACTGAGGAGACACTGGACAGAAGGGGGATGATACCGCGCTGACAATACTACAACAAGCAACAGAGCATTTCAAAATGTTGATACTGAGGAGACACTGGACAGAAGGGGGATGATACCGCGCTGACAATACTACAACAAGGAACAGATTAATGGCTGAGAGAAAAAGCAACAAAAAAAATTGAGAACAGTTTACACTTTTAAATGGATATTTAACAGAATTGGTGGCTCACTACCGCCACCCGGTGGCTATATCTTGTAAATGCAGCCTAAGGACATTAACCCTTTAGTAATAACTGTACCACATTTAAAGCAGAGACAGACCACTCCCCCTGCAGCCTTGACCCATGAGACAGCATCCTAAATAGCACACTACTACCTACTATGTAGTGCACTGCTCTAGATCAGATCAACAGCACTACAAAGCAAATAGGGTGCCATTTCAGGACCACTTGTGTCGTCTTCTACCCCATAAAAAAAGCCTTTTAGAAAAGGTTTAACACAAGACTTATGAACTAAAATCACTAGGGAAGCCAGCTGTCAATGTGACCGTCTTGTCAACACAGCTGTAGGTAGTTCAGTTAATGTTTCGGCTCAATCAGGTTGGAGGGAGGAGGGTCAAGCGACAGGATGAAGAGGGGTGATGATGACGATGACTAGGTTCTCAGTCGCTGTCGAACCTAATGGAGTTGACGGATTGGGAGATGGCTCCTCCGCGGTAGCTTCCCCTCTTCTTCTTGGTCTTCTCGTGACGGAAGGACTTCCCCTTGGTGAAGCGGAGCACGTCATTGGCCCTCTGGCCCCAGTCTCCATCCGACCCGCGCTGAGGTGAACAGAGAGAGACAAGAGTCAAAACACGTCCAGCACCATGATCACATCCCTGGATCAACACAAAACCGACAATTTATATTGGAGCTCTTTTACTAAGGTTGACATCGCAGTACCTCTAAATATCCTATGGAAAATTATATCATATAAGATGCTGATTCTCTAACTATCAGTAAGGCTGAGCGGGCGGGGAAAATGCTAATTCTCTATCAGTAAGGCTGAGTGGGCGGGGAAAATGCTAATTCTCTATCAGTAAGGCTGAGTGGGCGGGGAAAATGCTAATTCTCTATCAGTAAGGCTGAGTGGGCGGGGAAAATGCTAATTCTCTATCAGTAAGGCTGAGTGGGCGGGGAAAATGCTAATTCTCTATCAGTAAGGCTGAGTGGGAGGGGAAAATGCTAATTCTCTATCAGTAAGGCTGAGTGGGCGGGGAAAATGCTAATTCTCTATCAGTAAGGCTGAGTGGGCGGGGAAAATGCTAATTCTCTATCAGTAAGGCTGAGTGGGCGGGGAAAATGCTAATTCTCTATCAGTAAGGCTGAGTGGGCAGGGAGACAAATATTCATAAGTGTGCCCTTGACTGTCAAGTTTTCTGACCGACTCGCGTAAAGATCAAGCAACACAAATATACTTTCTAGCCCTGAAACGACAGAGATGTTTCAGCCATTCAGTGATCCTCTGCATTAATATCCAACTTTAGAGCAGCTCCATCGTTCCAACAGCCAAGATGGCGAGAGTTAAATAAAACTAACCCACTAGGTATCCCGACTGGAGCAGTGGTCTAAGACACTGCATCACAGTGTTAGCCGATTCTGGGTTCTAGTCCAGGCTCAGTCTCAGCCGGCCGCGACCGGGAGACCCATGGGACGGCGCACTGGCGGCTGTTGGCGGGCCGGGCACATGTTCACCAGGTGTACGGTGCGTTTCCTCCGACACATTGGTGCGGCTGGCTTCAGGGTTAAGCGGGCATTGTGTCAAGAAGCAGTGCGGCTGGGTCGTGTTTCGGGAGGACGCGCGGCTCTCGACCTTCGCCTCTCCCGAGTCCATACGGGAGTTGCAGCGATGGGACAAGACTAACTACCATTTGGATATCCAATTTTTTAATTTTATTTTTTAAACTAACCGCTTTTCATCTTGTATTATATTGAGATTCCTCCAGTACAGGTTCTGATCCACTGACCGTACAGAACGTAAACAGAAACAGATGGTTAACTTTCTAGGTTTCACCGCTTGGCAGAGCTGTAATGGGCGTTCGGATGAGGGGCTTAGCACGCAGAGCTGTAATGGGCGTTCGGATGAGGGGCTTAGCACGCAGAGCTGTAATGGGCGTTCGGATGAGGGGCTTAGCACGCAGAGCTGTAATGCGCGTTCGGATGAGGGGCTTAGCACGCAGAGCTGTAATGGGCGTTCGGATGAGGGGCTTAGCACCCAGAGCTGTAATGGGCGTTCGGATGAGGGGCTTAGCACACAGAGCTGTAATGGGCGTTCGGATGAGGGGCTTAGCACACAGAGCTGTAATGGGCGTTCGGATGAGGGGCTTAGCACCCAGAGCTGTAATGGGCGTTCGGATGAGGGGCTTAGCACCCAGAGCTGTAATGGGCGTTCGGATGAGGGGCTTAGCACGCAGAGCAGCAACGTGTTACAACATCCTGTACAAGAAAATAGCCTTACAAATTACAACTGAATCAAGTGAGTGCTGGATTCATGTCGACACGCCAGAGGGGCTTCGGCACGCCAGAGGGGAGTAGACACGCCAGAGGGGGGTAGACACGCCAGAGGGGCAGAGGGGAGTAGACACGCCAGAGGGGCAGAGGGGAGTAGACACGCCAGAGGGGCTTCGGCACGCCAGAGGGGCGTAGACACGCCAGAGGGGCGTAGACACGCCAGAGGGGCAGAGGGGAGTAGACATGCCAGAGGGGCAGAGGGGAGTAGACACGCCAGAGGGGCATAGACACGCCAGAGGGGCAGAGGGGCATAGACACGCCAGAGGGGCGTAGACACACCAGAGGGGCGTAGACACGCCAGAGGGGCATAGACACGCCAGAGGGGCAGAGGGGCATAGACACGCCAGAGGGGCAGAGGGGAGTAGACACGCCAGAGGGGCATAGACACGCCAGAGGGGCAGAGGGGCGTAGACACGCCAGAGGGGCAGAGGGGCATAGACACGCCAGAGGGGCGTAGACACACCAGAGGGGCGTAGACACGCCAGAGGGGCATAGACACGCCAGAGGGGCAGAGGGGCGTAGACACACCAGAGGGGGGTAGACACGCCAGAGGGACGTAGACACGCCAGAGGGGCTTCGGCACGGCAGAGGGGCGTAGACACGCCAGAGGGGCAGAAGAGTGTAGATAAACTCACCTTGGCATCGAAGGAGTTGTCTGCCAGACGGTTGTCCACTTCAATTTCCTCCTCTACTATTCTACGGAAAGGTACATTGATCTTTAGAGGAGGGACACACAGACGGTGAGACACAGACGGTCACAGAGAGAATGAGGGGTTTAGTTCAGTCCGCATCTGACAACGCTCCACACCGGTTAGTACCACAATGCACCTCTGTTCTACAGCCCAAAGCATTTATTGACAAACACACGTGTGAGTGTGAATATATATTCATTCAGAAATGGGCCCAAACATTGATTCTGCTGGCATGGTAGTTCTGGCATGAATAGATGTTGGCTATATATATATATATCCATCTCCAACATGTAGCGCTACAGATCCATCATCAAGGTCAGGGCCCATTTCTGAATACTGAGACTACGCCATCATAACAAATACATTGACCCAAAACCAGTCAGTCAAGTCAGCCAGTCAGTCAAGTCAGCCAGTCAGTCCAGCAGCCAGTCAGTCAGTCCAGCAGCCAGTCAGTCAGTCCAGCAGCCAGTCAGTCAGTCCAGCAGCCAGTCAGTCAGTCCAGCAGCCAGTCAGTCAGTCCAGCAGCCAGTCAGTCAGTCCAGCAGCCAGTCAGTCAGTCCAGCAGCCAGTCAGTCCAGCAGCCAGTCAGTCAAGCAGCCAGTCAGTCAAGCAGCCAGTCAGTCCAGCAGCCAGTCAGTCCAGCAGCCAGTCAGTCCAGCAGCCAGTCCAGTAGTCAGTCCAGCAGCCGGTCCAGCAGCCAGTCAAGCAGCCAGCCAAGCAGCCAGTCAAGTCAGCAGCAGCCGGTCAAGTCAGCCAGTCAAGTCAGCAGCAGCCAGTCAGTCAAGCAGCCAGTCCAGTAGTCAGTCCAGCAGCCGGTCCAGCAGCC
Organism: Oncorhynchus nerka; assembly: GCF_034236695.1. Taxonomy (NCBI): domain Eukaryota; kingdom Metazoa; phylum Chordata; class Actinopteri; order Salmoniformes; family Salmonidae; genus Oncorhynchus; species Oncorhynchus nerka. The sequence continues at coordinate 46,131,299 of NC_088411.1, forward strand.
AGTCAAGCAGCCAGCCAAGCAGCCAGCCAAGCAGCCGGTCAAGTCAGCCAAGCAGCCGGTCAAGTCAGCCAAGCAGCCGGTCAAGTCAGCCAAGCAGCCGGTCAAGTCAGCCAAGCAGCCAGTCAAGTCAGCCAAGCAGCCAGTCAAATCAGCCAAGCAGCCAGTCAAGTAGCCAGTCAAGCAGCCAGTCAAGTCAGCAGTTAGCCAGCCAGTCAGCCAGCCAGTCAAGTCAGCCAGCCAGCCAGTCAAGTCAGCAGTCAGCCAGCCAGCCAAACTATCCAAGCTCTGAACCCAGTCAGTGTGACGGGGTCTCACCTTCTTGGAGACTTTGGGGTAAGTCTGTGGTGCTGGTAATACTTTCTGGTTTTTAGGCGTCATTACTTCCTCCTCCTCCTCGCTCTCAGAAGACGAGTCTTCTCCATCCCTCTTTCTCTTGCCTGGGGAGGGAGAGAAGACGGGGGGGCAGGGGACATTGAGAAAACTGTCCTTGTAAATAATCGACCTTGGTTTCTAAAATAATTCAAACCTTAGTAAAGATGACATGAGAAGGAATTCTGAAATGTTTACTGATTTCCCCCATTTGAAAAGGAGAACTAAGAAGCCCAGCAGGATTCAACAGCCCAGACACTGGTGAGCTGCTGCGACACACAAACAAAAATCGGTCAATTTTACCCCTCTTGGTAAATGACTAAAATATATTTCCCTTGACCTTGTAAACTGACACTCTAACACATTAGACAACTATACTAAAAACTCACAAGACATTGATAGTAGGGCTGGGACTTCACAATACGACATCACCACCGTACTTAGGTGCCGATACGTTATGTATTGGGATTCTCACAATTCAACAGTTGAAGTCGGAAGTTTACATTCACCTTAGCCAAATACATTTAAACTCAGTTTCACAATTCCTGACATTTAATCCTCGTATTCCCTGTTTAAAGTCAGTTAGGACCATTTTATTTTAAGAATGTGAATTGTCAGAATAATAGTAGAGAGAATGATTTATTTCAGCTTTTATTTCTTTCATCACATTTCCAGTCGGTCAGAAGTTTACATACACTCAATTAGTATTTGGTAGCATTGCCTTTAACTTTTTATGGCTGCAGGGGCTTGGATGAAAAGGTGCCCGTTGTAAACAGCCAGCTTCCTCAGTCTCAGTTGCTAATATATATTAGTATTGGATAGAAAACACTAAAGTTTCCAAAACTGTCAAAATATTGTCTGTGTCTGAGTATAACAGAACTGATATTGCAGGCGAAACCCTGAGGAGAATCAAAGCAGGAAGTGGCTTCTCTTTTGAAAACTCCATGTTCCATCTCTTTGCTCCATTTAAAGGGATATGAACCAGATTCCTTTTCCTATCGCTTCTTCAAGGTGTCAGTCTTCAGACAGTTTCAGGCTTTTTTTTTTTTGAAAAATGAGCCAGAACGATAACATAACAAGTGGTCACATGAGTTTTGCTCACGCAACAGAGTTTGGATAGGTATTGCTTTTCCCTCTCCTACTCTGAAAGACATTTGCGTTTGATATATTATCGATTATATATTTTTAAAAAACAACCTGAGGATTGATTATAAAAAACGTTTGACATGTTTTTGTGGACATTATGGAAACTATTTGGAATTTGTCTGCGTTGTCGTGACCGCTCTTTCCTGTGGATTTCTGAACATAACGCGACAAACAAACTGAGGTATTTTGAAAAGATATAAAAATAATTTTTATGCAACAAAAGTTTGTTGTTGTGTAACTCGTGAGTGAAAACATCCGAAGACCATCAAAGGTAAACTATTATTTTGATTGCTTTTCTGATTTTTGTGACCGAGCTACCTGATGCTAAGTGTACTTAATGTTTTATCGTGCGATCGATAAACTTAAACGTTTGGATCGTTTTCGCCGTGGATTAACAAAATGCTTGATCTAGTTGGAAGACCCATTTGCGACCAAGCTTTAACTTCCTGACTGATGTCTTGAGATGTTGCTTCAATATATCCACATCATTTTCCTACCTCATGATGCCATCTATTTTGTGAAGTGCACCAGTCCCTCCTGCAGCAAAGCACCCCCACAACATGATGCGGCCACCCCCGTGCTTCACGGTTGGGATGGTGTTCTTCGGCTTGCAAGCCTCACCCTTTTTCCTCCAAACATAACAATGGTCATTATGGCCAAACAGTTATATTTCTGTTTCATCAGACAAGAGGACATTTCTCCAAAAAGTACGATCTTTGTCCCCATGTGCAGTTGCAAACCGAGGTCTGGCTTTTTTATGAGGGTTTTGGAGCAGTGGCTTCTTCCTTGCTGAGCGGCCTTTCAGGTCATGTCGATATAGGACTCGTTTTACTGTGGATGTAGATACTTTTGTACCCGTTTCCTCCAGCATCTTCACAAGGTCCTGTGCTGTTGTTCTGGGATTGATTTGCACATTTCGCACCAAAGTACGTTCATCTCTAGGAGACCGAACGCGTCTCCTTCCTGAGCGGTATGACGGCTGCGTGGTCCCATGGTGTTTATACTTGCATACTATTGTTTGTACAGATGAACATGGTGCCTTCAGGCATTTTGAAAGTGCTCTCAAGGATGAACCAGACTTGTGGAGGTCTAAAGTTTTCCAAGTCAACGTAGTGTATGTAAACTTCTGACCCACTGGAATTGTGATACAGTAAAATAATCTGTCTGTAAATAATTGTTGGGAAAATTACTTGTGTCATGCACAAAGTAGATGTCCTAACTGACTTGCCAAAACTATAGTTTGTTAACAAGAAATTTGTGGAGTGGTTGAAAAACGGGTTTTAATGACTCCAACCTAAGTGAATGTAAACTTCCGACTTCAACTGTGATTTTATTGTGTTTCGATGTTCCAAACATATTGCTCACAATACATCTTCTGCAGACAAGAGACAAAACAAAGTTTAGTCATGGAAATAAGTGTTGAAACAAATTGGCTCCCCATTCTTTTTTTTTTAAATGAACGAAGGAAGGAGAAATAAACACGAGATTTGCTGCAGGTACGGCTAACTAGGGCAAAAACAATATTGCAATGTCAAAACGATACATTATCGACCCCCCCCCATCACTAATTGAAATTACCAGGTTCCCAGGTTCCAGACCGAACCTTCTAGAGTTCAAAGCTCACCGTTAGTGATGGGAGTGGTGACTGCTGCCGGTGCCTTCACCTCCTCTTCCTCAGAGCTACTGTCCTGGGACGACGACGGCTCGGCAGCCTTAGCCGGTGTTGTTGCCTTGGCAGCAGGGGTAGAGGAGGCTTTAGGTGTAGCTGCCTTCTTAGTCGAGGCTGGGGTAGCTGCCTTCTTAGTCGAGGCTGGGGTAGCTGCCTTCTTAGTCGAGGCTGTTGCAGCTGCAAGGTTCAAGGTTCAATTGACGATGCATATACAAATGCAATGAAATGCTTACTAACAAATCAACCTCAAAATATAAAATAGCTATGACACGCAATAATTAGGCCTACACAGTACATATGTCAAATACATGTAGGACTGGGTCACAGTGAAGAGGCACCATGAGAAAGAGTCTGCCTTCTGAAAGCATCAGCTTCGGTTCAGCCAGCGTCTAGCGGGCATACTCGCTTAACCTCTTGCTTCTACTCGGGACGCTTGCGTCCCAACTAGAGCTCTGGAAATGCAAATGCGCTACGCTAAATGCTAATAGTATTAGTTAAAACTCAAACGTTCATTAAAATACACATGCAGGGTATCGAATTAAAGCTACACTCGTTGTGAATCCAGGCAACAAGTCAGATTTTTAAAATGCTTTTCGGCGAAAGCATGAGAAGCTATTATCTGATAGCATGTAACACCCCAAAAGACCCGCAGGGGACGTAAACAAAATAATTAGCATTTCGGCGTTACACAAACCGCACAATAAAATAGAAAACAGTCATTACCTTTCACCATCTTCTTTGTTGGCACTCCTAGATGTCCCATAAACACTATTGGGTCTTTATTTCGATTAAATCGGCCCATATAAAGCCAAGATATCGTTATATGTAGACTGTGTGATAAACGAAAAAAACATTGTTTCAAAACGTAACGTCATTTTTTTTAATTCAAAAAGTCGACGATAAACTTTCATAAAACACTTCGAAATACGTTTGTAATGCAACTTTAGGTATTAGTAAACGTTAATAAGCGATAAAATTCATCAGGAGGCGATGTAAAGATCATTAGCTGTCCGTCTGGAAAAATGTCCGGCTAGAAACTCAACGAAAATATCCGGTCCTAGACCTAAGGAAATACGGTGCCCTGCATGTGTTTGACCAAGAAAAAACTCTAAGGGAAATGACAAGACTCTAGACACCGTGTGGAAGCTGTAGGTACTGCAACCTCAGTCAATTAATTGTGGTTCACCTTTATCAATGGGTTCAAGTAGCGCATGGATATATTTTCCCATTTTCAGTGATCAGTTTTTCCTGTGCTTTTCGATGTAAATGCCGTTCTGGTAAAGCCACAGCAGTGATTTAACCAGTTATAAACGTCTGAGTGTTTTCTAACACAGACTAGGGGCATGAGTAGCAGGGCGCTGAAATGTTGCGCGATTTTTAACAGAATGTTCAAAAAAGTAGAGGGTCGACTTAAGAGGTTAAAAGACCTTCGCCTGTCCATATTGATACGCCATAGCCAGTTTTCACTTCCTCAAAGTAGTCAGAATTAATAAGAACTCAAAGAAATCTATCATTAAGTTTGACGTTTTTGAGAAAGGAGTAGTCTCTCGATGAATGACAAACAGTTAAATGAAGAATTCCCTACAGTTGACTAATCAACGACGAAGGGGCGTAGACTAGAGATCTTCACGGAGCCACCTGTCCCCAAAACCCAATCTGGGACCCGAGCAGATCCGGATCCAGAAATCAAAATCCTATCACAAGTCTAAGTCAGATCTGATATGATTATCACGGGTGATGTCAATATGTAATTTCAACTGACTTGAGTAGCACGTGTTGCTTGTTGTAGTTGGCCAATCATATGGTCATCAAATCAGCGATAGGCTAGTCGTAGAGGCTCAAAAGCCTCTGTGTGGCAAAAGTTAGGCTACACAGTACGACCCTTGCTAGAGCGTCACCTCTCTACCTCCTCTCCCTCACAGTTTCTCAGCTCCGGCCTCTTGAAACTAGGGGGCACTATTTTCATTTTTGGAAAAATAACGTTCTCAAAGTAAACAGGCTATTTTGTCAGGACCAGATAATAGAATATGCATATAATTGACAGCTAGGATAGAAAACACTCTAAAGTTTCCAAAACTGTAAAACTATTGTCTGTGAGTATAACAGAACTGATATTGCAGGTGAAAGCCTGAGAACAATCCAATCAGGAAGGGACTCTTATTTAGAGACCCCTGCGTTCCTATGCGTCCCTATTGAGCAGTGAATGAGATATCAACCAGATTCCGTTTTTCTATGGCTTATACATGGTTTCAGGCTTTTATTTTGAATGACAACATTGCGTCAGTGGTCAGCTAGAGGCTCCCTCACGGTTTCTCATCTCCGGGTTAATAAAGTAGCTTCGACTTTTCTGCGTCCCTCTCTCGGATCGGACTGGTCCGACCAGGTCTATACGGAACGGATCTGGCTGTCCTCGGATCGGACTGGTCCGACCAGGTCTATACGGAACGGATCTAGCTGTCCTCGGGTCTGTTCGGAACAGGTCTGTATATATCTTTTTTCATTTTATGTATTCTTGCATATCAGGTACGGGTGGGGAAAGCCCCAGGTCCACGTTGGAACAACTTTTTGGACCCGTGAATGACTAGCGTTTTTGGCTACCTTGGTTACCTACTTCAGCTTGCCTAGATGTCGAGAAAAGGAAAAAAACACTTGCCGAAGACCAAAACGTCACAAAATATCATAATATACGAACAAACTGTTTCGAATGGGAAGTATGTTAACTCCTTTACCCTCTTCCTCATCACTAGAGCTGTCGTCACTGCTGCTGGACTCTGCAGCTTTGGCTGAAGCAGGAGTCTTGGCTGAAGCAGGAGTCTTGGCTGAAGCAGGAGTCTTGGCTGCGGCTGTAGGTTTGGTGGTCTTTTTGGCTGCAGCGACCTCGTCCTCCGAGTCCGAGCTGTCAGAATCGGAGCTGCTCTCGGCTACGGCCTTGGTTGGGGCTAGTTTGTTCACCACGGGGGTGGCTGGTTTGGAGGCTGGTTTGGAGGCTGGTTTAGTAACAGGGGCCGGGGTAGCCTTCTTCGCTGGAGCCTCCTCTTCAGAAGAGTCGGAGTCCGAGCTGCTTTCTGCAGCAGCTGGTTTAACAACTGGGGAGACTGGTTTGGAGGCTGGTTTAGTAACAGGGGCCGGGGTAGCCTTCTTCGCTGGAGCCTCATCTTCAGAAGAGTCGGAGTCCGAGCTGCTTTCTGCAGCAGCTGGTTTAACAACTGGGGAGACTGGTTTGGAGGCTGGTTTGGAGGCTGGTTTAGTAACAGGGGCCGGGGTAGCCTTCTTAGCTGGAGCCTCATCTTCAGATGAAGAGTCGGAGTCCGAGCTGCTCTCTGCAGCAGCCTTGGCTGGGACCTTGGGGGCCGCTGCAGGTTTCTTGGTAGCTGCTGCAGGTTTCTTGGTAGCTGCTGCAGGTTTCTTGGTAGCTGCTGCAGGTTTCTTGGTAGCTGCTGCAGGTTTCTTGGTAGCTGCTGCAGGTTTGGCTGGGGCCTCGTCCTCAGAGCTGCTGTCAGAGTCTACAGGACCGAGGGGAACATGTCAGATTCAGTCCAGGTCTGATATTATTATTCCCAGACACTTTAATAATAGAAAAGAGTCACTAATATAGATGACAAACGAACGAAGAACAGCCAACAAAACCGTGGTTAAAGCACTCAATATTTTACATACAAGGTAAGTGAACTTCCAAGCTTAGTTTACCATCTTAAAACAACAGGGTGAGAATAGAAGCAACATGTCAGATCTGATAGTTCTCGTGTTAGTGACGTCTATCTAGCCAACTACTAGCCCTGCGCAAGAGCGCAGAGAAGCCCTGCGCAAGAGCGCAGAGAAGCCCTGCGCAAGAGCGCAGAAAAGCCCTGCGCAAGAGCGCAGAAAAGCCCTGCGCAAGAGCGCAGAAAAGCCCTGCGCTCTTAGAAAAGCCCTGCGCAAGAGCGCAGAAAAGCACTGCACAAGAGCGCAGAAAAGCACTGCACAAGGCCGTAGAGGTGCAAAAGGTGAGTATGATTAGCAACATACTGTTTACCGTTTTTTGTAACATAAATCCTGTTGATATTGAAACAAGCCAAGCATGTTCTTCCCCAGCTTGAGTTCCAGATCTTTCTGTGTTATCTTACCACAACTCATTGGCGTGACAATGACACAGGAGTTAGAGTCTGGAACTCAGTCTCCTCTAGTTGTCAGTTCCAAAAAAGGACTCAGTCCTATTTAGTCTATTTTACCTGAGCTTGACGAGTCAGCTTTCTTAGCAGGAGTGGCCTTGGCAGGAGTGGCCTTGGCAGGAGGGGCCTTGGCAGGAGGGCCTTGGCAGGAGGGGCCTTGGCAGGAGGGGCCTTGGCAACAGGCTTCTTAGCTTCTTTCTCATCTTCTGAGCTTGAGTCAGAGGAGGATTCTGCAGCCTTGCCTGGGGTCCCCGTAGGAGTCGCCTTAGCTGGTGCCACTTTCACTGTCACCTCTTCTTCATCCTCTGAGCTCGAGTCCGAGGAAGAATCTTCTGACGGGGCAGCCTTAGCCGGGGCAGCCTTAGCCGGGGCAGCCTTAGCCGGGGCAGCCTTAGCCGGGGCAGCCTTAGCCGGGGCAGCCTTAGCCGGGGCCTTTTTTGCTTCTTCATCTTCAGAGCTAGAGTCTTAAGAGAGGAACAAGAGAAGAAATGAGACTGATGTTCACTTCAACTTTAAAATAAAACCCCAATGTTATGCAAACTCAGGGATGTTCAAACAGAACGTTTTGCAACTAGAACGAAAATGTATATTGGACAAATTCAACTTCCTGCTGTTTCATTCCTTTTGCAAAACTTTTCTTAAATGGAAGCAAAACAAAAGTGTAATGAATACGCCCCAGGTATAACGAACTGGTTTTTCAGTAGGACCGATTGGAATAATGGCTACCTCTGTATTTTACGTGAGAATCACTCTGAGAGCCATCAGGTGACCACTTGCGCAATGTAGCCGCTTACGGGTATTCTTCAACATAAATGCGTAAAACTACGTCACAATGCTGTAGACACCTTGGGGAATACGGAGACAAAGTAATCTGGTTGATAGCCCATGCACTGCTCAATAGGGACGCATTGGAACGCAGAGCTTTCAAAAGATGAGTCACTTCCGGATTGGATTTTTTAGGCTTTCGCCCTTCAATATCAGTTCTGTTATACTCACTTATTTTCCACCATAATTTGCAAAAAAATTAATTAAAAATCCTACAATGTGATTTTCTGGATTTTTTTTCTCTCATTTTGTCTGACATAGTTGAAGTGTACCTATGATGAAAATTACAGGCCTCTCTCGTCTTTTTAAGTGGGAGAACTTGCAGAATTGGTGGCTGACTAAATACTTTTTTGCCCCCCTTTAGGCCTTAGACTCTGAAGAAATAGACTTCAATTAAGCCCTTGTTTGTTTGTAAAGTCAAATTAATATGAAGACCATTGTTTAAATCAATTACTCGGATTAGTATAGGTGTCTCCGTCTGTTGCTGTGCCAGACATAAGGGAGGTATATTTAACTCCAGGTGTCTCCGTCTGTTGCTGTGCCAGACATAAGGGAGGTATATTTAACCCCAGGTGTCTCCGTCTGTTGCTGTGCCAGACATAAGGGAGGTATATTTAACTCCAGGTGTCTCCGTCTGTTGCTGTGCCAGACATAAGGGAGGTATATTTAACTCCAGGTGTCTCCGTCTGTTGCTGTGCCAGACATAAGGTGTCTCCGGTATATTTTAACCCCAGGTGTCTCCGTCTGTTGCTGTGCCAGACATAAGGGAGGTATATTTAACTCCAGGTGTCTCCGTCTGTTGCTGTGCCAGACAGAAGGGAGGTATATTTAACTCCAGGTGTCTCCGTCTGTTGCTGTGCCAGACATAAGGGAGGTATATTTAACTCCAGGTGTCTCCGTCTGTTGCTGTGCCAGACATAAGGGAGGTATATTTAACTCCAGGTGTCTCCGTCTGTTGCTGTGCCAGACATAAGGGAGGTATATTTAACTCCAGGTTTCTCCGTCTGTTGCTGTGCCAGACATAAGGGAGGTATATTTAACTCTCCAGGTGTCTCCGTCTGTTGCTGTGCCAGACATAAGGGAGGTATATTTAACCCCAGGTTTCTCTGTCTGTTGCTGTGCCAGACATAAGGGAGGTATATTTAACCCCAGGTTTCTCTGTCTGTTGCTGTGCCAGACAGAAGGGAGGTATATTTAACTCCAGGTGTCTCCGTCTGTTGCTGTGCCAGACAGAAGGGAGGTATATTTAACTCCAGGTGTCTCCGTCTGTTGCTGTGCCAGACATAAGGGAGAGGTATATTTAACTCCAGGTTTCTCTGTCTGTTGCTGTGCCAGACATAAGGGAGTTTCTCTGTATATTTAACTCCAGGTTTCTCCGTCTGTTGCTGTGCCAGACATAAGGGAGGTATATTTAACTCCAGGTTTCTCTGTCTGTTGCTGTGCCAGACATAAGGGAGGTATATTTAACCCCAGGTTTCTCTGTCTGTTGCTGTGCCAGACATAAGGGAGGTATATTTAACTCCAGGTTTCTCTGTCTGTTGCTGTGCCAGACATAAGGGAGGTATATTTAACCCCAGGTTTCTCTGTCTGTTGCTGTGCCAGACAGAAGGGAGGTATATTTAACTCCAGGTGTCTCCGTCTGTTGAATGAAATAAAAATTTAACCCCAGGTTTCTCTGTCTGTTGCTGTGCCAGAAAAGGTAGGTAATTTAACTTATTTTTTCTGTTGCTGTAGACAGAAGGGAGCTAAAGGTTTAAAAGGTGCTGTTCCCTTCCTATTGCACTGCGGTTGCAAGGTGTCTCTCAGGAATGAAATAAAAATGTAACTTGACTTATTTTTAAAAAGGTAGGGTAACTTTCTTATTTTTTTTAAAAGGGTAACTAAAGCTAAAGGTTTAGAAAATGATCAGTTAACTTCCTCATTCAGTCTTAAAACGCATCCCACGCGCAGTTGTGCTGTTGAGCTCCCATCTGAAGGCTGGAGGGCATTTAGGATGTACTGTTGAGCTCCCATCGGATGGCATTTAGGATGTACTTTTGAGCTCCCATCTGATGGCATTTAGGATGTACTGTTGAGCTCCCATCTGATGGCATTTAGGATGTACTGTTGAGCTCCCATCGGAGGGCATTTAGGATGTACTGTTGAGCTCCCATCGGAGGGCATTTAGGATGTACTGTTGAGCTCCCATCGGATGGCATTTAGGATGTACTGTTGAGCTCCCATCTGATGGCATTTAGGATGTACTGTTGAGCTCCCATCGGAGGGCATTTAGGATGTACTGTTGAGCTCCCATCGGATGGCATTTAGGATCTACTGTTGAGCTCCCATCGGAGGGCATTTAGGATCTACTGTTGAGCTCCCATCTGAAGGCATTTAGGATGTACTGCGGATCGCTAAAATATCCTAATGATTATGATCACACTTCATCAATTCATATATTATGGAGACACTGAAGGAATTAAGGTTTAGTATGGTTCAGAAACTTGAGAACCAAGCTGGAGTTATCAGTGTAGCCCCATCACCTGGACATGTGGAAGTCCTGCATCTTCACACCAAGAGTAAAAACCTCCAGGCTTCCTTTAAAACTGTCTATTTACTGGAGGGGGGGGGGGGGGGTTATTAACTACAGGGGGCAGTTAGGGGAAAAAGTAATCCCGCCGGAATCGTCCTTCGGAATAACGGACATTCTGGAGTAAATTTACATAACCAACGTTCTCTAGCAATACCGGTCCCGTGTGAGTAGGTCTTTGGTCAAAGCGACGAACAAGTGTCACGTGAAGAGAGCTGGAGAGAATGTTTCTCCTAAACAAAATGGCGGATTTTGGTAAACAGACGTTTTCAGTATAGAAATGTCTGTGATGACGTTGCAGAGTCAGCAACACGGAGGCTGTGCGATAAACACGTTGATGTTCTGTGGTGGTCGCTGCAGCAGTGAGGATAGACAACGGGCACGTGTCATGGTCAGCCGCTCTCCGGGAAACTTATTTTTGTACGGTCCAGGAAGTCTGAGTCCGGCCCGGCACAAATCAATTGCTGCTCGGACTCCCTCTAGACATTTGTGTGTCTTAACTTCTTCGATATAGGGGGCGCTCTTTTAATTTTTGGCTAAAAAAACGTTCCCGTTTTAAACAAGATATTTTGTCACGAAAAGATGCTCGACTATGCATGTAATTGACAGCCTTGGAAAGAAAAAACTCTGACGTTTCCAAAACTGCAAAGATATTATCTGTGAGTGCCCCAGAACTAATGCTACAGGTGAAACCAAGATGAAATTTCATACAGGAAATGCCCCAGATTTTGAAGGCGCTGTGTTCCAATGTCTCCTTATATGGCTGTGAATGCGCCAGGAATGAGCCTACACTTTCGGTCGTTTCCCCAAGGTGTCTGCAGCATTGTGACGTATTTGTAGGCATATCATTGGAAGATTGACCATAAGAGACTACATTTACCAGGTGTCCGCTCGGTGTCCTCCATCGAAACTATTGCGTAATCTCCAGGTGCGTGCATTTTTCCATTTTGTTCAGAGGAGAAACCAAACTGCCACGAGTGATTATCATCGAATAGATATGTGAAAAACACCTTGAGGATTGATTCTAAACAACGTTTGCCATGTTTCTGTCGATATTATGGAGTTAATTTGGAAAAAAGTTTGCCGTTGTAATGACTGAATTTTCTGTTTTTTTTCTTATCCAAACGTGATGAACATAACGGAGCGATTTCTCCTACACAAGTAATCTTTTTGGAAAAACGGAACATTTGCTATCTAACTGAGAGTCTCCTCATTGAAAACATCCGAAGTTCTTCAAAGGTAAATGATTTTATTTGAATTCTTTCCTTGTTTTTGTGAAAATGTTGCCTGCTGAATGCTAGGCTTAATGCTATGCTAGCTATCAATACTCTTACACAAATGCTGGTGTAGCTATGGTTGAAAAGCATATTTTGAAAATCTGAGATGACAGTGTTGTTAACAAAAGGCTAAGCTTGTGAGTGAATATATTTCTTTCATTTCATTTGCGATTTTCATGAATAGTTAACGTTGCGTTATGGTAATGAACTTGAGGCTATGATTACGCTCCCAGATTCGGGATTGCTCGACGCAAGAAGTTAAGTAACCAAACAGTGTGCTTAAAGCATCAGACAAGCTCAGTGAATATAGTTGATTTGATTATATGGAAAAATTTTCATTTACATTTTTTTTTTTTTATTATTTTTTTTTTATATATATTATTTTTTATCGGCGTGGTAACAACAGACTTTCTGCCGTACATTCCTTCAAACTACAATAAAACCCTTAAATGATCCTAAAGACATTTCTGATCAGCTCTATGCAACATCCTTAAACAATTTCCTGAGGTAAAGGGAAATTATTCCTTAAGGTAAACCCTTAACAAAAGGCTAAGCTGTGTTCCACTATATTTCACTTGTGATTTCATGAATATGAATATTTTCTAGTAATATTTTTTGTCCGTTGCGTTATGCTAATTAGTGTCAGTTGATGACAATTCTCCCAGATCCGGGAGGGGTAGTTCTAAGTTAAGGAATACACAAGGTGTTTTACGCAACCAGGCCCTGGAGGACTGAAGGTGGGAAACCCTGCTCTAGAACCTTTAGAACCTAGGCCTAGACCAATTACAATCTACAGCCTTTAGAACCTAGGCCTAGACCAATTACAATCTACAGCCTTTAGAAGCTAGGCCTAGACCAATTACAATCTACAGTCTTTAGAAGCTAGGCCTAGACCAATTACAATCTACAGCCTTTAGAAGCTAGGCCTAGACCAATTACAATCTACAGCCTTTAGAAGCTAGGCCTAGACCAATACAATCTACAGCCTTTAGAATCTACAGCTAGGCCTAGACCAATTACAATCTACAGCCTTTAGAAGCTAGGCCTAGACCAATTACAATCTACAGCCTTTAGAAGCTAGGCCTAGACCAATTACAATCTACAGCCTTTAGAAGCTAGGCCTAGACCAATTACAATCTACAGCCTTTAGAAGCTAGGCCTAGACCAATTACAATCTACAGCCTTTAGAAGCTAGGCCTAGACCAATTACAATCTACAGCCTTTAGAAGCTAGGCCTAGACCAATTACAATCTACAGCCTTTAGAAGCTAGGCCTAGACCAATTACAATCTACAGCCTTTAGAAGCTAGGCCTAGACCAATTACAATCTACAGCCTTTAGAACCTAGGCCTAGACCAATTACAATCTACAGCCTTTAGAACCTAGGCCAATTACAATCTACAGCCTTTAGAACCTAGCTCTAGAACAATTACGATCTACAGCCTTTAGAAGCTAGGCCTAGACCAATTACAATCTACAGCCTTTAGAACCTAGGCCTAGACCAATTACAATCTACAGCCTTTAGAACCTAGGCCTAGACCAATTACAATCTACAGCCTTTAGAACCTAGCTCTAGAACAATTACGATCTACAGCCTTTAAAAACAAGGTCTAGAACCTTTAGAATCTACGTCCAGAACTTACCTGAGCTCTCAGAGCTGGACTCGGCCTTCTTAGCAGCAGCAGGTTTAGGGGTCACAGTCTTTGCTGGGGTAGACTTCACAGGGACTGCTTTAACGGAGGAGAATAATGTGTCAGAGATCCCTCATTGTAAACACGGGATGCTTTAGCTATTGATGATAAAAAGCAGACACTAGTCATTTAGAAGACACTAATCCAGAGAGACTAGCATTCGGTGCATTCAACTAAAGGAAAGTAGGTAGAGAGTCATGTATCACATGTACAACCGTCTATTGTTACGTTTTGCTTTGCATTAGTAAAGACACAGAGCAGAGCACTCAATGTTCAGACAGGATCACCACTTAGAAAAGGGGACGAGGGAACTGTCCAAAAATCTGTCTTGACTCCTGCTACTAAAACAGCCGCAACTCACTACAACCGCCGCCACCACTTACTAAACCTACTACTAACAGTACTACATAGAACGCACTGTTTACTAAAAACATAAGTAGTAAGCAACAAATATCAGCATACTACCCATCTGTAGATGACCCCTTCTCAGTATAGAAGTATAGCTTCCCTTATTCTGATTATCAGCTATTGTCATAAGGGAGAAAAGACTATTCTCTTCCTCAAACAGTACGCCAGGAACTCTACTCGATGAAAAGTCAAAAATCATTTTCAAAACTATAAAAACTATTTTCGTATATATATATACCCAAAAAGCAAGTATGGGTATTCTGACACGTCCAAGGGGGTTCAGTAGTTGTTACCTGACACTTCCTCCTCCCTGCTGGCTGAGGAGCGGTCCTTTTTGGCCTTGCTGGCCACTGTAGGAGCCAAGGTCTTCTTTACGGCAGCTCCAGGGGGTGGAACTGCACTGTATTCACCTACACACACACACACACACACACACACACACACACGAGGCATCAGCATGAACAGAGTGCTAAAAACAAATAGTGTGTGTGTGCTGTTGGTAAATCATGTGGTTCAACTCTAATGCAGGAAATACTTGGGTGTTATATAGATACAGTACCTTAAGTATGCAGACCACATGACTTAATCCACCTTGTTACATTACAGCCTTATTCTTAAATGAATTAAATCGTCTCCCCCCCCCCTCATCAATCTACACACAATACCCCATAATGACATCACAATACCCCATAATGACATCACAATACCCCATAATGACAAAAGCAAAAACAGGTTTAGAAATTTTAGGAAATGTCAACAAAACAAAATGAAATAGTAATTACAGCCTGGAGTCTTCTTGGGTATGACGCTACAAGCTTGGCACACCTGTATTTGGGGAGTTTCTCCCATTCTTCTCTGCAGATCCTCTCAAGCTCCGTCAGGTTGGATGGGGAGCGTTGCTGCACAGCTATTTTCAGGTCTCTTCAGAGATGTTTGATCGGGTTCTAGTCCGGGCTCTGGCTGGGCCACTCAAACACTTGTCCAAACGCTATTGCTGCATTGTCATGGCGGTGTGCTTAGGGTCGTTGTCCTGTTGGAAGGTGAACCTTCACCACAGTCTGAGGTCCTGAGCGCTCTGGAGCAGGTTTTTATCAAGCTTCTTTGATCCATTCATCTTTCCCCTTGATCCTGACTACTCTCCCAGTCCCTGCCTCTGAAAAACATCCCCACAGCATGATACTGCCACCACCACGCCTCCCCGTACGGATGGTGCCAGGTTTCCTCCAGATGTGACGCATGTCAACCTTGGTATCATCAGACCAGAGAATCATGTTTATGGTCTTTCGGTGCCTTTTGGCAAACTCCAAGCGGGCTATCATGTGCATTTTACTGAGGAGTGGCTTCCGTCTGGCCACTACCATAAAGGCCTGATTGGTGGAGAGCTGCAGAGATGGTTGTCCTTCTGGAAGTTTCTCCCATCTCCACAAAGGAACTCTGTCAGAGTGACCATCAGGTTCTTGGTCACCTCCCTGACCAAGGCCCTTCTCCCCCGATTGCTTCGTTTGGCCGGGCGGCCAGCTCTAGGAAGAGTCTTTGTGATTCTAAACTTCTTACATTTCAGAATGATGGAGGCCACTGTGTTCTTGAGGAACTTCAATGCTTCAGAAATGTGTTGATACCCTTCCCCAGATCGGTGCCTCGGCTCAATCCTGTCTCTGAGCTCTATGGACAATTCCTTCGATCTCATGGCTTGATTTTTGCTCTGACCTGCACTGTCAACTGTCGGACCTTATATAGACAGGTGTGTGTCTTTCCAAATCATGTCCAATCAATTTAATATACCACAGATGAACTCCAATCAAGTTGTAGAAACATCTCAATGATGATCAATGGAAACCGGATGGACCTGAGCTCAATTTCGAGTCTCGTAGCAAAGTGTCTGAATACTTATGTAAATAAGGTATTTCTATTTATTAATAAATACATTTGCAAAAATTTCTAAAAAGCTGTTTTTGCTTTGCATTATGGGGTAGTGTGTGTAGATTAAATAAATAATTCTCAATCCATTTTAGAATAAGGCTGTAACGTAAAAATGTGGGAAAAGCCGATGGGTCTGAATACTTGGGTTCAACTGTAAAAAACACTGTTATAGGGGGGTTCACAGCAGAACCAGGCGGGTACACGGCTACACAGCAGAACCAGGCGGGTACATGGCTTCACAGCAGAACCAGGCGGGTACACGGCTTCACAGCAGAACCAGGCGGGTACACGGCTTCACAGCAGAACCAGGCGGGTTCACGGCTACACAGCAGAACCAGGCGGGTACACGGCTACACAGCAGAACCAGGCGGGTACACGGCTACACAGCAGAACCAGGCGGGTACACGGCTACACAGCAGAACAAGGCGGGCACACGGCTTCACAGCAGAACCAGGCGGGTAAAGTGAGTTGGAATTGACCTTCCACCACATGACTGGTCATTAAGGGCGTTCTACAGATCTCCATACCCTGAGTATATGGTACCACCGGAATTGCACACAAGGGGGCACACAAACTATGCTAACAAACGCTAAAAAAAAGTACAAGTAAAGGTCCATAGCGGACCCTAGCTAAATGCTAACAGGTGCAAGTAGGCAAACTAAATGCAAGGAAAGACAATAATTACATATAGGGCCCTAAAAAACCTACGATGAAGATAACTCAGAAGGAATCACAGAATACAGACATTAAGAAAGTAATGTAACTTTGTAGAAAATCGACTAAATGTACTAAACTTATTAGGGAAAAAAAAGAAATTGCACCAAGTTAAATCAATCATAAAGACATGAACAAAACGCATCAGTGATTTGATTCGTCTGCGTTGGGCGCGTACCTTAATCTTCCCTTTGTGTAGCCGTAAGCTATGTCCTCTGGCAGAGAGAGAAAAGGCTCCCCCAAAAGACTACTCAACTAAAATGTTAACTACAAAGTAGCATATGCCGATCTGGCAGAATTATATTGTAGTTTGCATTTGTTCCCGCAAACTCTGCAAATCACATGAGTGCTATCGAATCGTAGCTAACCAGTCTCTCTTGCATTAAGATATTTAGCTGGCTAACATTATAGCGAATTTAAAGTTTAACTGTGGACGTCAGTTCTGTTTGCGCCTAAACAAACATGTGAACGTCTCAATTACATTTTTGTGGCGGAAAAAACGCAAAATCATACTGTCGTTATGTCACAATACCCCGGTATGCCGCCCAAGCCTACTCATTGGTCATAAGCCTCAGTATAATCACTCTCCTAATAAATAACCAGTGATCAGGCATATAGAGATACAGATAGATAATAATAATAACACAGTTTGATACTACTAGACATGAACACACACCTGGTTTGGCCTTCTTGCTGGGAGGAGTCTCCTCTTCATCTGAAGAAGAGTCATCGCTGCTAGACTCGGCTGCCTTAGCAGGAGTCTTAGCCGGAGGGGTCTTGACAGGACCAGGGGTCTTAGCTGGAGGGGTCTTGACAGGACCAGGGGTCTTAGCTGGAGGGGTCTTGACAGGACCAGGGGTCTTAACCGGAGGGGTCTGTTAGGAGAGACTGGGTCAGTAGTGGAAGCAAAGCTTTCCCTTATCTGGCTACTTTGTAGACACTGAAGAAAGAATAGCAGCCGAAAGGCGTAAATGTTTTAATTGCCGTTGTGGACATGCCAAAATAATAAAGGAATTTTATCTCAAACCAAATATGAAGAGTGCAGTGGCAGGTTTTTTTTGTAATTACACATCTTCATAAACAAATCTACAATATACATATTTTATGAATGAGTTTCACCGTTAAAGTCGGTTCTAGTTTTTTTTTTTCTTCTTCCATTTCCCCCCAAAAATATTCAACATTCACTCCACAATATATATAGTCCCTTTCTGCATCGTATGGCCGTGGCACACAAGGCTGGTTTGACCGATCAAGGAGATACTGAGCAGTAAGTAGGGATGGAAACTGGCAACACAGCTCCCATGGTACCTTGAACACCTGTGCTGGGGTGTATCCACTAGGATGCATACGTAACCAATCAGAAAGCTGTCCTGGGGTGTATCCACTAGGATGCATACGTAACCAATCAGAAAGCTGTCCTGGGGTGTATCCACTAGGATGCATACGTAACCAATCAGAAAGCTGTCCTGGGGTGTATCCACTAGGATGCATACGTAACCAAACAGAAAGCTGTCCTGGGGTGTATCCACTAGGATGCATACGTAACCAATCAGAAAGCTGTCCTGGGGTGTATCCACTAGGATGCATACGTAACCAAACAGAAAGGTGTCCTGGGGTGTATCCACTAGGATGCATACGTAACCAAACAGAAAGCTGTCCTGGGGTGTATCCACTAGGATGCATACGTAACCAAACAGAAAGCTGTCCTGGGGTGTATCCACTAGGATGCATACGCAACCAAACAGAAAGCTGTCCTGGGGTGTATCCACTAGGATGCATACGTAACCAAACAGAAAGGTGTCCTGGGGTGTATCCACTGGGATGCATACGTAACCAATCAGAAAGCTGTCCTGGGGTTTTTTGTTGTTGTTTTTTTTTGTTTTTTTCCACCTTTATTTAACCAGGTAGGCTAGTTGAGAACAAGTTCTCATTTGCAACTGCGACCTGGCCAAGATAAAGCATAGCAGTGTGAACAGACAACACAGAGTTACACATGGAGTAAACAATTAACAAGTCAATAACACAGTAGAAAAAAAGGGGAGTCTATATACAATGTGTGCAAAAGGCATGAGGAGGTAGGCGAATAACTACAATATTGCAGATTAACACTGGAGTGATAAATTATCAGATGATCATGTACAGGTAGAGATATTGGTGTGCAAAAGAGCAGAAAAGTAAATAAATAAAAACAGTATGGGGATGAGGTAGGTGAAAATGGGTGGGCTGTTTACCAATAGATTATGTACAGCTGCAGCGATCGGTTAGCTGCTCAGGTAGCAGATGTTTGAAGTTGGTGAGGGAGATAAGTCTCCAACTTCAGCGATTTCACAGGCAGCAGAGTACTGGAACAATGTTGGCTTTAGGTTCCAGTCACAGGCAGCAGAGTACTGGAACGAATAAGGCGGATCGAATGAGGTGTTGGCTTTAGGGATGATCAGTGAGATACACCTGCTGGAGCGCGTGCTACGGATGGGTGTTGCCATCGTGACCAGTGAACTGAGATAAGGCGGAGCTTTACCTAGGGGTGTATCCACTAGGATGCATACGTAACCAATCAGAAAGCTGTCCTGGGGTGTATCCACTAGGATGCATACGTAACCAAACAGAAAGCTGTCCTGGGGTGTATCCACTGGGATGCAAACAGAAGATGAAATGAAAGGGGACCTACCTCAATTTCTCCAATAGAGAACCCCAATTCCGGTGCAAAATGTTTTGCAATGGTGTGTAACTAATGAATACACCTCAGGTGAGGTGGTGGTGCGTTGTGGATCAGTTTCAGTACCTTAGCGGGCGCTTCATCTTCGCTGGAGCTGTCCTCACTGCTGCTGGTCTCAGCCTTCTTCTGAGCTGCTGCTTTGGCGGTCGTCCCTGCCTTAGGGGTCGCGGCTGCCTTAGGGGTCGCGGCTGCAGCTTTTCCTTCTACAGAGCAAGAAGAACAGTCAGTAAGAGAGTAAGAAGCTGAACTGATTGAAAAGATGCTCATAAAAAATATGAGATCCTGTCGTAAAGCAGCATTTCTTAAAATTATGGGTTGCAAAGGACCTGCTAATGGTGGGTCAAGCAAGTTCTTAAAAAGTATGGGTCACGGACCCAAGTAAGGTCGCAACAATACAGGTATATCATTTTTTTGCCATTGCAAAAATGAAAACAAAGCAGACCAAATTCTTCAGTCCTAAAAAACAAAAACACTAAGTCAAATAGCTAAGACAATAAATGGGACTCTGTATGACAACATAATTTTGCCACAACTTTGGAAGTATGCTTGGGGTCATTGTCCATGTGGAAGACCCATTTGCGACCAAGCTTTAACTTCCTGACTTATGCCTTGAGATGTTGCTTCAATATATCCACATAATTTCCCTTCCTCATGATGCCATCTATTTTGTGAAGTGCACCAGTCCCTCTTGCAGCAAAGCACCCCCACAACATGATGCCGCCACCCCCGTGCTTCGCGGTTGGGATGGTGTTCTTCGGCTTGCTACTATGGATATAGATACTTTTGTATCCGTTTCCTCCAGCATCTTCACAAGGTCCTTTGCTGTTGTTCTGTGATTGATTTGCACTTTTCGCACCAAAGTACGTTCATCTCTAGGAGACCGAACGAGTCTCCTTCCTGAGCAGTATGATGGCTGCGTGGTTCCATGGTGTTTATACTTGAGTATTATTGTCTGTACATATGAACGTGGTTCCTTCAGGCATTTGGAAATTGCTCCCAAGGATGAACCAGACTTGTGGAGGTCTACAAAAAAAAATTCTGAGGTCTTGGCTGATTTCTTTTGATTTCCCCATGATGTCAAGCAAAGGGGCACTGAGTTTGAAGGTAGGCCTTGAAATACATCCACAGGTACATCTCCAATTGACTCATTATGTCAATTAGCCTATCAGAAGCTTCTAAAGCCATGTCATAATGTTTATTAAAGCCACAGTCAACGCAGTGCATGTAAACTTCTGACCCACTGGAATTGGGATACAGTGAAATAATCTGTCTGTAAACATTTGTTGGAAAAATTACTTGTGTCATGCACAAAGTAGATGTCCTAACTGACTTGCCAAAACTATAGTTTGTTAACAAGAAATTTGTGGAATGGTTGAAAAATGAGTTTTAACCTAAGTGCATGTAAACTTCCGACTTCCAACTTTACATAGCGGCACTGGCTTTACTCAAGGACAGTGGCATGTCATTAGTAAAGATTGAAAATAGTAAGGGACCTAGACAGCTGCCCTGGGGAATTCCAGATTCTACCTCGATTATGTTTGAGAGGCTTCCATTAACGAAAACCCTCTGTTCTGTTAGACAGGTAACTCTCTATCCACAATATCGCAGCGGGTATAAAACCATTTTTCCAGCATCAAACTATGATTGATAATGTCAAAAGTCTAACAAAACAGCTCCCACACTATTTCTCTCAGCCAATAAGCAGTCGTTTGTGTAAGTGCTGTGCTTCTTGAACGTCCTTCCCTATAAGCGTGCTGAAAGTCTGTTGTCATTTTGATAACAGAAAAATAACATTGTATCTGGTCAAACAATTTCTTTCAAAAGTTTACTACGGGTTGGTAACAGGCTGATTGATCGCATATTGGAGCCAGTAAAGGAAGCTATTATTATAACTATTCTTGGGTAGCGGAATGACCTTTGCTTCCCTCCAAGCCTGAAGGCAAACACTCTCTAATAGGCTTAAATTGGAAACATGGCAAATAGGAGCAGCAATACAATCCACTATTATCCTCAGTAATTTTCCATCCAAATTGTAACGTCAATTGAAAAGTAGAAATCTTGCGCCACGCCGCTCCTCAGACTCCGCCTCTCGTAAGTGGGAAAAAAATCCTCAATTTACTGTTGCTTTAGAATAGTAGAATAGACAAACTGCAATTTCGAAATTTGGTTGTGCCCAGGGGCCCTGATCCTCTTGGGACCCCCATTTATTTTGTTCGTCCCTCAGATATCATTAAGTTAAAATCATTAAGTGAAACTTCCGGGTTGGAGCGAGCCGGTCGCATCCGCGCTTCGGTCTGCAGGTTGTATAACTTTTTCATTACATTTCATTATAGTACAACGGTCTGATTTGTCTAATCTTAGCAATTTCTTCTTAGCTAGCTACATAGTCGTCGTTGTATCAAAGATAATTGCGTAATTATCGTATTTCGTCGTCCTCCTATCTGCCCAACACGTTCACCGTCTACCGTAGCACTGTAGTAACTATCACACTCAACTGAACGACTTGATTAGTGTAGTATTAGCTAGCTACATAGTTGTCTTTGCTGTCTTCGTATCCAAGATAATTGTGTAGTTAGAGTGTGTAGTCTTAGAGTGATTATCTTAATTTACCGAGGTTAGCTAGCCAGCTATTTTGTCGTCCTTAACGTAGGAGACACTCCTAGCTAGCCAATAGCCAGCCAACGTCTACTGAATAGAACTTTCGCATTCCGGTCGCATTCCGCTTCGCTCCACAGGTAGTATCACATTTTCATTTAATTTCATTACAGTCCCAACGGTGTGATTTGTTTGATCGTAGCTAGCTACATAGCTAGCTACATAGCCGTCTTTGTTTCAAAGATAATTGTGTAGTCTAGAGCGATTTTCTAGGTTAGCTAGCCAGCTATTGTCGTTCTCCTAACGCAACGTAACGTAACCAACACTGCTAGCTAGCCAGCTAGCCCCCAGCAGCATTGTAGAAACTTCACACTCAACGGAACGACTTGATTAGGGTAGTGTCAACAACGCAGCTAGCCTACCTCAGCAGTACTGTATCATTTTAATCATTTTAGTCAATTAGATTCTTGCTACGTAAGCTTAACTTTCTGAACATTCGAGACGTGTAGTCCACTTGTCATTCCAATCTCCTCTGCATTAGCGTAGCCTCTTCTCTAGCCTGTCAACTATGTGTCTGTCTATCCCTGTTCTCTCCTCTCTGCACAGACCATACAAACGCTCCACACCGCATGGCCGCGGCCACCCTAATCTGGTGGTCCCAGCGCGCACGACCCACGTGGAGTTCCAGGTCTCCGGTAGCCTCTGGAACTGCCGATCTGCGGCCAACAAGGCAGAGTTCATCTCAGCCTATGCCTCCCTCCAGTCCCTCAACTTCATGGCTCTGACGGAAACATGGATCACCACAGACAACACCGCTACTCCTACTGCTCTCTCTTCGTCCGCCCACGTGCTCTCGCACACCCCGAGAGCTTCTGGTCAGCGGGGTGGTGGCACCGGGATCCTCATCTCTCCCAAGTGGTCATTCTCTCTTCTCCCTTACCCATCTGTCTATCGCCTCCTTTGAATTCCATGCTGTCACAGTTACCAGCCCTTTCAAGCTTAACATCCTTATCATTTATCGCCCTCCAGGTTCCCTCGGAGAGTTCATCAATGAGCTTGATGCCTTGATAAGCTCCTTTCCTGAGGACGGCTCACCTCTCACAGTTCTGGGCGACTTTAACCTCCCCACGTCTACCTTTGACTCATTCCTCTCTGCCTCCTCCTTTCCACTCCTCTCCTCTTTTGACCTCACCCTCTCACCTTCCCCCCCTACTCACAAGGCAGGCAATACGCTCGACCTCATCTTTACTAGATGCTGTTCCTCCACTAACCTCATTGCAACTCCCCTCCAAGTCTCCGACCACTACCTTGTATCCTTTTCCCTCTCGCTCTCATCCAACACTTCCCACACTGCCCCTACTCGGATGGTATCGCGCCGTCCCAACCTTCGCTCTCTCTCCCCCGCTACTCTCTCCTCTCTTCAGAAAACACTGAATTTCTCATTTGGCTCCCAGGCTGAAGAAGTTTAAGAAACCCTGTCGTAAAGTTTTTGTCTTGGTAAGGCTCCCCGAGCGGCCCAGTGGTGTAAGGCACTGCATCTCAGTGCTAGAGGAGTCACTACAGACCCTGGTTCAATTCCAGGCACAACCGGCCATGATTCGAAGTCCCATAGGTTGGCACACAATTGTCCCAGCGTCATCCGGGGTTTGGCCGGGGTAGGCCGTCATTGTAAATAAGAATTTGTTCTTAACTGACTTGCCTAGTTAAATAAAGAGGCAAAAATAGTGGACTTCATAGTTAAACAAAGGTTAAATGCACTCGCTAGCTAGGTTAAATGCACTCGCTAGCTAGGTTAAATGCACTCGCTAGCTAGGTTAAATGCACTCGCTAGCTAGGTTAAATGCACTCGCTAGCTAGGTTAAATGCACTCGCTAGCTAGGTTAAATGCACTCGCTAGCTAGGTTAAATGTACTCGCTAGCTAGGTTAAATGTACTCACTGGCCACAGGGGCTTTAGCTGGAGCCTCATCTTCAGATGACTCACTGCTCGAGCTGGAGTCCTTTTTCCTGACTGCTGCCACGACAGGGGTCTTCACTGGGGCTTTGGCTGCTGCCGCGACAGGGGTCTTCACTGGGGCTTTGGCTGCTGCCGCGACAGGGGTCTTCACTGGGGCTTTGGCTGCTGCCGCGACAGGGGTCTTCACTGGGGCTTTGGCTGCTGCCGCGACAGGGGTCTTCACTGGGGCTTTGGCTGCTGCAGGCTTCTGTTAGCAGAGAAGAGGAGCAGATGTCAAACTAATGTTTCACCAACAAGCTGCCTTCATCAGGGGGCACACAAATATATTGTTCATTCGTCCGCCTACAGCTCTGTAAACAGCATTCGGCCTCGGGGGTTAGCAATTTGAACGTGACAAGAATTTTTTAAATTTTTTTAAAGTGACGTTGTCGTAAGACACCTCAGCGCTCCTGTACCTTCGCTGCGGCCTCCTCGTCGTTGGACTCGTCGCTGCTGCTGGACTCGGCCGCTGTAGCTGGTAACGATACAAAACCTCATCATGGATCAGAACAACAACAAAAAAGGGCAACTCTGCCCCCCATCACTGACACGCTGTGTTCATGACAACATAGAAAAATCAAGAAAGGGTAGGATATTGGTTTAAAGGTCAATGTAAACCGGTTACTTCAGGATTTGAGGTCCTTTTATCTACTTTCAGATAGCAGACACCCATAGACTTCCAGTCATTGCGCTAACGCAGGCTAGCAGACACCCATTGACTTCCAGTCATTGCGCTAACGCAGGCTAGCAGACACCCATAGACTTCCAGTCATTGCGCTAATGCAGGCTAGCAGACACCCATAGACTTCCAGTCATTGCGCTAACGCTAGTACCGCTAACTTCCTTTATCCTGACCACCGAGACATGACAATGGTACCCACGAGTGCATCTGACTCTGGGGAAGTAGATAAAAGAGCCTCATTGCCAAAATCCACTTGGGACCTTAACGGAAACAAACAAAACCACTCATTCCTTTAATCTACAGTGTTAAATAACACTAATATGTGAGAACAATGGTTTTTTTTGTGAAGAAATTTTTCATTTTGCTGTTATAATAACGTTGGTTAGCAACATGGATAATCTTTATGCAGCTCAAGACTACAAAACCCACAATGCAATGTTCTCTCAATGGGCTGGCTTCCTAACAAGCAAACGTCGCTACGGACAATAATACCAAAGACCGTATGTACTTTACACACGCACTACCCTAAGTTGCTTTGGATAAAAGTGTCTGCTAAATGGGATATACTTAAAGGACAAGCGCAAACCTGTGGATGTGGCCTTGGCAGGTGCTGCAGCTTCCTCCTCCTCACTGCTCGACTCCTCACTGGAGCTCTCCGCAGTCTTCGCCTTCTTAGCAGACGGCCTGTCACTTGTTCCAGGACCGTTGGGCAGCGCCTTCCGTTTCTTAGCTTCAGGAGACCTGAAAATGGGCACAAACAAGAGCAGTGAGTGGCATTCAAAACTAGCCACAAAGGATTGCAAAGAAAACCTTCTGATCCATTTACACTAAATTACACAAAGGTACGTGAGGTTCATGGCCCCCAGGAACTCTGCGAAAATGGATGATTGTAATATACAGGTTGTCATTCCCGCCAAGTGGGGGACAATACATTGAAGGCATGAAATCAGATTGAGTGTACTAACTACTTACTTCACCCAGAAGTCGAATATGTCAAGCAGACCGGCATCTCGTTTTTCATTCTGGGGTGGCTGTTGTAAAAAGAAGAATCGTTAACAAAATCAGTTTATTCTCTTTGCGGGTTTCTAGCCATCGTGTTGCATGATACGGGAGGAAACGCTGAACAATGTTTTAGCTACAAACAAGTTTCTCGTGCATGGAAGACATATTGACCGGCATAATGCAACTAGGGTGGCCTAGTGGTTAGAGCGTTGGACTAGTAACCGAAAGGTTGCAAGTTCAAATCCCCAGAGCTGACAAGGTACAAAATCTGTCGTTCTGCCCCTGAACAGGCAGTTAACCCACTGTTCCTAGGCCGTCATTGAAAATAAGAATTTGTTCTTAACTGACTTGCCTAGTTAAATAAAGGTCAAATAAAATATATATTTTTTTAAACTAGTCATGTTATCAATGTTCCAACTACAATCCAAATCTACCCATAAAACACGTTCAGTTCATCTGGATAGCAACAAACTAGTTGTGTGGGACGTTTATTCACCCAGTTACCAATAACCCAACAGCCTGGCTATATGTGATGGTGAAAATCTCAAGACCCCATCCGATCCTATTACCCGCTAACAACACCACTTTAATAAAGTTTACATATGTATCTTATACCATCTACTGCACCTTGTCTGTGCCGCTCAGCCATCGCTCATCCATATATTTACATATTTCCCTTTTAGGTTTCCTGTGTATCAGGTAGTTGTTGGAGAATTGTTAGATTACTTGTTGGTTATTACTGCACTGTCGGAACTAGAAGCACAAGCATTTCACTACACTCACATTAACATCTGCTAACCATGTGACCATTAACATCTGCTAACCATGTGACCAATAACATCTGCTAACCATGTGACCATTAACATCTGCTAACCATGTGACCATTAACATCTGCTAACCATGTGTATGTGACCATTAACATCTGCTAACCATGTGACCATTAACATCTGCTAACCATGTGTGTGACCATTAACATCTGCTAACCATGTGTATGTGACCATTAACATCTGCTAACCATGTGTATGTGACCATTAACATCTGCTAACCATGTGTATGTGACCATTAAAATCTGCTAACCATGTGTATGTGACCATTAACATCTGCTAACCATGTGTATGTGACCATTAACATCTGCTAACCATGTGTATGTGACCATTAACATCTGCTAACCATGTGTGTGCCAAATAAATTTGGATTTGAAGTAGAAAAATGTAGAAAAAGGATTTTATGACAGGGGGTGCAGGATTTTTGAGGGAGCCCATTTAGATAATTTTTCTGCTTGTAATTTCAGACATTTTGGAAGGCTATTGGATAGTCAGCTTTTATGATGCTGATAAAGAAAGCACGTTTACAGACGGTCCCTAACTGAGACTTAAGATTAAATAAATCACACTTTTATGATGCTGATAAAGAAAGCACGTTTACAGACGGTCCCTAACTGAGATTTAAGATTAAATAAATCACACTTTTTCCACTCCTGTTCCTGAGTCGAAATGGATTTGATTTGAAATGTTGCCTTGCATTTGGTGAATCATTTTACTGCAAGAAATGTTTAATTATACAGGCGTTAATATTAAGGAGAGATTAAAAACCTACAGTCAGTGTCCAGATTTCCATTTAAAAACATCTGAACATAAGCCGATTTGAAGTCCCTCTCTTGTGACTGTCGAACCACATAACATTCACGGCTATCGTCCTCATTTAGCATTTAACTAAATCTTTCCCAAACATGACTTTTCTGTCTCTCTTCAACTCTCCATTTCGCAGCTTTTCTGTTATAGAATTAAATTCTGACATTGTTCTTAAATTGTTCTGCAAATTCCTCAAAGTATTTAGTGATTGGCGTGTAGGCATGTAAGTCTACAGCACTAATACCATACAGCCTAAAAATAAGGCAAGACTAATTCAAAATGTAGTGTATAGATATAAATTCCACAAGAAAGATACATTTGTGGATTTGTGTGTGTATCGTTAATCAGCACGCCCACCCTTAACCCACACACGATGTCATGACCCTAAACCCACGCAGGTTATGAGTTAACCTGTACATCACTACAAACCATTTCTTTGCTTCGTCCTGCAACGAGCCATTGTTTACAGACGACTAGTTTAGATTTGGTTGATCAAGGACGCCAGGCTATAGAAGTCGTCTATAAACCAAGGCTCTTCGGGGCACGAATCAATGCATGTCTTAGCTTGCGGGCTAGCCAGAGACATTTTATTTCAATATGTCAACGTTCGTTAACTAACTATGTAGTTGGTCCAATAATTCAACGAGGGCAATTGATAAAAAGCAATCATTTAACGAAAAAAAGGCACCCGTCACTCGTCTAACATTGAAAATATATTTTAAAAAAGTGCATTCTCATTCAAACTTGGTGGGTTGGCATCACACGTGTTAGCGCCACGGCGTGTACCTCCTGCGTGGCTCGTTAGCTCACCTAGCTAGCTTAAACGGTAAACAAAACAACCGTTAAATAGAGATACAGAATATGTCGCCTACCACTTTAGCTTGTTTGATGAAGTGTTGAGCAGCCTTGGTAAACTTGTTCTCTAGTAGAAATGAATATACATGCTTGTAAAGATCACTCGGCACTGAATTTTGATCTGCCATTTTTTACCACGCCTGTGTGCTGAACAGAAACGCGGAAGTCTTCTTCTTCTATGGTATGTTAGCGAGCGCATAATTTAATGTGCGTACTGCCACCTACTGTTCGGGATGGAAACAGGATTCCCAAAAAATGGAACAAAATACCAAAAACATCTACCAAACTACCAAAAATAAATTAAATAAACTAAATGATGTAAAAAATATAAAAATAAAACAGATCGGATCCTTAAACAAGCTCAAGGGGAACCCAGGAGGGCGGGTTTTCCGGCACTTCCCTTGCAAGTCATCAGATGTAAAATCCTTCAGTCCCAAAAACTTTTCTAGCGCGGCGGCCACAATAATGTCCGGTTTCTTCGATCCCCTTGAGACTTGTGTCGTACAGTTTATAACTGTGGAAATGAACGCCACAAAATCCACCTTTTTAACACAACAGGGTATCTTTGCCTGGCCGCAAACATTTCCTACAGGCTGTTGTACCATATCTTCACTAGCGTCACTTGTTTTCTCAATTCTTTTAATCGCCTCCACATAGGAGAGTTGATTCATCGCTCTAACTTCTGCCACCTCAATCTCCTTTACTGTTACAGGGCACTCCAGGAACTCGGGATCATGATCCACACCAAAATTGCAACACTGTCGTCCTTCTACACACCGTTCTTCAATATACTGCATCTGTCTGCACACACGTGTTACATGGCCAAATCCTTTACAATCCTTACACTGTAATAGTTTGGGGACGAAAGCTCTTACTCCGTCTCTTACATAACCAAGCTTCACATATGTAGGTATTTGCTATTTATCTTTTTTTTCTCCATTCACCAAGCGGGTCAGACGCCGGGCACTAATCACACCAGGAATTCTCATCAGGGATTTCAACCTGAACATCTTTCGTCACTCCTGAGATGACTCCTTTGACTGGTGCTCTACTCCAAAGTTCAAAACAGAAAACTTCTGTTCTTTTGAGGCTCACTGCAATCTTTTCCTCTGTTCTTCAGAAATACAATGAATCAAAACAAGACCATTCCTGGTCAATGTTAATTGCATTTTGTTTGGAGCGCTCCTGTCAACATTGAGTAACGACGTGCATCTGATTACACATAGATGTAGGCTTACACTACCCAGTCTGCAGATGTAGGCTTACACTACCCAGTCTGCACAGATGTAGGCTTACACTACCCAGTCTGCACAGATGTAGGCTTACACTACCCAGTCTGCATGCAGATGTAGGCTTACACTACCCGGTCTGCATGCAGATGTAGGCTTACACTACCCGGTCTGCATGCAGATGTAGGCTTACACTACCCAGTCTGCATGCAGATGTAGGCTTACACTACCCAGTCTGCACGCAGATGTAGGCTTACACCACCCAGTCTGCACAGATGTAGGCTTACACTACCCGGTCTGCATGCAGATGTAGGCTTACACTACCCAGTCTGCAGATGTAGGCTGACACTACCCAGTCTGCACAGATGTAGGCTTACACTACCCAGTCTGCACGCAGATGTTACACTACCCAGTCTTACACCACCCAGTCTGCACAGATGTGTAGGCTTACACTAGATGTAGGCCTGCATGCAGATGTCTGCATGCAGATGTAGGCTTACACTACCCAGTCTGCAGATGTAGGCTTACACTACCCAGTCTGCACAGATGTAGGCTTACACTACCCAGTCTGCATGCAGATGTAGGCTTACACCACCCAGTCTGCACAGATGTAGGCTTACACTACCCAGTCTGCACAGATGTAGGCTTACACTACCCAGTCTGCACAGATGTAGGCTTACACTACCCAGTCTGCATGCAGATGTAGGCTTACACTACCCAGTCTGCACGCAGATGTAGGCTTACACTACCCAGTCTGCATGCAGATGTAGGCTTACACTACCCAGTCTGCACAGATGTAGGCTTACACTACCCAGTCTGCACACAGATGTAGGCTTACACTACCCGGTCTGCAGAGATGTAGGCTTACACTACCCAGTCTGCACAGATGTAGGCTTACACTACCTGGTCTGCAGATGTAGGCTTACACTACCCGGTCTGCACGCAGATGTAGGCTTACACTACCCAGTCTGCACAGATGTAGGCTTACACTACCCAGTCTGCAGATGTAGGCTTACACTACCCAGTCTGCACAGATGTAGGCTTACACTACCCGGTCTGCAGATGTAGGCTTACACTACCCGGTCTGCACGCAGATGTAGGCTTACACTACCCGGTCTGCACGCAGATGTAGGCTTACACTACCCAGTCTGCACAGATGTAGGCTTACACTACCCGGTCTGCAGATGTAGGCTTACACTACCCAGTCTGCATGCAGATGTAGGCTTACACTACCCAGTCTGCATGCAGATGTAGGCTTACACTACCCAGTCTGCACAGATGTAGGCTTACACTTCCCGGTCTGCACGCAGATGTAGGCCTACACTACCCAGTCTGCACGCAGATGTAGGCTTACACTACCCAGTCTGCACAGATGTAGGCTTACACTACCCAGTCTGCACAGATGTAGGCTTACACTACCCAGTCTGCACAGATGTAGGCTTACACTACCCAGTCTGCACAGATGTAGGCTTACACTACCCAGTCTGCACGCAGATGTAGGCTTACACTACCCGGTCTGCACAGATGTAGGCTTACACTACCCAGTCTGCAGATGTAGGCTTACACTACCCAGTCTGCACAGATGTAGGCTTACACTACCCAGTCTGCACAGATGTAGGCTTACACTACCCAGTCTGCACAGATGTAGGCTTACACTACCCGGTCTGCACAGATGTAGGCTTACACTACCCGGTCTGCAGATGTAGGCTTACACTACCCAGTCTGCACAGATGTAGGCTTACACCCGGTCTGCACCCGGTCTGCACAGATGTAGGCTTACACTACCCAGTCTGCAGATGTACACTACCCAGTCTGCACAGATGTACACTACCCGGTCTGCCCAGTCTGCACAGATGTAGGCTTACACTACCCGGTCTGCACAGATGTAGGCTTACACTACCCAGTCTGCACAGATGTAGGCTTACACTACCCGGTCTGCACAGACGTAGGCTTACACTACCCAGTCTGCACAGATGTAGGCTTACACTACCCAGTCTGCATGCAGATGTAGGCTTACACCACCCAGTCTGCACAGATGTAGGCTTACACTACCCGGTCTGCATGCAGATGTAGGCTTACACTACCCAGTCTGCACAGATGTAGGCTTACACTACCCAGTCTGCACAGATGTAGGCTTACACTACCCAGTCTGCAGATGTAGGCTTACACTACCCAGTCTGCAGATGTAGGCTTACACTACCCAGTCTGCACGCAGATGTAGGCTTACACTACCCAGTCTGCACAGTCTGCATGATGTAGGCTTACACTACCCAGTCTGCACAGATGCACGCAGATGTAGGCTTACACTACCTGGTCTGCACAGATGTAGGCTTACACTACCCAGTCTGCAGATGTAGGCTTACACTACCCAGTCTGCAGATGTAGGCTTACACTACCTGGTCTGCAGAGACTTATAAATGTGCCCATCTGATTGTCTTACACTCTGCATCAGATGTAGGCAGTAATCTGAGATGTAAGCTTCTCAAAGATGTACACTACTCTGCAGATTGTCTTCACTACCCGGTCTGCAGCAGATGTAAACAAAGTCTGTTTTTTATCCATTGAGAATGACAATAGTTCCTCCTATTAGAAAAATCTTTCCAGCTCTCTCCCTTTCCATAACCATTCAGGTGTGTAAGGGGGAAAAAATGTCATGCTCTGAACCCCGGTCAAATGTAGTCATAAAATAGGTCTGCAGATGTAGGCTTACACTACCCAGTCTGCAAGATAGCCTACAGCTACCCGCTCAGATGGCCCCAGAAACTCTGAGGGTCCAGGATATTAGTTTGTCAGTGCAAGCTTCAGGATAGACCAAGGTGACAGTTGATACAATGTTTCAAGTTCTTTGCAGACAAGCCATGTGTAGCCAATGTGCTTTATTGTTAATCAGGATATATATATTTCACCTGAAGGCTGCAATGTTTTTATTTGTTGGCTTTATGTAGGCTATTTTTACATAGTTGGCAATTCAGGATAGACCAAGGTGACAGTTGATACAATGTTTCAAGTTCTTTGCAATAGAATCAGGATATATATTTCACCTGAAGTTACTTTTTTATATTTGTATAATTTTCATTTTGATATACATTTTTACTAACCACATGACAATGATTTTGAGATACGACGAATTCATGAAAAAATAAATTAAACTGTTCCACAAAAATGTGCATATGAAAATCATAACTGGCATGCAGATCGGTCAAAATGGTAGGATAAATCGTAAGATAAATCGGCACTTCAAATGGAAAAGGTTTCCGACACCTGGTTCAGCCTATTACTGCAACTTCGGGAGCTTAATGGCAGAATCTGCCAAGGCCAGCATGCAGCGGCAAGAGGTGGTTCTTATTTTGATCTCTGGGTCCCTCTTAAGTCCTTATTTACATTTACATTACATTTAAGTCATTTAGCAGACGTTCTTATCCAGAGCGACTTACAATTTAATCGCAGCTTAAAGCATCAGACAAGCTCAGTAGCCTACATGTAGTTGATTTTATTAAAAAACATAGGGTGTGCTTATGTATGGAAAAATACACGTTTTAAAATTTAGACCAGCTGGTTGATTGGTCGAAAGAACAGACGACTCTTGGTTTGACCAATATTTTTTTTAGTCTGTGATAGTCCCTAGTCACAGTATTCTTATGCAAAACAGTTTAAGCCCCCTACCTCACCCTCCATTTTTGGTAAAAGTCTGGCGTATGTATTTTACGTCATCTATAATGTTCTGATCCCCCTCATTTCTCAACATAGGGCGGCAGGGTAGCCTAGTGGTTAGAGCGTTGGACTAATAACCGGAAGGTTGCAAGTTCAAATCCCCGAGCTGACAAGGTACAAATCTGTTGTTCTTCCCCTGAACAAGCAGTTAACCCACTGTTCCTAGGCCGTCATTGAAAATAAGAATTTGTTCTTTAACTGACTTGCCTTGTTAAATAAAGGTAAAATAAATAAAAATAGCATCTTGACACTCAGAGAATGTCTTAATGTCTGACGTTTAAACTGTATTATTGTCTGTACTTGTCATGCCTCGGTATCAGCTTTCCCTTATCGTGAAAGCCACACAAAGACCACGGAAGACCGCAGAAGCTCTGTGACACACAGTGGAGATGTTGATGGGAGCGGGGTGCTGTAGTGAGAGTCTTGGAGAAACTACTATGTACAAGATACCGCTCCTTGTATCATCACGGGCTTGCTGATTCATCTGGAACGGGACACAACTTATCATAAATAAAGTAGCAAAGGGCAAAGGTCAGAGTGTTCACCCCCCCATGATGGCAATGAACAAAGACATCATGCTTGAATAGGTGTGATGGTGAAGGCATTTTGAGAGTTAGCAAGCTATACAAAAATGGAACAGGTAGTGTAGTCTTACGGTGTGATAACATACTGTTATGATATGGGGGGGTGTTAGGACACAGACAAACACTATCCAGACTCTTCCACACTCTATCGCCAGGAGGTTGCAGTAACCGGGTCTAGTTGCTGAGCTAAACTAAATATAAATAAATACTCATCTAATTAAGGTGATAGTCAGACAGCTTGGAGAGCTGTGAGGCTGTGAGGTTTAGTTTGGTGGCCAGGAGGCAGCAGTAACCAGGCTGTGAGGCTGTGAGGTTTAGTTTGGTGGCCAGGAGGCAGCAGTAACCAGGCTGTGAGGCTGTGAGGTTTAGTTTGGTGGCCAGGAGGCAGCAGTAACCAGGCTGTGAGGCTGTGAGGTTTAGTTTGGTGGCCAGGAGGCAGCAGTAACCAGGCTGTGAGGCTGTGAGGTTTAGTTTGGTGGCCAGGAGGCAGCAGTAACCAGGCTGTGAGGCTGTGAGGTTTAGTTTGGTGGCCAGGAGGCAGCAGTAACCAGGCTGTGAGGCTGTGAGGTTTAGTTTGGTGGCCAGGGGGCAGCAGTAACCAGGCTGTGAGGCTGTGAGGTTTAGTTTGGTGGCCAGGAGGCAGCAGTAACCAGGCTGTGAGGCTGTGAGGTTTAGTTTGGTGGCCAGGAGGCAGCAGTAACCAGGCTGTGAGGTTTTTAGTTTGGTGGCCAGGAGGCAGCAGTAACCAGGCTGTGAGGCTGTGAGGTTTAGTTTGGTGGCCAGGAGGCAGCAGTAACCAGGCTGTGAGGCTGTGAGGCTGTAGGTTTTAGTTCTTGGTGGCCAGGAGGCAGCAGTAACCAGGCTGTGAGGCTGTGAGGTTTAGTTTGGTGGCCAGGAGGCAGCAGTAACCAGGCTGTGAGGTTTAGTTTGGTGGCCAGGAGGCAGCAGTAACCAGGCTGTGAGGCTGTGAGGTTTAGTTTGGTGGCCAGGAGGCAGCAGTAACCAGGCTGTGAGGTTTAGTTTGGTGGCCAGGAGGCAGCAGTAACCAGGCTGTGAGGCTGTGAGGTTTAGTTTGGTGGCCAGGAGGCAGCAGTAACCAGGCTGTGAGGTTTAGTTTGGTGGCCAGGAGGCAGCAGTAACCAGGCTGTGAGGCTGTGAGGTTTAGTTTGGTGGCCAGGAGGCAGCAGTAACCAGGCTGTGAGGTTTTTAGTTTGGTGGCCAGGAGGCAGCAGTAACCAGGCTGTGAGGTTTTAGTTTGGTGGCCAGGAGGCAGCAGTAACCAGGCTGTGAGGCTGTTTAGTTTGGTGGCCAGGAGGCAGCAGTAACCAGGCTGTGAGGCTGTGAGGTTTAGTTTGGTGGCCAGGAGGCAGCAGTAACCAGGCTGTGAGGTTTAGTTTGGTGGCCAGGAGGCAGCAGTAACCAGGCTGTGAGGTTTAGTTTGGTGGCCAGGAGGCAGCAGTAACCAGGCTGTGAGGTTTAGTTTGGTGGCCAGGAGGCAGCAGTAACCAGGCTGTGAGGCTGAGGTTTAGTTTGGTGGCCAGGAGGCAGCAGTAACCAGGCTGTGAGGCTGTTTTAGTTTGGTGGCCAGGAGGCAGCAGTAACCAGGCTGTGAGGTTTAGTTTGGTGGCCAGGAGGCAGCAGTAACCAGGCTGTGAGGCTGTGAGGTTTAGTTTGGTGGCCAGGAGGCAGCAGTAACCAGGCTGTGAGGTTTAGTTTGGTGGCCAGGAGGCAGCAGTAACCAGGCTGTGAGGCTGTGAGGTTTAGTTTGGTGGCCAGGAGGCAGCAGTAACCAGGCTGTGAGGTTTAGTTTGGTGGCCAGGAGGCAGCAGTAACCAGGCTGTGAGGCTGTGAGGTTTAGTTTGGTGGCCAGGAGGCAGCAGTAACCAGGCTGTGAGGCTGTGAGGTTTAGTTTGGGAGGCCAGGAGGCAGGCAGTAACCAGGCTGTGAGGCTGTGAGGTTTAGTTTGGTGGCCAGGAGGCAGCAGTAACCAGGCTGTGAGGCTGTGAGGTTTAGTTTGGTGGCCAGGAGGCAGCAGTAACCAGGCTGTGAGGCTTTTAGTTTGGTGGCCAGGAGGCAGCAGTAACCAGGCTGTGAGGTTTAGTTTGGTGGCCAGGAGGCAGCAGTAACCAGGCTGTGAGGTTTAGTTTGGTGGCCAGGAGGCAGCAGTAACCAGGCTGTGAGGCTGAGGTTTAGTTTGGTGGCCAGGAGGCAGCAGTAACCAGGCTGTGAGGTTTAGTTTGGTGGCCAGGAGGCAGCAGTAACCAGGCTGTGAGGCTGTGAGGTTTAGTTTGGTGGCCAGGAGGCAGCAGTAACCAGGCTGTGAGGCTGTGAGGTTTAGTTTGGTGGCCAGGAGGCAGCAGTAACCAGGCTGTGAGGTTTAGTTTGGTGGCCAGGAGGCAGCAGTAACCAGGCTGTGAGGCTGTGAGGTTTAGTTTGGTGGCCAGGAGGCAGCAGTAACCAGGCTGTGAGGTTTAGTTTGGTGGCCAGGAGGCAGCAGTAACCAGGCTGTGAGGCTGTTTAGTTTGGTGGCCAGGAGGCAGCAGTAACCAGGCTGTGAGGTTTAGTTTGGTGGCCAGGAGGCAGCAGTAACCAGGCTGTGAGGTTTAGTTTGGTGGCCAGGAGGCAGCAGTAACCAGGCTGTGAGGCTGTGAGGTTTAGTTTGGTGGCCAGGAGGCAGCAGTAACCAGGCTGTGAGGTTTAGTTTGGTGGCCAGGAGGCAGCAGTAACCAGGCTGTGAGGCTGTGAGGTTTAGTTTGGTGGCCAGGAGGCAGCAGTAACCAGGCTGTGAGGCTGTGAGGTTTAGTTTGGTGGCCAGGAGGCAGCAGTAACCAGGCTGTGAGGCTTAGGTTTTGGTGGCCAGGAGGCAGCAGTAACCAGGCTGTGAGGTTTAGTTTGGTGGCCAGGAGGCAGCAGTAACCAGGCTGTGAGGTTTAGTTTGGTGGCCAGGAGGCAGCAGTAACCAGGCTGTGAGGTTTAGTTTGGTGGCCAGGAGGCAGCAGTAACCAGGCTGTGAGGCTGTGAGGTTTAGTTTGGTGGCCAGGAGGCAGCAGTAACCAGGCTGTGAGGCTGTGAGGTTTAGTTTGGTGGCCAGGAGGCAGCAGTAACCAGGCTGTGAGGTTTTAGTTTGGTGGCCAGGAGGCAGCAGTAACCAGGCTGTGAGGTTTAGTTTGGTGGCCAGGAGGCAGCAGTAACCAGGCTGTGAGGCTGTGAGGTTTAGTTTGGTGGCCAGGAGGCAGCAGTAACCAGGCTGTGAGGTTTTTAGTTTGGTGGCCAGGAGGCAGCAGTAACCAGGCTGTGAGGCTGTGAGTTTGTTTGGTGGCCAGGAGGCAGCAGTAACCAGGCTGTGAGGCTGTGAGGTTTAGTTTGGTGGCCAGGAGGCAGCAGTAACCAGGCTGTGAGGCTGTGAGGTTTAGTTTGGTGGCCAGGAGGCAGCAGTAACCAGGCTGTGAGGCTGTGAGGTTTAGTTTGGTGGCCAGGAGGCAGCAGTAACCAGGCTGTGAGGCTGTGAGGTTTAGTTTGGTGGCCAGGAGGCAGCAGTAACCAGGCTGTGAGGCTGTGAGGTTTAGTTTGGTGGCCAGGAGGCAGCAGTAACCAGGCTGTGAGGTTTAGTTTGGTGGCCAGGAGGCAGCAGTAACCAGGCTGTGAGGTTTAGGTTTAGTTTGGTGGCCAGGAGGCAGCAGTAACCAGGCTGTGAGGTTTAGTTTGGTGGCCAGGAGGCAGCAGTAACCAGGCTGTGAGGCTGTGAGGTTTAGTTTTAGTTTGGTGGCCAGGAGGCAGCAGTAACCAGGGCTGTGAGGTTTAGTTTGGTGGCCAGGAGGCAGCAGTAACCAGGCTGTGAGGCTGTGAGGTTTAGTTTGGTGGCCAGGAGGCAGCAGTAACCAGGCTGTGAGGCTGTGAGGTTTAGTTTGGTGGCCAGGAGGCAGCAGTAACCAGGCTGTGAGGCTGTGAGGTTTAGTTTGGTGGCCAGGAGGCAGCAGTAACCAGGCTGTGAGGCTGTGAGGTTTAGTTTGGTGGCCAGGAGGCAGCAGTAACCAGGCTGTGAGGTTTAGTTTGGTGGCCAGGAGGCAGCAGTAACCAGGCTGTGAGGTTTAGTTTGGTGGCCAGGAGGCAGCAGTAACCAGGCTGTGAGGTTTAGTTTGGTGGCCAGGAGGCAGCAGTAACCAGGCTGTGAGGCTGTGAGGTTTAGTTTGGTGGCCAGGAGGCAGCAGTAACCAGGCTGTGAGGTTTGAGGTTTAGTTTGGTGGCCAGGAGGCAGCAGTAACCAGGCTGTGAGGCTGTGAGGTTTAGTTTGGTGGCCAGGAGGCAGCAGTAACCAGGCTGTGAGGTTTAGTTTGGTGGCCAGGAGGCAGCAGTAACCAGGCTGTGAGGCTGTGAGGTTTAGTTTGGTGGCCAGGAGGCAGCAGTAACCAGGCTGTGAGGTTTAGTTTGGTGGCCAGGAGGCAGCAGTAACCAGGCTGTGAGGCTGTGAGGTT
The DNA here is from genome assembly GCF_034236695.1 of Oncorhynchus nerka. Taxonomy (NCBI): domain Eukaryota; kingdom Metazoa; phylum Chordata; class Actinopteri; order Salmoniformes; family Salmonidae; genus Oncorhynchus; species Oncorhynchus nerka. The sequence goes on from NC_088411.1 coordinate 46,169,506, forward strand.
TAGTTTGGTGGCCAGGAGGCAGCAGTAACCAGGCTGTGAGGCTGTGAGGTTTAGTTTGGTGGCCAGGAGGCAGCAGTAACCAGGCTGTGAGGTTTAGTTTGGTGGCCAGGAGGCAGCAGTAACCAGGCTGTGAGGCTGTGAGGTTTAGTTTGGTGGCCAGGAGGCAGCAGTAACCAGGCTGTGAGGCTTGAGTTTGGTGGTGGCAGGAGGCAGCAGTAACCAGGCTGTGAGGCTGTGAGGTTTAGTTTGGTGGCCAGGAGGCAGCAGTAACCAGGCTGTGAGGCTGTGAGGTTTAGTTTGGTGGCCAGGAGGCAGCAGTAACCAGGCTGTGAGGTTTAGTTTGGTGGCCAGGAGGCAGCAGTAACCAGGCTGTGAGGTTTAGTTTGGTGGCCAGGAGGCAGCAGTAACCAGGCTGTGAGGTTTAGGTTTGGTGGCCAGGAGGCAGCAGTAACCAGGCTGTGAGGCTGTGAGGTTTAGTTTGGTGGCCAGGAGGCAGCAGTAACCAGGCTGTGAGGTTTAGTTTGGTGGCCAGGAGGCAGCAGTAACCAGGCTGTGAGGTTTAGTTTGGTGGCCAGGAGGCAGCAGTAACCAGGCTGTGAGGCTGTGAGGTTTAGTTTGGTGGCCAGGAGGCAGCAGTAACCAGGCTGTGAGGCTGTGAGGTTTAGTTTGGTGGCCAGGAGGCAGCAGTAACCAGGCTGTGAGGCTGTGAGGTTTAGTTTGGTGGCCAGGAGGCAGCAGTAACCAGGCTGTGAGGTTTAGTTTGGTGGCCAGGAGGCAGCAGTAACCAGGCTGTGAGGCTGTGAGGTTTAGTTTGGTGGCCAGGAGGCAGCAGTAACCAGGCTGTGAGGTTTAGTTTGGTGGCCAGGAGGCAGCAGTAACCAGGCTGTGAGGCTGGCTGAGGTTTAGTTTGGTGGCCAGGAGGCAGCAGTAACCAGGCTGTGAGGCTGTGAGGTTTAGTTTGGTGGCCAGGGAGGCAGCAGTAACCAGGCTGTGAGGCTGGAGGCAGCAGAGGCTTGAGTTTAGTTTGGTGGCCAGGAGGCAGCAGTAACCAGGCTGTGAGGCTGTGAGGTTTAGTTTGGTGGCCAGGAGGCAGCAGTAACCAGGCTGTGAGGCTGAGGTTTAGTTTGGTGGCCAGGAGGCAGCAGTAACCAGGCTGTGAGGTTTTTAGTTTGGTGGCCAGGAGGCAGCAGTAACCAGGCTGTGAGGCTGTGAGGTTTAGTTTGGTGGCCAGGAGGCAGCAGTAACCAGGCTGTGAGGCTGTGAGGTTTAGTTTGGTGGCCAGGAGGCAGCAGTAACCAGGCTGTGAGGCTGAGAGGTTTAGTTTGGTGGCCAGGAGGCAGCAGTAACCAGGCTGTGTTTGGTGGCCAGGAGGCAGCAGTAACCAGGCTGTGAGGTTTGAGGTTTAGTTTGGTGGCCAGGAGGCAGCAGTAACCAGGCTGTGAGGCTGTGAGGTTTAGTTTGGTGGCCAGGAGGCAGCAGTAACCAGGCTGTGAGGTTTAGTTTGGTTTGGTGCCAGGAGGCAGCAGTAACCAGGCTGTGAGGTTTAGTTTGGTGGCCAGGAGGCAGCAGTAACCAGGCTGTGAGGCTGTGAGGTTTAGTTTGGTGGCCAGGAGGCAGCAGTAACCAGGCTGTGAGGCTTAGGTTTGTTTGTGGCCAGGAGGCAGCAGTAACCAGGCTGTGAGGTTGAGTTTGGTGGCCAGGAGGCAGCAGTAACCAGGCAGTGAGGCTTAGTTTGGTGGCCAGGAGGCAGCAGTAACCAGGCTGTGAGGCTGTGAGGTTTAGTGTGGTGGCCAGGATGCAGCAGTAACCAGGCTGTAAGGCTGTGAGGTTTAGTTTGGTGGCCAGGAGGCAGCAGTAACCAGGCTGTGAGGCTGTGAGGTTTAGTTTGGTGGCCAGGAGGCAGCAGTAACCAGGCTGTGAGGTTTAGTTTGGTGGCCAGGAGGCAGCAGTAACCAGGCTGTGAGGTTTAGTTTGGTGGCCAGGAGGCAGCAGTAACCAGTCTGTGAGGCTGTGAGGTTTAGTTTGGTGGCCAGGAGGCAGCAGTAACCAGGCTGTGAGGCTGTGAGGTTTAGTTTGGTGGCCAGGAGGCAGCAGTAACCAGGCTGTGAGGTTTAGTTTGGTGGCCAGGAGGCAGCAGTAACCAGGCTGTGAGGCTGTGAGGTTTAGTTTGGTGGCCAGGAGGCAGCAGTAACCAGGCTGTGAGGCTGTGAGGTTTAGTTTGGTGGCCAGGAGGCAGCAGTAACCAGGCTGTGAGGCTGTGAGGTTTAGTTTGGTGGCCAGGAGGCAGCAGTAAGGCCAGGCTGTGAGGTTTAGTTTGGTGGCCAGGAGGCAGCAGTAACCAGGCTGTGAGGGTTTAGTTTGGTGGCCAGGAGGCAGCAGTAACCAGAGGAGGTTTAGTTTGGTGGCCAGGAGGCTGTGAGGTTTAGTTTGGTGGCCAGGAGGCAGCAGTAACCAGGCTGTGAGGCTGTGAGGTTTAGTTTGGTGGCCAGGAGGCAGCAGTAACCAGGCTGTGAGGTTTAGTTTGGTGGCCAGGAGGCAGCAGTAACCAGGCTGTGAGGCTGTGAGGTTTAGTTTGGTGGCCAGGAGGCAGCAGTAACCAGGCTGTGAGGCTGTGAGGTTTAGTTTGGTGGCCAGGAGGCAGCAGTAACCAGGCTGTGAGGCTTAGGTTTAGTTGGTGGCCAGGAGGCAGCAGTAACCAGGCTGTGAGGCTGTGAGGTTTAGTTTGGTGGCCAGGAGGCAGCAGTAACCAGGCTGTGAGGTTTAGTTTGGTGGCCAGGAGGCAGCAGTAACCAGGCTGTGAGGTTTAGTTTGTTTGGTGGCCAGGAGGCAGCAGTAACCAGGCTGAGGCTGAGGTTTAGTTTGGTGGCCAGGAGGCAGCAGTAACCAGGCTGTGAGGCTGTGAGGTTTAGTTTGGTGGCCAGGAGGCAGCAGTAACCAGGCTGTGAGGTTTAGTTTGGTGGCCAGGAGGCAGCAGTAACCAGGCTGTGAGGCTGTGAGGTTTAGTTTGGTGGCCAGGAGGCAGCAGTAACCAGGCTGTGAGGCTGTGAGGTTTAGTTTGGTGGCCAGGAGGCAGCAGTAACCAGACTGTGAGGCTGTGAGGCTTAGTTTGGTGGCCAGGAGGCAGCAGTAACCAGGCTGTGAGGCTTAGTTTGGTGGCCGGGAGGCAGCAGTAACCAGGCTGTGAGGTTTAGTTTGGTGGCTAGGAGGCAGCAGTAACCAGGCTGTGAGGCTGTGAGGTTTAGTTTGGTGGCTAGGAGGCAGCAGTAACCAGGCTGTGAGGTTGAGTTTGGTGGCCAGGAGGCAGCAGTAACCAGGCTGTGAGGCTGTGAGGTTTAGTTTGGTGGCCAGGAGGCAGCAGTAACCAGGCTGTGAGGCTGTGAGGTTTAGTTTGGTGGCCAGGAGGCAGCAGTAACCAGGCTGTGAGGTTTAGTTTGGTGGCCAGGAGGCAGCAGTAACCAGGCTGTGAGGTTTAGTTTGGTGGCCAGGAGGCAGCAGTAACCAGGCTGTGAGGCTGTGAGGTTTAGTTTGGTGGCCAGGAGGCAGCAGTAACCAGGCTGTGAGGCTGTGAGGTTTAGTTTGGTGGCCAGGAGGCAGCAGTAACCAGGCTGTGAGGTTTAGTTTGGTGGCCAGGAGGCAGCAGTAACCAGGCTGTGAGGCTGTGAGGTTTAGTTTGGTGGCCAGGAGGCAGCAGTAACCAGGCTGTGAGGCTGTTTTAGTTTGGTGGCCAGGAGGCAGCAGTAACCAGGCTGTGAGGTTTAGTTTGGTGGCCAGGAGGCAGCAGTAACCAGGCTGTGAGGCTGTGAGGTTTAGTTTGAGGCAGCAGTTGTGAGGTTTGTTTGGTGGCCAGGAGGCAGCAGTAACCAGGCTGTGAGGTTTAGTTTAGTTTGGTGGCCAGGAGGCAGCAGTAACCAGGCTGTGAGGCTGTGAGGTTTAGTTTGGTGGCCAGGAGGCAGCAGTAACCAGGCTGTGAGGTTTAGTTTGGTGGCTAGGAGGCAGCAGTAACCAGGCTGTGAGGTTTAGTTTGGTGGCCAGGAGGCAGCAGTAACCAGGCTGTGAGGTTTAGTTTGGTGGCCAGGAGGCAGCAGTAACCAGGCTGTGAGGCTTTTTAGTTTGGTGGCCAGGAGGCAGCAGTAACCAGGCTGTGAGGCTTTTTAGTTTGGTGGCCAGGAGGCAGCAGTAACCAGGCTGTGAGGCTGTGAGGTTTAGGTTTGGTGGCCAGGAGGCAGCAGTAACCAGGCTGTGAGGCTGTGAGGTTTAGTTTGGTGGCCAGGAGGCAGCAGTAACCAGGCTGTGAGGCTGTGAGGTTTAGTTTGGTGGCCAGGAGGCAGCAGTAACCAGGCTGTGAGGTTTAGTTTGGTGGCCAGGAGGCAGCAGTAACCAGGCTGTGAGGTTTAGTTTGGTGGCCGGGAGGCAGCAGTAACCAGGCTGTGAGGTTTAGTTTGGTGGCCAGGAGGCAGCAGTAACCAGGCTGTGAGGCTGTGAGGTTTAGTTTGGTGGCCAGGAGGCAGCAGTAACCAGGCTGTGAGGCTGTGAGGTTTAGTTTGGTGGCCAGGAGGCAGCAGTAACCAGGCTGTGAGGCTGTGAGGTTTAGTTTGGTGGCCAGGAGGCAGCAGTAACCAGGCTGTGAGGCTGTGAGGTTTAGTTTGGTGGCCAGGAGGCAGCAGTAACCAGGCTGTGAGGCTGTGAGGTTTAGTTTGGTGGCCAGGAGGCAGCAGTAACCAGGCTGTGAGGCTGTGAGGTTTAGTTTGGTGGCCAGGAGGCAGCAGTAACCAGGCTGTGAGGTTTAGTTTGGTGGCCAGGAGGCAGCAGTAACCAGGCTGTGAGGTTTAGTTTGGTGGCCAGGAGGCAGCAGTAACCAGACTGTGAGGTTTAGTTTGGTGGCCAGGAGGCAGCAGTAACCAGGCTGTGAGGCTGTGAGGTTTAGTTTGGTGGCCAGGAGGCAGCAGTAACCAGGCTGTGAGGTTTAGTTTGGTGGCCAGGAGGCAGCAGTAACCAGGCTGTGAGGCTGTGAGGTTTAGTTTGGTGGCCAGGAGGCAGCAGTAACCAGGCTGTGAGGCTGTGAGGTTTAGTTTGGTGGCCAGGAGGCAGCAGTAACCAGGCTGTGAGGTTTTTAGTTTGGTGGCCAGGAGGCAGCAGTAACCAGGCTGTGAGGCTGTGAGGTTTAGTTTGGTGGCCAGGAGGCAGCAGTAACCAGGCTGTGAGGTTTAGTTTGGTGGCCAGGAGGCAGCAGTAACCAGGCTGTGAGGCTTTTTAGTTTGGTGGCCAGGAGGCAGCAGTAACCAGGCTGTGAGGCTTAGTTTGGTGGCCAGGAGGCAGCAGTAACCAGGCTGTGAGGCTTAGGTTTGGTGGCCCAGGAGGCAGCAGTAACCAGGCTGTGAGGCTGTGAGGTTTAGTTTGGTGGCCAGGAGGCAGCAGTAACCAGGCTGTGAGGTTTAGTTTGGTGGCCAGGAGGCAGCAGTAACCAGGCTGTGAGGCTGTGAGGTTTAGTTTGGTGGCCAGGAGGCAGCAGTAACCAGGCTGTGAGGCTGTGAGGTTTAGTTTGGTGGCCAGGAGGCAGCAGTAACCAGACTGTGAGGTTTAGTTTGGTGGCCAGGAGGCAGCAGTAACCAGGCTGTGAGGCTGTGAGGTTTAGTTTGGTGGCCAGGAGGCAGCAGTAACCAGGCTGTGAGGCTTTAGGTTTGGTGGCCAGGAGGCAGCAGTAACCAGGCTGTGAGGCTGTGAGGTTTAGTTTGGTGGCCAGGAGGCAGCAGTAACCAGGCTGTGAGGCTGTGAGGTTTAGTTTGGTGGCCAGGAGGCAGCAGTAACCAGGCTGTGAGGTTTTTAGTTTGGTGGCCAGGAGGCAGCAGTAACCAGGCTGTGAGGTTTAGTTTGGTGGCCAGGAGGCAGCAGTAACCAGGCTGTGAGGTTTAGTTTGGTGGCCAGGAGGCAGCAGTAACCAGGCTGTGAGGCTGTGAGGTTTAGTTTGGTGGCCAGGAGGCAGCAGTAACCAGGCTGTGAGGTTTAGTTTGGTGGCCGGGAGGCAGCAGTAACCAGGCTGTGAGGTTTAGTTTGGTGGGCCAGGAGGCAGCAGTAACCAGGCTGTGAGGCTGTGAGGTTTAGTTTGGTGGCCAGGAGGCAGCAGTAACCAGGCTGTGAGGTTTAGGTTTGGTGGCCAGGAGGCAGCAGTAACCAGGCTGTGAGGCTTTTTAGTTTGGTGGCCAGGAGGCAGTTTAGTTTGGTGGCCAGGAGGCAGCAGTAACCAGGCTGTGAGGTTTAGGTTTAGTTTGGTGGCCAGGAGGCAGCAGTAACCAGGCTGTGAGGCTGTGAGGTTTAGTTTGGTGGCCAGGAGGCAGCAGTAACCAGGCTGTGAGGCTGTGAGGTTTAGTTTGGTGGCCAGGAGGCAGCAGTAACCAGGCTGTGAGGCTGTGAGGTTTAGTTTGGTGGCCAGGAGGCAGCAGTAACCAGGCTGTGAGGCTGTGAGGTTTAGTTTGGTGGCCAGGAGGCAGCAGTAACCAGGCTGTGAGGTTTAGTTTGGTGGCCAGGAGGCAGCAGTGTGAACCAGGCTGGCTGAGGTTTTTAGTTTGGTGGCCAGGAGGCAGCAGTAACCAGGCTGTGAGGTTTAGTTTGGTGGCCAGGAGGCAGCAGTAACCAGGCTGTGAGGCTGTGAGGTTTAGTTTGGTGGCCAGGAGGCAGCAGTAACCAGGCTGTGAGGCTGTGAGGTTTAGTTTGGTGGCCAGGAGGCAGCAGTAACCAGGCTGTGAGGCTGTGAGGTTTAGTTTGGTGGCCAGGAGGCAGCAGTAACCAGGCTGTGAGGCTGAGGTTTAGTTTGGTGGCCAGGAGGCAGCAGTAACCAGGCTGTGAGGTTTAGTTTGGTGGCCAGGAGGCAGCAGTAACCAGGCTGTGAGGCTGAGGTTTAGTTTGGTGGCCAGGAGGCAGCAGTAACCAGGCTGTGAGGCTTGAGTTTGAGGAGGTTTAGTTTGGTGGCCAGGAGGCAGCAGTAACCAGGCTGTGAGGTTTAGTTTGGTGGCCAGGAGGCAGCAGTAACCAGGCTGTGAGGTTTAGTTTGGTGGCCAGGAGGCAGCAGTAACCAGGCTGTGAGGCTGTGAGGTTTAGTTTGGTGGCCAGGAGGCAGCAGTAACCAGGCTGTGAGGTTTAGTTTGGTGGCCAGGAGGCAGCAGTAACCAGGCTGTGAGGCTGTGAGGTTTAGTTTGGTGGCCAGGAGGCAGCAGTAACCAGGCTGTGAGGTTTAGTTTGGTGGCCAGGAGGCAGCAGTAACCAGGCTGTGAGGCTGTGAGGTTTAGTTTGGTGGCCAGGAGGCAGCAGTAACCAGGCTGTGAGGCTGTGAGGTTTAGTTTGGTGGCCAGGAGGCAGCAGTAACCAGGCTGTGAGGCTGAGAGGTTTAGTTTGGTGGCCAGGAGGCAGCAGTAACCAGGCTGTGAGGTTTAGTTTGGTGGCCAGGAGGCAGCAGTAACCAGGCTGTGAGGTTTAGTTTGGTGGCCAGGAGGCAGCAGTAACCAGGCTGTGAGGTTTAGTTTGGTGGCCAGGAGGCAGCAGTAACCAGGCTGTGAGGCTGTGAGGTTTAGTTTGGTGGCCAGGAGGCAGCAGTAACCAGGCTGTGAGGTTTAGTTTGGTGGCCAGGAGGCAGCAGTAACCAGGCTGTGAGGCTGTGAGGTTTAGTTTGGTGGCCAGGAGGCAGCAGTAACCAGGCTGTGAGGTTTAGTTTGGTGGCCAGGAGGCAGCAGTAACCAGGCTGTGAGGCTGTGAGGTTTAGTTTGGTGGCCAGGAGGCAGCAGTAACCAGGCTGTGAGGCTGAGGTTTAGTTTGGTGGCCAGGAGGCAGCAGTAACCAGGCTGTGAGGCTTTTTAGTTTGGTGGCCAGGAGGCAGCAGTAACCAGGCTGTGAGGCTGTGAGGTTTAGTTTGGTGGCCAGGAGGCAGCAGTAACCAGGCTGTGAGGCTGTGAGGTTTAGTTTGGTGGCCAGGAGGCAGCAGTAACCAGGCTGTGAGGCTGTGAGGTTTAGTTTGGTGGCCAGGAGGCAGCAGTAACCAGGCTGTGAGGTTTAGTTTGGTGGCCAGGAGGCAGCAGTAACCAGGCTGTGAGGTTTAGTTTGGTGGCCAGGAGGCAGCAGTAACCAGACTGTGAGGTTTAGTTTGGTGGCCAGGAGGCAGCAGTAACCAGGCTGTGAGGCTGTGAGGTTTAGTTTGGTGGCCAGGAGGCAGCAGTAACCAGGCTGTGAGGTTTTTAGTTTGGTGGCCAGGAGGCAGCAGTAACCAGGCTGTGAGGCTGTGAGGTTTAGTTTGGTGGCCAGGAGGCAGCAGTAACCAGGCTGTGAGGCTGTGAGGTTTAGTTTGGTGGCCAGGAGGCAGCAGTAACCAGGCTGTGAGGTTTAGTTTGGTGGCCAGGAGGCAGCAGTAACCAGGCTGTGAGGCTGTGAGGTTTAGTTTGGTGGCCAGGAGGCAGCAGTAACCAGGCTGTGAGGCTGTGAGGTTTTTAGTTTGGTGGCCAGGAGGCAGCAGTAACCAGGCTGTGAGGTTTAGTTTGGTGGCCAGGAGGCAGCAGTAACCAGGCTGTGAGGTTTAGTTTGGTGGCCAGGAGGCAGCAGTAACCAGGCTGTGAGGCTGTGAGGTTTAGTTTGGTGGCCAGGAGGCAGCAGTAACCAGGCTGTGAGGTTTAGTTTGGTGGCCAGGAGGCAGCAGTAACCAGGCTGTGAGGCTTTTTAGTTTGGTGGCCAGGAGGCAGCAGTAACCAGGCTGTGAGGTTTAGTTTGGTGGCCAGGAGGCAGCAGTAACCAGGCTGTGAGGCTGTGGGTTTAGTTTGGTGGCTGGAGGCAGCAGTAACCAGGCTGTGAGGCTGTGAGGTTTGAGGTTTAGTTTGGTGGCCAGGAGGCAGCAGTAACCAGGCTGTGAGGTTTTAGTTTGGTGGCCAGGAGGCAGCAGTAACCAGGCTGTGAGGTTTAGTTTGTTTGGCCAGGAGGCAGCAGTAACCAGGCTGTGAGGTTTAGTTTGGTGGCCAGGAGGCAGCAGTAACCAGGCTGTGAGGCTGTGAGGTTTAGTTTGGTGGCCAGGAGGCAGCAGTAACCAGGCTGTGAGGCTGTGAGGTTTAGTTTGGTGGCCAGGAGGCAGCAGTAACCAGGCTGTGAGGCTGTGAGGTTTAGTTTGGTGGCCCAGGAGGCAGCAGTAACCAGGCTGTGAGGCTGTGAGGTTTAGTTTGGTGGCCAGGAGGCAGCAGTAACCAGGCTGTGAGGCTGTGAGGTTTAGTTTGGTGGCCAGGAGGCAGCAGTAACCAGGCTGTGAGGCTGTGAGGTTTAGTTTGGTGGCCAGGAGGCAGCAGTAACCAGTGAGGCTGTGAGGTTTAGTTTGGTGGCCAGGAGGCAGCAGTAACCAGGCTGTGAGGTTTAGTTTGGTGGCCAGGAGGCAGCAGTAACCAGGCTGTGAGGCTGTGAGGTTTAGTTTGGTGGCCAGGAGGCAGCAGTAACCAGGCTGTGAGGCTGTGAGGTTTAGTTTGGTGGCCAGGAGGCAGCAGTAACCAGGCTGTGAGGTTTCCGGTGGCCAGGAGGCAGCAGTAACCAGGCTGTGAGGCTGTGAGGTTTAGTTTGGTGGCCAGGAGGCAGCAGTAACCAGGCTGTGAGGCTGTGAGGTTTAGTTTGGTGGCCAGGAGGCAGCAGTAACCAGGCTGTGAGGTTTAGTTTGGTGGCCAGGAGGCAGCAGTAACCAGGCTGTGAGGTTTAGTTTGGTGGCCAGGAGGCAGCAGTAACCAGGCTGTGAGGTTTAGTTTGGTGGCCAGGAGGCAGCAGTAAGGCCAGGCTGTGAGGTTTAGTTTGGTGGCCAGGAGGCAGCAGTAACCAGGCTGTGAGGTTTAGTTTGGTGGCCAGGAGGCAGCAGTAACCAGGCTGTGAGGCTGTGAGGTTTAGTTTGGTGGCCAGGAGGCAGCAGTAACCAGGCTGTGAGGTTTAGTTTGGTGGCCAGGAGGCAGCAGTAACCAGGCTGTGAGGCTGTGAGGTTTAGTTTGGTGGCCAGGAGGCAGCAGTAACCAGGCTGTGAGGTTTAGTTTGGTGGCCAGGAGGCAGCAGTAACCAGGCTGTGAGGCTGTGAGGTTTAGTTTGGTGGCCAGGAGGCAGCAGTAACCAGGCTGTGAGGTTTAGTTTGGTGGCCAGGAGGCAGCAGTAACCAGGCTGTGAGGTTTAGTTTGGTGGCCAGGAGGCAGCAGTAACCAGGCTGTGAGGCTGTGAGGTTTAGTTTGGTGGCCAGGAGGCAGCAGTAACCAGGCTGTGAGGTTTAGTTTGGTGGCCAGGAGGCAGCAGTAACCAGGCTGTGAGGCTGTGAGGTTTAGTTTGGTGGCCAGGAGGCAGCAGTAACCAGGCTGTGAGGCTGGTTTAGAGGCAGCAGTAACCAGGCTTTTAGTTTGGTGGCCAGGAGGCAGCAGTAACCAGGCTGTGAGGTTTAGTTTGGTGGCCAGGAGGCAGCAGTAACCAGGCTGTGAGGTTTAGTTTGGTGGCCAGGAGGCAGCAGTAACCAGGCTGTGAGGCTGTGAGGTTTAGTTTGGTGGCCAGGAGGCAGCAGTAACCAGGCTGTGAGGCTGTTTTAGTTTGGTGGCCAGGAGGCAGCAGTAACCAGGCTGTGAGGTTTAGTTTGGTGGCCAGGAGGCAGCAGTAACCAGGCTGTGAGGTTTAGTTTGGTGGCCAGGAGGCAGCAGTAACCAGGCTGTGAGGCTGTGAGGTTTAGTTTGGTGGCCAGGAGGCAGCAGTAACCAGGCTGTGAGGTTTAGTTTGGTGGCCAGGAGGCAGCAGTAACCAGGCTGTGAGGCTGTGAGGTTTAGTTTGGTGGCCAGGAGGCAGCAGTAACCAGGCTGTGAGGTTTAGTTTGGTGGCCAGGAGGCAGCAGTAACCAGGCTGTGAGGCTGTGAGGTTTAGTTTGGTGGCCAGGAGGCAGCAGTAACCAGGCTGTGAGGTTTTAGTTTGGTGGCCAGGAGGCAGCAGTAACCAGGCTGTGAGGTTTGTGAGGTTTGTTTGGTGGCCAGGAGGCAGCAGTAACCAGGCTGTGAGGTTTAGTTTGGTGGCCAGGAGGCAGCAGTAACCAGGCTGTGAGGTTTTTAGTTTGGTGGCCAGGAGGCAGCAGTAACCAGGCTGTGAGGCTGTGAGGTTTAGTTTGGTGGCCAGGAGGCAGCAGTAACCAGGCTGTGAGGTTTAGTTTGGTGGCCAGGTTTGTGAGGTTTGTTTAGTGGCCAGGAGGCAGCAGTAACCAGGCTGTGAGGCTGTGAGGTTTAGTTTGGTGGCCAGGAGGCAGCAGTAACCAGGCTGTGAGGCTGTGAGGTTTAGTTTGGTGGCCAGGAGGCAGCAGTAACCAGGCTGTGAGGTTTAGTTTGGTGGCCAGGAGGCAGCAGTAACCAGGCTGTGAGGCTGTGAGGTTTAGTTTGGTGGCCAGGAGGCAGCAGTAACCAGGCTGTGAGGTTTAGTTTGGTGGCCAGGAGGCAGCAGTAACCAGGCTGTGAGGCTGTGAGGTTTAGTTTGGTGGCCAGGAGGCAGCAGTAACCAGGCTGTGAGGCTGAGGTTTAGTTTGGTGGCCAGGAGGCAGCAGTAACCAGGCTGTGAGGCTTGAGTTTGTTTGGTGGCCAGGAGGCAGCAGTAACCAGGCTGTGAGGCTGTGAGGTTTAGTTTGGTGGCCAGGAGGCAGCAGTAACCAGGCTGTGAGGCTGTGAGGTTTAGTTTGGTGGCCAGGAGGCAGCAGTAACCAGGCTGTGAGGCTGTGAGGTTTAGTTTGGTGGCCAGGAGGCAGCAGTAACCAGGCTGTGAGGTTTAGTTTGGTGGCCAGGAGGCAGCAGTAACCAGGCTGTGAGGTTTAGTTTGGTGGCCAGGAGGCAGCAGTAACCAGGCTGTGAGGTTTAGTTTGGTGGCCAGGAGGCAGCAGTAACCAGGCTGTGAGGCTGTGAGGTTTAGTTTGGTGGCCAGGAGGCAGCAGTAACCAGGCTGTGAGGTTTAGTTTGGTGGCCAGGAGGCAGCAGTAACCAGGCTGTGAGGCTTTTAGTTTGGTGGCCAGGTTTAGTTTGGTGGCCAGGAGGCAGCAGTAACCAGGCTGTGAGGCTGTGAGGTTTAGTTTGGTGGCCAGGAGGCAGCAGTAACCAGGCTGTGAGGTTTAGTTTGGTGGCCAGGAGGCAGCAGTAACCAGGCTGTGAGGCTGTGAGGTTTAGTTTGGTGGCCAGGAGGCAGCAGTAACCAGGCTGTGAGGCTGTGAGGTTTAGTTTGGTGGCCAGGAGGCAGCAGTAACCAGACTGTCAGGCTGTGAGGCTTAGTTTGGTGGCCAGGAGGCAGCAGTAACCAGGCTGTGAGGCTTAGTTTGGTGGCCGGGAGGCAGCAGTAACCAGGCTGTGAGGTTTAGTTTGGTGGCCAGGAGGCAGCAGTAACCAGGCTGTGAGGCTGTGAGGTTTAGTTTGGTGGCCAGGAGGCAGCAGTAACCAGGCTGTGAGGTTGAGTTTGGTGGCCAGGAGGCAGCAGTAACCAGGCTGTGAGGCTGTGAGGTTTAGTTTGGTGGCCAGGAGGCAGCAGTAACCAGGCTGTGAGGCTGTGAGGTTTAGTTTGGTGGCCAGGAGGCAGCAGTAACCAGGCTGTGAGGTTTAGTTTGGTGGCCAGGAGGCAGCAGTAACCAGGCTGTGAGGTTTAGTTTGAGGAGGCAGCAGTAACCAGGCTGTGAGGTTTAGTTTGGTGGCCAGGAGGCAGCAGTAACCAGGCTGTGAGGTTTAGTTTGGTGGCCAGGAGGCAGCAGTAACCAGGCTGTGAGGCTGTGAGGTTTAGTTTGGTGGCCAGGAGGCAGCAGTAACCAGGCTGTGAGGTTTAGTTTGGTGGCCAGGAGGCAGCAGTAACCAGGCTGTGAGGTTTAGTTTGGTGGCCAGGAGGCAGCAGTAACCAGGCTGTGAGGCTGTGAGGTTTAGTTTGGTGGCCAGGAGGCAGCAGGCTAGGTTTACCAGGCTGGAGGCAGGCTGTGAGGTTTAGTTTGGTGGCCAGGAGGCAGCAGTAACCAGGCTGTGAGGTTTAGTTTGGTGGCCAGGAGGCAGCAGTAACCAGGCTGTGAGGCTGTGAGGTTTAGTTTGGTGGCCAGGAGGCAGCAGTAACCAGGCTGTGAGGCTTTAGTTTGGTGGCCAGGAGGCAGCAGTAACCAGGCTGTGAGGCTTTTAGTTTGGTGGCCAGGAGGCAGCAGTAACCAGGCTGTGAGGCTTTTTAGTTTGGTGGCCAGGAGGCAGCAGTAACCAGGCTGTGAGGTTTAGTTTGGTGGCCAGGAGGCAGCAGTAACCAGGCTGTGAGGCTGGCTGAGGTTTAGTTTGGTGGCCAGGAGGCAGCAGTAACCAGGCTGTGAGGCTGTGAGGTTTAGTTTGGTGGCCAGGAGGCAGCAGTAACCAGGCTGTGAGGTTTAGTTTGGTGGCCAGGAGGCAGCAGTAACCAGGCTGTGAGGCTTTTTAGTTTGGTGGCCAGGAGGCAGCAGTAACCAGGCTGTGAGGCTGTGAGGTTTAGTTTGGTGGCCAGGAGGCAGCAGTAACCAGGCTGTGAGGCTGTGAGGTTTAGTTTGGTGGCCAGGAGGCAGCAGTAACCAGGCTGTGAGGCTTTTTAGTTTGGTGGCCAGGAGGCAGCAGTAACCAGGCTGTGAGGCTGTAGGTTTAGTTTGGTGGCCAGGAGGCAGCAGTAACCAGGCTGTGAGGTTGTGAGGAGGCAGCAGTAACCAGGCTGTGAGGTTTAGTTTGGTGGCCAGGAGGCAGCAGTAACCAGGCTGTGAGGCTGTGAGGTTTAGTTTGGTGGCCAGGAGGCAGCAGTAACCAGGCTGTGAGGTTTAGTTTGGTGGCCAGGAGGCAGCAGTAACCAGGCTGTGAGGCTGTGAGGTTTAGTTTGGTGGCCAGGAGGCAGCAGTAACCAGGCTGTGAGGCTTTTAGTTTGGTGGCCAGGAGGCAGCAGTAACCAGGCTGTGAGGTTTAGTTTGGTGGCCAGGAGGCAGCAGTAACCAGGCTGTGAGGTTTAGTTTGGTGGCCAGGAGGCAGCAGTAACCAGGCTGTGAGGTTTAGTTTGGTGGCCAGGAGGCAGCAGTAACCAGGCTGTGAGGCTGTGAGGTTTAGTTTGGTGGCCAGGAGGCAGCAGTAACCAGGCTGTGAGGTTTAGTTTGGTGGCCAGGAGGCAGCAGTAACCAGGCTGTGAGGTTTAGTTTGGTGGCCAGGAGGCAGCAGTAACCAGGCTGTGAGGCTGTGAGGTTTAGTTTGGTGGCCAGGAGGCAGCAGTAACCAGGCTGTGAGGTTTAGTTTGGTGGCCAGGAGGCAGCAGTAACCAGGCTGTGAGGCTGTGAGGTTTAGTTTGGTGGCCAGGAGGCAGCAGTAACCAGGCTGTGAGGCTGTGAGGTTTAGTTTGGTGGCCAGGAGGCAGCAGTAACCAGGCTGTGAGGTTTAGTTTGGTGGCCAGGAGGCAGCAGTAACCAGGCTGTGAGGTTTAGTTTGGTGGCCAGGAGGCAGCAGTAACCAGGCTGTGAGGCTTAGGTTTAGTTTGGGCAGGCCAGGAGGCAGCAGTAACCAGGCTGTGAGGCTGTGAGGTTTAGTTTGGTGGCCAGGAGGCAGCAGTAACCAGGCTGTGAGGTTTAGTTTGGTGGCCAGGAGGCAGCAGTAACCAGGCTGTGAGGTTTAGTTTGGTGGCCAGGAGGCAGCAGTAACCAGGCTGTGAGGCTGTGAGGTTTAGTTTGGTGGCCAGGAGGCAGCAGTAACCAGGCTGTGAGGTTTAGTTTGGTGGCCAGGAGGCAGCAGTAACCAGGCTGTGAGGCTGTGAGGTTTAGTTTGGTGGCCAGGAGGCAGCAGTAACCAGGCTGTGAGGTTTAGTTTGGTGGCCAGGAGGCAGCAGTAACCAGGCTGTGAGGCTGTGAGGTTTAGTTTGGTGGCCAGGAGGCAGCAGTAACCAGGCTGTGAGGTTTTTAGTTTGGTGGCCAGGAGGCAGCAGTAACCAGGCTGTGAGGCTGTGAGGTTTAGTTTGGTGGCCAGGAGGCAGCAGTAACCAGGCTGTGAGGCTGTGAGGTTTAGTTTGGTGGCCAGGAGGCAGCAGTAACCAGGCTGTGAGGTTTAGTTTGGTGGCCAGGAGGCAGCAGTAACCAGGCTGTGAGGCTTAGGTTTAGTAACCAGGCTGTGAGGTTTAGTTTGGTGGCCAGGAGGCAGCAGTAACCAGGCTGTGAGGCTGTGAGTTTAGTTTGGTGGCCAGGAGGCAGCAGTAACCAGGCTGTGAGGCTGTGAGGTTTAGTTTGGTGGCCAGGAGGCAGCAGTAACCAGGCTGTGAGGCTTGAGGTTTAGTTTGTGGCCAGGAGGCAGCAGTAACCAGGCTGTGAGGCTGTGAGGTTTAGTTTGGTGGCCAGGAGGCAGCAGTAACCAGGCTGTGAGGCTGTGAGGTTTAGTTTGGTGGCCAGGAGGCAGCAGTAACCAGGCTGTGAGGTTTAGTTTGGTGGCCAGGAGGCAGCAGTAACCTGTGAGGCTGTGAGGTTTAGTTTGGTGGCCAGGAGGCAGCAGTAACCAGGCTGTGAGGTTTTTAGTTTGGTGGCCAGGAGGCAGCAGTAACCAGGCTGTGAGGTTTTAGTTTGGTGGGCCAGGAGGCAGCAGTAACCAGGCTGTGAGGTTTGAGGTTTAGTTTGGTGGCCAGGAGGCAGCAGTAACCAGGCTGTGAGGCTGTGAGGTTTAGTTTGGTGGCCAGGAGGCAGCAGTAACCAGGCTGTGAGGTTTAGTTTGGTGGCCAGGAGGCAGCAGTAACCAGGCTGTGAGGCTGTGAGGTTTAGTTTGGTGGCCAGGAGGCAGCAGTAACCAGGCTGTGAGGCTTGAGGTTTAGTTTGGTGGCCAGGAGGCAGCAGTAACCAGGCTGTGAGGTTTAGTTTGGTGGCCAGGAGGCAGCAGTAACCAGGCTGTGAGGCTGTGAGGTTTAGTTTGGTGGCCAGGAGGCAGCAGTAACCAGGCTGTGAGGTTTAGTTTGGTGGCCAGGAGGCAGCAGTAACCAGGCTGTGAGGTTTGAGGTTTAGTGGCCAGGAGGCAGCAGTAACCAGGCTGTGAGGCTGTGAGGTTTAGTTTGGTGGCCAGGAGGCAGCAGTAACCAGGCTGTGAGGTTTAGGTTTGGTGGCCAGGAGGCAGCAGTAACCAGGCTGTGAGGTTTAGTTTGGTGGCCAGGAGGCAGCAGTAACCAGGCTGTGAGGCTGTGAGGTTTAGTTTGGTGGCCAGGAGGCAGCAGTAACCAGGCTGTGAGGTTTGAGGTTTGTTTGTGGCCAGGAGGCAGCAGTAACCAGGCTGTGAGGCTGTGAGGTTTAGTTTGGTGGCCAGGAGGCAGCAGTAACCAGGCTGTGAGGTTTAGTTTGGTGGCCAGGAGGCAGCAGTAACCAGGCTGTGAGGCTGTGAGGTTTAGTTTGGTGGCCAGGAGGCAGCAGTAACCAGGCTGTGAGGTTTAGTTTGGTGGCCAGGAGGCAGCAGTAACCAGGCTGTGAGGCTGTGAGGTTTAGTTTGGTGGCCAGGAGGCAGCAGTAACCAGGCTGTGAGGCTGTGAGGTTTAGTTTGGTGGCCAGGAGGCAGCAGTAACCAGGCTGTGAGGTTTAGTTTGGTGGCCAGGAGGCAGCAGTAACCAGGCTGTGAGGTTTAGTTTGGTGGCCAGGAGGCAGCAGTAACCAGGCTGTGAGGTTTAGTTTGGTGGCCAGGAGGCAGCAGTAACCAGGCTGTGAGGCTGTGAGGTTTAGTTTGGTGGCCAGGAGGCAGCAGTAACCAGGCTGTGAGGCTGTTTGAGGTTTAGGTTTGGTGGCCAGGAGGCAGCAGTAACCAGGCTGTGAGGCTGTGAGGTTTAGTTTGGTGGCCAGGAGGCAGCAGTAACCAGGCTGTGAGGCTGTGAGGTTTAGTTTGGTGGCCAGGAGGCAGCAGTAACCAGGCTGTGAGGCTGTGAGGTTTAGTTTGGTGGCCAGGAGGCAGCAGTAACCAGGCTGTGAGGCTGTGAGGTTTAGTTTGGTGGCCAGGAGGCAGCAGTAACCAGGCTGTGAGGTTTAGTTTGGTGGCCAGGAGGCAGCAGTAACCAGGCTGTGAGGTTTAGTTTGGTGGCCAGGAGGCAGCAGTAACCAGGCTGTGAGGTTTAGTTTGGTGGCCAGGAGGCAGCAGTAACCAGGCTGTGAGGCTGTGAGGTTTAGTTTGGTGGCCAGGAGGCAGCAGTAACCAGGCTGTGAGGTTTAGTTTGGTGGCCAGGAGGCAGCAGTAACCAGGCTGTGAGGCTGTGAGGTTTAGTTTGGTGGCCAGGAGGCAGCAGTAACCAGGCTGTGAGGCTTGAGGTTTAGTTTGGCCAGGAGGCAGCAGTAACCAGGCTGTGAGGTTTTTAGTTTGGTGGCCAGGAGGCAGCAGTAACCAGGCTGTGAGGCTGTGAGGTTTAGTTTGGTGGCCAGGAGGCAGCAGTAACCAGGCTGTGAGGCTGTGAGGTTTAGTTTGGTGGCCAGGAGGCAGCAGTAACCAGGCTGTGAGGTTTAGTTTGGTGGCCAGGAGGCAGCAGTAACCAGGCTGTGAGGTTTAGTTTGGTGGCCAGGAGGCAGCAGTAACCAGGCTGTGAGGCTGTGAGGTTTAGTTTGGTGGCCAGGAGGCAGCAGTAACCAGGCTGTGAGGTTTAGTTTGGTGGCCAGGAGGCAGCAGTAACCAGGCTGTGAGGCTGTGAGGTTTAGTTTGGTGGCCAGGAGGCAGCAGTAACCAGGCTGTGAGGTTTAGTTTGGTGGCCAGGAGGCAGCAGTAACCAGGCTGTGAGGCTGTTTAGTTTGGTGGCCAGGAGGCAGCAGTAACCAGGCTGTGAGGCTGTGAGGTTTAGTTTGGTGGCCAGGAGGCAGCAGTAACCAGGCTGTGAGGCTGTGAGGTTTAGTTTGGTGGCCAGGAGGCAGCAGTAACCAGGCTGTGAGGTTTAGTTTGGTGGCCAGGAGGCAGCAGTAACCAGGCTGTGAGGTTTAGTTTGGTGGCCAGGAGGCAGCAGTAACCAGGCTGTGAGGCTTTTAGTTTGGTGGCCAGGAGGCAGCAGTAACCAGGCAGGCTGTGAGGTTTAGTTTGGTGGCCAGGAGGCAGCAGTAACCAGGCTGTGAGGCTGTGAGGTTTAGTTTGGTGGCCAGGAGGCAGCAGTAACCAGGCTGTGAGGCTTTAGTTTGGTGGCCAGGAGGCAGCAGTAACCAGGCTGTGAGGGCTGCAGAGGCTTTTAGTTTGGTGGCCAGGAGGCAGCAGTAACCAGGCTGTGAGGTTTAGTTTGGTGGCCAGGAGGCAGCAGTAACCAGGCTGTGAGGCTGTGAGGTTTAGTTTGGTGGCCAGGAGGCAGCAGTAACCAGGCTGTGAGGCTGTGAGGTTTAGTTTGGTGGCCAGGAGGCAGCAGTAACCAGGCTGTGAGGCTGTGAGGTTTAGTTTGGTGGCCAGGAGGCAGCAGTAACCAGGCTGTTTAGTTTGGTGGCCGGGAGGCAGCAGTAACCAGGCTGTGAGGTTTAGTTTGGTGGCCAGGAGGCAGCAGTAACCAGGCTGTGAGGTTTTTAGTTTGGTGGCCAGGAGGCAGCAGTAACCAGGCTGTGAGGCTGTGAGGTTTAGTTTGGTGGCCAGGAGGCAGCAGTAACCAGGCTGTGAGGCTGTGAGGTTTAGTTTGGTGGCCAGGAGGCAGCAGTAACCAGGCTGTGAGGCTTTTTAGTTTGGTGGCCAGGAGGCAGCAGTAACCAGGCTGTGAGGCTGTGAGGTTTAGTTTGGTGGCCAGGAGGCAGCAGTAACCAGGCTGTGAGGCTGTGAGGTTTAGTTTGGTGGCCAGGAGGCAGCAGTAACCAGGCTGTGAGGCTGTGAGGTTTAGTTTGGTGGCCAGGAGGCAGCAGTAACCAGACTGTGAGGTTTAGTTTGGTGGCCAGGAGGCAGCAGTAACCAGGCTGTGAGGTTTAGTTTGGTGGCCAGGAGGCAGCAGTAACCAGGCTGTGAGGTTTAGTTTGGTGGCCAGGAGGCAGCAGTAACCAGGCTGTGAGGCTGTGAGGTTTAGTTTGGTGGCCAGGAGGCAGCAGTAACCAGGCTGTGAGGTTTAGTTTGGTGGCCAGGAGGCAGCAGTAACCAGGCTGTGAGGTTTAGGTTTAGTTTGGTGGCCAGGAGGCAGCAGTAACCAGGCTGTGAGGCTGTGAGGTTTAGTTTGGTGGCCAGGAGGCAGCAGTAACCAGGCTGTGAGGTTTAGTTTGGTGGCCAGGAGGCAGCAGTAACCAGGCTGTGAGGCTGTGAGGTTTAGTTTGGTGGCCAGGAGGCAGCAGTAACCAGGCTGTGAGGCTGTGAGGCTGTGAGGTTTAGTTTGGTGGCCAGGAGGCAGCAGTAACCAGGCTGTGAGGTTTAGTTTGGTGGCCAGGAGGCAGCAGTAACCAGGCTGTGAGGTTTAGTTTGGTGGCCAGGAGGCAGCAGTAACCAGGCTGTGAGGCTGTGAGGTTTAGTTTGGTGGCCAGGAGGCAGCAGTAACCAGGCTGTGAGGCTGTGAGGTTTAGTTTGGTGGCCAGGAGGCAGCAGTAACCAGGCTGTGAGGCTGTGAGGTTTAGTTTGGTGGCCAGGAGGCAGCAGTAACCAGGCTGTGAGGTTTAGTTTGGTGGCCAGGAGGCAGCAGTAACCAGGCTGTGAGGTTTAGTTTGGTGGCCAGGAGGCAGCAGTAACCAGGCTGTGAGGCTGTGAGGTTTAGTTTGGTGGCCAGGAGGCAGCAGTAACCAGGCTGTGAGGCTGTGAGGTTTAGTTTGGTGGCCAGGAGGCAGCAGTAACCAGGCTGTGAGGCTTTTAGTTTGGTGGCCAGGAGGCAGCAGTAACCAGGCTGTGAGGTTTAGTTTGGTGGCCAGGAGGCAGCAGTAACCAGGCTGTGAGGCTTAGTTTTGGTGGCCAGGAGGCAGCAGTAACCAGGCTGTGAGGCTGTGAGGTTTAGTTTGGTGGCCAGGAGGCAGCAGTAACCAGGCTGTGAGGCTGTGAGGTTTAGTTTGGTGGCCAGGAGGCAGCAGTAACCAGGCTGTGAGGCTTTTTAGTTTGGTGGCCAGGAGGCAGCAGTAACCAGGCTGTGAGGCTGTGAGGTTTAGTTTGGTGGCCAGGAGGCAGCAGTAACCAGGCTGTGAGGTTTAGTTTGGTGGCCAGGAGGCAGCAGTAACCAGGCTGTGAGGCTGTGAGGTTTAGTTTGGTGGCCAGGAGGCAGCAGTAACCAGGCTGTGAGGTTTAGTTTGGTGGCCAGGAGGCAGCAGTAACCAGGCTGTGAGGCTGTGAGGTTTAGTTTGGTGGCCAGGAGGCAGCAGTAACCAGGCTGTGAGGTTTAGTTTGGTGGCCAGGAGGCAGCAGTAACCAGGCTGTGAGGTTTAGTTTGGTGGCCAGGAGGCAGCAGTAACCAGGCTGTGAGGTTTTTAGTTTGGTGGCCAGGAGGCAGCAGTAACCAGGCTGTGAGGTTTAGTTTGGTGGCCAGGAGGCAGCAGTAACCAGGCTGTGAGGCTGTGAGGTTTAGTTTGGTGGCCAGGAGGCAGCAGTAACCAGGCTGTGAGGTTTTAGTTTGGTGGCCAGGAGGCAGCAGTAACCAGGCTGTGAGGTTTAGTTTGGTGGCCAGGAGGCAGCAGTAACCAGGCTGTGAGGCTGTGAGGTTTAGTTTGGTGGCCAGGAGGCAGCAGTAACCAGGCTGTGAGGTTTAGTTTGGTGGCCAGGAGGCAGCAGTAACCAGGCTGTGAGGCTGTGAGGTTTAGTTTGGTGGCCAGGAGGCAGCAGTAACCAGGCTGTGAGGTTTAGTTTGGTGGCCAGGAGGCAGCAGTAACCAGGCTGTGAGGCTGTGAGGTTTAGTTTGGTGGCCAGGAGGCAGCAGTAACCAGGCTGTGAGGTTTAGGTTTGGTGGCCAGGAGGCAGCAGTAACCAGGCTGTGAGGTTTAGTTTGGTGGCCAGGAGGCAGCAGTAACCAGGCTGTGAGGCTGTGAGGTTTAGTTTGGTGGCCAGGAGGCAGCAGTAACCAGGCTGTGAGGCTTTTTAGTTTGGTGGCCAGGAGGCAGCAGTAACCAGGCTGTGAGGCTGTGAGGTTTAGTTTGGTGGCCAGGAGGCAGCAGTAACCAGGCTGTGAGGTTTAGTTTGGTGGCCAGGAGGCAGCAGTAACCAGGCTGTGAGGCTGTGAGGTTTAGTTTGTTTGTGGCCAGGAGGCAGCAGTAACCAGACTGTGAGGTTTAGTTTGGTGGCCAGGAGGCAGCAGTAACCAGGCTGTGAGGCTGTGAGGTTTAGTTTGGTGGCCAGGAGGCAGCAGTAACCAGGCTGTGAGGCTGTGAGGTTTAGTTTGGTGGCCAGGAGGCAGCAGTAACCAGGCTGTGAGGCTGTGAGGTTTAGTTTGGTGGCCAGGAGGCAGCAGTAACCAGGCTGTGAGGTTTAGTTTGGTGGCCAGGAGGCAGCAGTAACCAGGCTGTGAGGCTGTGAGGTTTAGTTTGGTGGCCAGGAGGCAGCAGTAACCAGACTGTGAGGTTTAGTTTGGTGGCCAGGAGGCAGCAGTAACCAGACTGTGAGGCTGTGAGGCTTAGTTTGGTGGCCAGGAGGCAGCAGTAACCAGGCTGTGAGGCTTAGTTTGGTGGCCGGGAGGCAGCAGTAACCAGGCTGTGAGGTTTAGTTTGGTGGCTAGGAGGCAGCAGTAACCAGGCTGTGAGGCTGTGAGGTTTAGTTTGGTGGCTAGGAGGCAGCAGTAACCAGGCTGTGAGGTTGAGTTTGGTGGCCAGGAGGCAGCAGTAACCAGGCTGTGAGGCTGTGAGGTTTAGTTTGGTGGCCAGGAGGCAGCAGTAACCAGGCTGTGAGGCTGTGAGGTTTAGTTTGGTGGCCAGGAGGCAGCAGTAACCAGGCTGTGAGGTTTAGTTTGGTGGCCAGGAGGCAGCAGTAACCAGGCTGTGAGGCTTTAGTTTGGTGGCCAGGAGGCAGCAGTAACCAGGCTGTGAGGCTTGAGTTTAGTTTGGTGGCCAGGAGGCAGCAGTAACCAGGCTGTGAGGCTGTGAGGTTTAGTTTGGTGGCCAGGAGGCAGCAGTAACCAGGCTGTGAGGTTTAGTTTGGTGGCCAGGAGGCAGCAGTAACCAGGCTGTGAGGCTGTGAGGTTTAGTTTGGTGGCCAGGAGGCAGCAGTAACCAGGCTGTGAGGTTTAGTTTGGTGGCCAGGAGGCAGCAGTAACCAGGCTGTGAGGTTTAGTTTGGTGGCCAGGAGGCAGCAGTAACCAGGCTGTGAGGCTGTGAGGTTTAGTTTGGTGGCCAGGAGGCAGCAGTAACCAGGCTGTGAGGTTTAGTTTGGTGGCCAGGAGGCAGCAGTAACCAGGCTGTGAGGCTGTGAGGTTTAGTTTGGTGGCCAGGAGGCAGCAGTAACCAGGCTGTGAGGCTTGAGGTTTAGTTTGGTGGCCAGGAGGCAGCAGTAACCAGGCTGTGAGGCTGTGAGGTTTAGTTTGGTGGCCAGGAGGCAGCAGTAACCAGGCTGTGAGGTTTAGTTTGGTGGCCAGGAGGCAGCAGTAACCAGGCTGTGAGGTGTTTTAGTTTGGTGGCCAGGAGGCAGCAGTAACCAGGCTGTGAGGCTGTGAGGTTTAGTTTGGTGGCCAGGAGGCAGCAGTAACCAGGCTGTGAGGCTGTGAGGTTTAGTTTGGTGGCCAGGAGGCAGCAGTAACCAGGCTGTGAGGTTTAGTTTGGTGGCCAGGAGGCAGCAGTAACCAGGCTGTGAGGTTTAGTTTGGTGGCCAGGAGGCAGCAGTAACCAGGCTGTGAGGTTTAGTTTGGTGGCCAGGAGGCAGCAGTAACCAGGCTGTGAGGCTGTGAGGTTTAGTTTGGTGGCCAGGAGGCAGCAGTAACCAGGCTGTGAGGCTGTGAGGTTTAGTTTGGTGGCCAGGAGGCAGCAGTAACCAGGCTGTGAGGCTGTGAGGTTTAGTTTGGTGGCCAGGAGGCAGCAGTAACCAGGCTGTGAGGCTGAGGTTTAGTTTGGTGGCCAGGAGGCAGCAGTAACCAGGCTGTGAGGCTGTGAGGTTTAGTTTGGTGGCCAGGAGGCAGCAGTAACCAGGCTGTGAGGCTGTGAGGTTTAGTTTGGTGGCCAGGAGGCAGCAGTAACCAGGCTGTGAGGTTTAGTTTGGTGGCCAGGAGGCAGCAGTAACCAGGCTGTGAGGTTTAGTTTGGTGGCCAGGAGGCAGCAGTAACCAGACTGTGAGGTTTAGTTTGGTGGCCAGGAGGCAGCAGTAACCAGGCTGTGAGGCTGTGAGGTTTAGTTTGGTGGCCAGGAGGCAGCAGTAACCAGGCTGTGAGGTTTAGTTTGGTGGCCAGGAGGCAGCAGTAACCAGGCTGTGAGGCTGTGAGGTTTAGTTTGGTGGCCAGGAGGCAGCAGTAACCAGGCTGTGAGGCTGTGAGGTTTAGTTTGGTGGCCAGGAGGCAGCAGTAACCAGGCTGTGAGGTTTAGTTTGGTGGCCAGGAGGCAGCAGTAACCAGGCTGTGAGGCTGTGAGGTTTAGTTTGGTGGCCAGGAGGCAGCAGTAACCAGGCTGTGAGGCTGTGAGGCTGTGAGGTTTAGTTTGGTGGCCAGGAGGCAGCAGTAACCAGGCTGTGAGGTTTAGTTTGGTGGCCAGGAGGCAGCAGTAACCAGGCTGTGAGGTTTAGTTTGGTGGCCAGGAGGCAGCAGTAACCAGGCTGTGAGGCTGTGAGGTTTAGTTTGGTGGCCAGGAGGCAGCAGTAACCAGACTGTGAGGTTTAGTTTGGTGGCCAGGAGGCAGCAGTAACCAGGCTGTGAGGCTTAGTTTGGTGGCCGGGAGGCAGCAGTAACCAGGCTGTGAGGTTTAGTTTGGTGGCCAGGAGGCAGCAGTAACCAGGCTGTGAGGCTGTGAGGTTTAGTTTGGTGGCCAGGAGGCAGCAGTAACCAGGCTGTGAGGCTGTGAGGCTGTGAGGTTTAGTTTGGTGGCCAGGAGGCAGCAGTAACCAGGCTGTGAGGTTGAGTTTGGTGGCCAGGAGGCAGCAGTAACCAGGCTGTGAGGTTGAGTTTGGTGGCCAGGAGGCAGCAGTAACCAGGCTGTGAGGTTTAGTTTGGTGGCCAGGAGGCAGCAGTAACCAGGCTGTGAGGCTGTGAGGTTTAGTTTGGTGGCCAGGAGGCAGCAGTAACCAGGCTGTGAGGTTTAGTTTGGTGGCCAGGAGGCAGCAGTAACCAGGCTGTGAGGTTTAGTTTGGTGGCCGGGAGGCAGCAGTAACCAGACTGTGAGGTTTAGTTTGGTGGCCAGGAGGCAGCAGTAACCAGGCTGTGAGGCTGTGAGGTTGAGTTTGGTGGCCAGGAGGCAGCAGTAACCAGACTGTGAGGTTTAGTTTGGTGGCCAGGAGGCAGCAGTAACCAGACTGTGAGGCTGTGAGGTTTAGTTTGGTGGCCAGGAGGCAGCAGTAACCAGGCTGTGAGGCTGTGAGGTTTAGTTTGGTGGCCAGGAGGCAGCAGTAACCAGGCTGTGAGGTTTAGTTTGGTGGCCAGGAGGCAGCAGTAACCAGGCTGTGAGGCTGTGAGGTTTAGTTTGGTGGCCAGGAGGCAGCAGTAACCAGGCTGTGAGGTTTAGAGGCTGTGAGGCTTGAGGTTTAGTTTGGTGGCCAGGAGGCAGCAGTAACCAGGCTGTGAGGTTTAGTTTGGTGGCCAGGAGGCAGCAGTAACCAGGCTGTGAGGTTTAGTTTGGTGGCCAGGAGGCAGCAGTAACCAGGCTGTGAGGCTGTGAGGTTTAGTTTGGTGGCCAGGAGGCAGCAGTAACCAGGCTGTGAGGTTTAGTTTGGTGGCCAGGAGGCAGCAGTAACCAGGCTGTGAGGCTGTGAGGTTTAGTTTGGTGGCCAGGAGGCAGCAGTAACCAGGCTGTGAGGTTTAGTTTGGTGGCCAGGAGGCAGCAGTAACCAGGCTGTGAGGCTGTGAGGTTTAGTTTGGTGGCCAGGAGGCAGCAGTAACCAGGCTGTGAGGCTGTGAGGCTGTGAGGTTTAGTTTGGTGGCCAGTTGAGGCTGTGAGGTTTGGTGGCCAGGAGGCAGCAGTAACCAGGCTGTGAGGTTTAGTTTGGTGGCCAGGAGGCAGCAGTAACCAGGCTGTGAGGTTTAGTTTGGTGGCCAGGAGGCAGCAGTAACCAGGCTGTGAGGCTGTGAGGTTTAGTTTGGTGGCCAGGAGGCAGCAGTAACCAGGCTGTGAGGTTTAGTTTGGTGGCCAGGAGGCAGCAGTAACCAGGCTGTGAGGCTGTGAGGTTTAGTTTGGTGGCCAGGAGGCAGCAGTAACCAGGCTGTGAGGCTTTAGTTTGGGCCAGGAGGCCAGGGCAGGAGGCAGCAGTAACCAGGCTGTGAGGCTGTGAGGTTTAGTTTGGTGGCCAGGAGGCAGCAGTAACCAGGCTGTGAGGTTTAGTTTGGTGGCCAGGAGGCAGCAGTAACCAGGCTGTGAGGCTGTGAGGTTTAGTTTGGTGGCCAGGAGGCAGCAGTAACCAGGCTGTGAGGCTGTGAGGTTTAGTTTGGTGGCCAGGAGGCAGCAGTAACCAGGCTGTGAGGCAGCAGTGTGTGAGGTTTAGTTTGGTGGCCAGGAGGCAGCAGTAACCAGGCTGTGAGGTTTAGTTTGGTGGCCGGGAGGCAGCAGTAACCAGGCTGTGAGGTTTAGTTTGGTGGCCAGGAGGCAGCAGTAACCAGGCTGTGAGGCTGTGAGGTTTAGTTTGGTGGCCAGGAGGCAGCAGTAACCAGGCTGTGAGGCTGTGAGGTTTAGTTTGGTGGCCAGGAGGCAGCAGTAACCAGGCTGTGAGGCTGTGAGGTTTAGTTTGGTGGCCAGGAGGCAGCAGTAACCAGGCTGTGAGGCTGTGAGGTTTAGTTTGGTGGCCAGGAGGCAGCAGTAACCAGGCTGTGAGGCTGTGAGGCTGTGAGGTTTAGTTTGGTGGCCAGGAGGCAGCAGTAACCAGGCTGTGAGGTTTAGTTTGGTGGCCAGGAGGCAGCAGTAACCAGGCTGTGAGGTTTAGTTTGGTGGCCAGGAGGCAGCAGTAACCAGGCTGTGAGGTTTAGTTTGGTGGCCAGGAGGCAGCAGTAACCAGGCTGTGAGGTTTAGTTTGGTGGCCAGGAGGCAGCAGTAACCAGGCTGTGAGGCTGTGAGGTTTAGTTTGGTGGCCAGGAGGCAGCAGTAACCAGGCTGTGAGGTTTAGTTTGGTGGCCAGGAGGCAGCAGTAACCAGGCTGTGAGGTTTAGTTTGGTGGCCAGGAGGCAGCAGTAACCAGGCTGTGAGGCTGTGAGGTTTAGTTTGGTGGCCAGGAGGCAGCAGTAACCAGGCTGTGAGGTTTAGTTTGGTGGCCAGGAGGCAGCAGTAACCAGGCTGTGAGGTTTAGTTTGGTGGCCGGGAGGCAGCAGTAACCAGGCTGTGAGGTTTAGTTTGGTGGCCGGGAGGCAGCAGTAACCAGGCTGTGAGGTTTAGTTTGGTGGTCAGGAGGCAGCAGTAACCAGGCTGTGAGGCTGTGAGGTTTAGTTTGGTGGCCAGGAGGCAGCAGTAACCAGGCTGTGAGGCTGTGAGGTTTAGTTTGGTGGCCAGGAGGCAGCAGTAACCAGGCTGTGAGGCTGTGAGGTTTAGTTTGGTGGCCAGGAGGCAGCAGTAACCAGGCTGTGAGGCTGTGAGGTTTAGTTTGGTGGCCAGGAGGCAGCAGTAACCAGGCTGTGAGGTTTGAGGTTTGGTGGCCAGGAGGCAGCAGTAACCAGGCTGTGAGGCTGTGAGGTTTAGTTTGGTGGCCAGGGGGCAGCAGTAACCAGACTGTGAGGTTTAGTTTGGTGGCCAGGAGGCAGCAGTAACCAGGCTGTGAGGTTTAGTTTGGTGGCCGGGAGGCAGCAGTAACCAGACTGTGAGGTTTAGTTTGGTGGCCAGGAGGCAGCAGTAACCAGGCTGTGAGGCTGTGAGGCTTTTTAGTTTGGTGGCCAGGAGGCAGCAGTAACCAGGCTGTGAGGTTTAGTTTGGTGGCCAGGAGGCAGCAGTAACCAGGCTGTGAGGTTTAGGTTTAGTGGCCAGGAGGCAGCAGTAACCAGGCTGTGAGGCTGTGAGGTTTAGTTTGGTGGCCAGGAGGCAGCAGTAACCAGGCTGTGAGGTTTAGTTTGGTGGCCAGGAGGCAGCAGTAAGGCAGGCTGTGAGGTTTAGTTTGGTGGCCAGGAGGCAGCAGTAACCAGGCTGTGAGGCTGTGAGGTTTAGTTTGGTGGCCAGGAGGCAGCAGTAACCAGGCTGTGAGGTTTTAGTTTGGTGGCCAGGAGGCAGCAGTAACCAGGCTGTGAGGTTTAGTTTGGTGGCCAGGAGGCAGCAGTAACCAGGCTGTGAGGCTGTGAGGTTTAGTTTGGTGGCCAGGAGGCAGCAGTAACCAGGCTGTGAGGTTTAGTTTGGTGGCCAGGAGGCAGCAGTAACCAGGCTGTGAGGCTTAGTTTGGTTTGGCTGGCCAGGAGGCAGCAGTAACCAGGCTGTGAGGCTGTGAGGTTTAGTTTGGTGGCCAGGAGGCAGCAGTAACCAGGCTGTGAGGTTTAGTTTGGTGGCCAGGAGGCAGCAGTAACCAGGCTGTGAGGTTTAGTTTGGTGGCCAGGAGGCAGCAGTAACCAGGCTGTGAGGTTTAGTTTGGTGGCCAGGAGGCAGCAGTAACCAGGCTGTGAGGTTTAGTTTGGTGGCCAGGAGGCAGCAGTAACCAGGCTGTGAGGCTGTGAGGTTTAGTTTGGTGGCCAGGAGGCAGCAGTAACCAGGCTGTGAGGCTGTGAGGTTTAGTTTGGTGGCCAGGAGGCAGCAGTAACCAGGCTGTGAGGTTTAGTTTGGTGGCCAGGAGGCAGCAGTAACCAGGCTGTGAGGCTGTGAGGTTTAGTTTGGTGGCCAGGAGGCAGCAGTAACCAGGCTGTGAGGCTGTGAGGTTTAGTTTGGTGGCCAGGAGGCAGCAGTAACCAGGCTGTGAGGCTGTGAGGCTTTAGTTTGAGTTTAGTTTGCCAGGAGGCAGCAGTAACCAGGCTGTGAGGTTGTGAGTTTGTTTGTGGCCAGGAGGCAGCAGTAACCAGGCTGTGAGGCTGTGAGGTTTAGTTTGGTGGCCAGGAGGCAGCAGTAACCAGGCTGTGAGGCTGTGAGGTTTAGTTTGGTGGCCAGGAGGCAGCAGTAACCAGGCTGTGAGGCTGTGAGGTTTAGTTTGGTGGCCAGGAGGCAGCAGTAACCAGGCTGTGAGGCTGTGAGGTTTAGTTTGGTGGCCAGGAGGCAGCAGTAACCAGGCTGTGAGGTTTAGTTTGGTGGCCAGGAGGCAGCAGTAACCAGGCTGTGAGGTTTAGTTTGGTGGCCAGGAGGCAGCAGTAACCAGGCTGTGAGGCTGTGAGGTTTAGTTTGGTGGCCAGGAGGCAGCAGTAGGTTTAGTTTGGTGGCCAGGCTGTGAGGTTTAGTTTGGTGGCCAGGAGGCAGCAGTAACCAGGCTGTGAGGCTGTGAGGTTTAGTTTGGTGGCCAGGAGGCAGCAGTAACCAGGCTGTGAGGTTTAGTTTGGTGGCCAGGAGGCAGCAGTAACCAGGCTGTGAGGTTTAGTTTGGTGGCCAGGAGGCAGCAGTAACCAGGCTGTGAGGCTGTGAGGTTTAGTTTGGTGGCCAGGAGGCAGCAGTAACCAGGCTGTGAGGTTTAGTTTGGTGGCCAGGAGGCAGCAGTAACCAGGCTGTGAGGCTGTGAGGTTTAGTTTGGTGGCCAGGAGGCAGCAGTAACCAGGCTGTGAGGCTGTGAGGTTTAGTTTGGTGGCCAGGAGGCAGCAGTAACCAGGCTGTGAGGTTTAGTTTGGTGGCCAGGAGGCAGCAGTAACCAGGCTGTGAGGTTTAGTTTGGTGGCCAGGAGGCAGCAGTAACCAGGCTGTGAGGCTGTGAGGTTTAGTTTGGTGGCCAGGAGGCAGCAGTAACCAGGCTGTGAGGTTTAGTTTGGTGGCCAGGAGGCAGCAGTAACCAGGCTGTGAGGCTGTGAGGTTTAGTTTGGTGGCCAGGAGGCAGCAGTAACCAGGCTGTGAGGTTTAGTTTGGTGGCCAGGAGGCAGCAGTAACCAGGCTGTGAGGTTTAGTTTGGTGGCCAGGAGGCAGCAGTAACCAGGCTGTGAGGCTTTTAGTTTGGTGGCCAGGAGGCAGCAGTAACCAGGCTGTGAGGTTTAGTTTGGTGGCCAGGAGGCAGCAGTAACCAGGCTGTGAGGCTGTGAGGTTTAGTTTGGTGGCCAGGAGGCAGCAGTAACCAGGCTGTGAGGCTGAGGTTTAGTTTGGTGGCCAGGAGGCAGCAGTAACCAGGCTGTGAGGTTTAGTTTGGTGGCCAGGAGGCAGCAGTAACCAGGCTGTGAGGTTTAGTTTGGTGGCCAGGAGGCAGCAGTAACCAGGCTGTGAGGTTTAGTTTGGTGGCCAGGAGGCAGCAGTAACCAGGCTGTGAGGCTGTGAGGTTTAGTTTGGTGGCCAGGAGGCAGCAGTAACCAGGCTGTGAGGCTGTGAGGTTTAGTTTGGTGGCCAGGAGGCAGCAGTAACCAGGCTGTGAGGCTGTGAGGTTTAGTTTAGTTTGTGGCCAGGAGGCAGCAGTAACCAGGCTGTGAGGCTGTGAGGTTTAGTTTGGTGGCCAGGAGGCAGCAGTAACCAGGCTGTGAGGCTGTGAGGTTTAGTTTGGTGGCCAGGAGGCAGCAGTAACCAGGCTGTGAGGCTGTGAGGTTTAGTTTGGTGGCCAGGAGGCAGCAGTAACCAGACTGTGAGGTTTAGTTTGGTGGCCAGGAGGCAGCAGTAACCAGGCTGTGAGGTTTTTGAGTTTGGTGGCCAGGAGGCAGCAGTAACCAGGCTGTGAGGTTTAGTTTGGTGGCCAGGAGGCAGCAGTAACCAGGCTGTGAGGCTGTGAGGTTTAGTTTGGTGGCCAGGAGGCAGCAGTAACTCAGGCTGCAGGCTGTGAGGTTTAGTTTGTGAGGCAGCAGTAACCAGGCTGTGAGGTTTAGTTTGGTGGCCAGGAGGCAGCAGTAACCAGGCAGGCTGTGAGGTTTAGTTTGGTGGCCAGGAGGCAGCAGTAACCAGGCTGTGAGGTTTAGTTTGGTGGCCAGGAGGCAGCAGTAACCAGGCTGTGAGGTTTAGTTTGGTGGCCAGGAGGCAGCAGTAACCAGGCTGTGAGGCTGTGAGGTTTAGTTTGGTGGCCAGGAGGCAGCAGTAACCAGGCTGTGAGGCTGTGAGGTTTAGTTTGGTGGCCAGGAGGCAGCAGTAACCAGGCTGTGAGGTTTAGTTTGGTGGCCAGGAGGCAGCAGTAACCAGGCTGTGAGGCTGTGAGGTTTAGTTTGGTGGCCAGGAGGCAGCAGTAACTGTGAGGCTGTGAGGTTTAGTTTGGTGGCCAGGAGGCAGCAGTAACCAGGCTGTGAGGTTTAGTTTGGTGGCCAGGAGGCAGCAGTAACCAGGCTGTGAGGTTTAGTTTGGTGGCCAGGAGGCAGCAGTAACCAGGCTGTGAGGTTTAGTTTGGTGGCCAGGAGGCAGCAGTAACCAGGCTGTGAGGCTGTGAGGTTTAGTTTGGTGGCCAGGAGGCAGCAGTAACCAGGCTGTGAGGTTTAGTTTGGTGGCCAGGAGGCAGCAGTAACCAGGCTGTGAGGTTTAGGTTTGGTGGCCGGGAGGCAGCAGTAACCAGGCTGTGAGGTTTAGTTTGGTGGCCAGGAGGCAGCAGTAACCAGGCTGTGAGGTTTAGTTTGGTGGCCAGGAGGCAGCAGTAACCAGGCTGTGAGGCTGTGAGGTTTAGTTTGGTGGCCAGGAGGCAGCAGTAACCAGGCTGTGAGGCTGTGAGGTTTAGTTTGGTGGCCAGGAGGCAGCAGTAACCAGGCTGTGAGGCTGTGAGGTTTAGTTTGGTGGCCAGGAGGCAGCAGTAACCAGGCTGTGAGGCTGTGAGGTTTAGTTTGGTGGCCAGGAGGCAGCAGTAACCAGGCTGTGAGGTTTAGTTTGGTGGCCAGGAGGCAGCAGTAACCAGGCTGTGAGGCTGTGAGGTTTAGTTTGGTGGCCAGGGGGCAGCAGTAACCAGACTGTGAGGTTTAGTTTGGTGGCCAGGAGGCAGCAGTAACCAGGCTGTGAGGTTTAGTTTGGTGGCCAGGAGGCAGCAGTAACCAGGCTGTGAGGTTTAGTTTGGTGGCCAGGAGGCAGCAGTAACCAGGCTGTGAGGCTGTGAGGTTTAGTTTGGTGGCCAGGAGGCAGCAGTAACCAGGCTGGCTGTGAGGTTTAGTTTGGTGGCCAGGAGGCAGCAGTAACCAGGCTGTGAGGTTTAGTTTGGTGGCCAGGAGGCAGCAGTAACCAGGCTGTGAGGTTTAGTTTGGTGGCCAGGAGGCAGCAGTAACCAGGCTGTGAGGTTTAGTTTGGTGGCCAGGAGGCAGCAGTAACCAGGCTGTGAGGTTTAGTTTGGTGGAGGCAGGCAGCAGTAACCAGGCTGTGAGGCTGTGAGGTTTAGTTTGGTGGCCAGGAGGCAGCAGTAACCAGGCTGTGAGGCTGTGAGGTTTAGTTTGGTGGCCAGGAGGCAGCAGTAACCAGGCTGTGAGGTTTAGTTTGGTGGCCAGGAGGCAGCAGTAACCAGGCTGTGAGGTTTAGTTTGGTGGCCGGGAGGCAGCAGTAACCAGGCTGTGAGGTTTAGTTTGGTGGTCAGGAGGCAGCAGTAACCAGGCTGTGAGGCTGTGAGGTTTAGTTTGGTGGCCAGGAGGCAGCAGTAACCAGGCTGTGAGGCTGTGAGGTTTAGTTTGGTGGCCAGGAGGCAGCAGTAACCAGGCTGTGAGGTTTAGTTTGGTGGCCAGGAGGCAGCAGTAACCAGGCTGTGAGGCTGTGAGGTTTAGTTTGGTGGCCAGGAGGCAGCAGTAACCAGGCTGTGAGGTTTAGTTTGGTGGCCAGGAGGCAGCAGTAACCAGGCTGTGAGGCTGTGAGGTTTAGTTTGGTGGCCAGGAGGCAGCAGTAACCAGGCTGTGAGGTTTAGTTTGGTGGCCAGGAGGCAGCAGTAACCAGGCTGTGAGGTTTAGTTTGGTGGCCAGGGAGGCAGCAGTAACCAGGCTGTGAGGCTGTGAGGTTTAGTTTGGTGGCCAGGAGGCAGCCAGGCTAACCAGGCTGTGTGAGGTTTAGTTTGGTGGCCAGGAGGCAGCAGTAACCAGGCTGTGAGGTTTAGTTTGGTGGCCAGGAGGCAGCAGTAACCAGGCTGTGAGGTTTAGTTTGGTGGCCAGGAGGCAGCAGTAACCAGGCTGTGAGGTTTTAGTTTGGTGGCCAGGAGGCAGCAGTAACCAGGCTGTGAGGCTGTGAGGTTTAGTTTGGTGGCCAGGAGGCAGCAGTAACCAGGCTGTGAGGCTGTGAGGTTTAGTTTGGTGGCCAGGAGGCAGCAGTAACCAGGCTGTGAGGCTGTGAGGTTTAGTTTGGTGGCCAGGAGGCAGCAGTAACCAGGCTGTGAGGTTTTTAGTTTGGTGGCCAGGAGGCAGCAGTAACCAGGCTGTGAGGCTGTGAGGTTTAGTTTGGTGGCCAGGAGGCAGCAGTAACCAGGCTGTGAGGTTTAGTTTGGTGGCCAGGAGGCAGCAGTAACCAGGCTGTGAGGCTGTGAGGTTTAGTTTGGTGGCCAGGAGGCAGCAGTAACCAGACTGTGAGGTTTAGTTTGGTGGCCAGGAGGCAGCAGTAACCAGACTGTGAGGTTTAGTTTGGTGGCCAGGAGGCAGCAGTAACCAGACTGTGAGGTTTAGTTTGGTGGCCAGGAGGCAGCAGTAACCAGGCTGTGAGGCTGTGAGGTTTAGTTTGGTGGCCAGGAGGCAGCAGTAACCAGGCTGTGAGGTTTAGTTTGGTGGCCAGGAGGCAGCAGTAACCAGGCTGTGAGGTTTAGTTTGGTGGCCAGGAGGCAGCAGTAACCAGGCTGTGAGGTTTAGTTTGGTGGCCAGGAGGCAGCAGTAACCAGGCTGTGAGGTTTAGTTTGGTGGCCAGGAGGCAGCAGTAACCAGGCTGTGAGGTTTAGTTTGGTGGCAGGAGGCAGCAGTAACCAGGCTGTGAGGCTGTGAGGTTTAGTTTGGTGGCCAGGAGGCAGCAGTAACCAGGCTGTGAGGCTGTGAGGTTTAGTTTGGTGGCCAGGAGGCAGCAGTAACCAGGCTGTGAGGCTGTGAGGTTTAGTTTGGTGGCCAGGAGGCAGCAGTAACCAGGCTGTGAGGCTGTGAGGTTTAGTTTGGTGGCCAGGAGGCAGCAGTAACCAGACTGTGAGGTTTAGTTTGGTGGCCAGGAGGCAGCAGTAACCAGGCTGTGAGGCTGTGAGGTTTAGTTTGGTGGCCAGGAGGCAGCAGTAACCAGGCTGTGAGGTTTAGTTTGGTGGCCAGGAGGCAGCAGTAACCAGGCTGTGAGGTTTAGTTTGGTGGCCAGGAGGCAGCAGTAACCAGGCTGTGAGGTTTAGTTTGGTGGCCAGGAGGCAGCAGTAACCAGGCTGTGAGGCTGTGAGGTTTAGTTTGGTCGCCAGGAGGCAGCAGTAACCAGGCTGTGAGGTTTAGTTTGGTGGCCAGGAGGCAGCAGTAACCAGGCTGTGAGGTTTAGTTTGGTGGCCAGGAGGCAGCAGTAACCAGGCTGTGAGGTTTAGTTTGGTGGCCAGGAGGCAGCAGTAACCAGGCTGTGAGGTTTTTAGTTTGGTGGCCGGGAGGCAGCAGTAACCAGGCTGTGAGGTTTAGTTTGGTGGTCAGGAGGCAGCAGTAACCAGGCTGTGAGGCTGTGAGGTTTAGTTTGGTGGCCAGGAGGCAGCAGTAACCAGGCTGTGAGGCTGTGAGGTTTAGTTTGGTGGCCAGGAGGCAGCAGTAACCAGGCTGTGAGGTTTAGTTTGGTGGCCAGGAGGCAGCAGTAACCAGGCTGTGAGGCTGTGAGGTTTAGTTTGGTGGCCAGGAGGCAGCAGTAACCAGACTGTGAGGTTTAGTTTGGTGGCCAGGAGGCAGCAGTAACCAGGCTGTGAGGTTTAGTTTGGTGGCCAGGAGGCAGCAGTAACCAGGCTGTGAGGTTTAGTTTGGTGGCCAGGAGGCAGCAGTAACCAGGCTGTGAGGTTTAGTTTGGTGGCCAGGAGGCAGCAGTAACCAGGCTGTGAGGCTGTGAGGTTTAGTTTGGTGGCCAGGAGGCAGCAGTAACCAGGCTGTGAGGTTTAGTTTGGTGGCCAGGAGGCAGCAGTAACCAGGCTGTGAGGTTTAGTTTGGTGGCCAGGAGGCAGCAGTAACCAGGCTGTGAGGTTTAGTTTGGTGGCCGGGAGGCAGCAGTAACCAGGCTGTGAGGTTTAGTTTGGTGGCCAGGAGGCAGCAGTAACCAGGCTGTGAGGCTGTGAGGTTTAGTTTGGTGGCCAGGAGGCAGCAGTAACCAGGCTGTGAGGCTGTGAGGTTTAGTTTGGTGGCCAGGAGGCAGCAGTAACCAGGCTGTGAGGCTGTGAGGTTTAGTTTGGTGGCCAGGAGGCAGCAGTAACCAGGCTGTGAGGCTGTGAGGTTTAGTTTGGTGGCCAGGAGGCAGCAGTAACCAGACTGTGAGGTTTAGTTTGGTGGCCAGGAGGCAGCAGTAACCAGGCTGTGAGGCTGTGAGGTTTAGTTTGGTGGCCAGGAGGCAGCAGTAACCAGACTGTGAGGTTTAGTTTGGTGGCCAGGAGGCAGCAGTAACCAGGCTGTGAGGTTTAGTTTGGTGGCCAGGAGGCAGCAGTAACCAGGCTGTGAGGTTTAGTTTGGTGGCCAGGAGGCAGCAGTAACCAGGCTGTGAGGCTGTGAGGTTTAGTTTGTGGCCAGGAGGCAGCAGTAACCAGGCTGTGAGGTTTAGTTTGGTGGCCAGGAGGCAGCAGTAACCAGGCTGTGAGGTTTAGTTTGGTGGCCAGGAGGCAGCAGTAACCAGGCTGTGAGGTTTAGTTTGGTGGCCGGGAGGCAGCAGTAACCAGGCTGTGAGGTTTAGTTTGGTGGCCAGGAGGCAGCAGTAACCAGGCTGTGAGGTTTAGTTTGGTGGCCAGGAGGCAGCAGTAACCAGGCTGTGAGGCTGTGAGGTTTAGTTTGGTGGCCAGGAGGCAGCAGTAACCAGGCTGTGAGGCTGTGAGGTTTAGTTTGGTGGCCAGGAGGCAGCAGTAACCAGGCTGTGAGGTTTAGTTTGGTGGCCGGGAGGCAGCAGTAACCAGGCTGTGAGGTTTAGTTTGGTGGCCAGGAGGCAGCAGTAACCAGGCTGTGAGGTTTAGTTTGGTGGCCAGGAGGCAGCAGTAACCAGGCTGTGAGGCTGTGAGGTTTAGTTTGGTGGCCAGGAGGCAGCAGTAACCAGGCTGTGAGGCTGTGAGGTTTAGTTTGGTGGCCAGGAGGCAGCAGTAACCAGGCTGTGAGGTTTAGTTTGGTGGCCAGGAGGCAGCAGTAACCAGGCTGTGAGGCTGTGAGGTTTAGTTTGGTGGCCAGGAGGCAGCAGTAACCAGGCTGTGAGGTTTAGTTTGGTGGCCAGGAGGCAGCAGTAACCAGGCTGTGAGGTTTAGTTTGGTGGCCAGGAGGCAGCAGTAACCAGGCTGTGAGGTTTAGTTTGGTGGCCAGGAGGCAGCAGTAACCAGGCTGTGAGGTTTAGTTTGGTGGCCAGGAGGCAGCAGTAACCAGGCTGTGAGGCTGTGAGGTTTAGTTTGGTGGCCAGGAGGCAGCAGTAACCAGGCTGTGAGGTTTAGTTTGGTGGCCAGGAGGCAGCAGTAACCAGGCTGTGAGGTTTAGTTTGGTGGCCAGGAGGCAGCAGTAACCAGGCTGTGAGGTTTAGTTTGGTGGCCAGGAGGCAGCAGTAACCAGGCTGTGAGGTTTAGTTTGGTGGCCAGGAGGCAGCAGTAACCAGGCTGTGAGGCTGTGAGGTTTAGTTTGGTGGCCAGGAGGCAGCAGTAACCAGGCTGTGAGGCTGTGAGGTTTAGTTTGGTGGCCAGGAGGCAGCAGTAACCAGGCTGTGAGGCTGTGAGGTTTAGTTTGGTGGCCAGGAGGCAGCAGTAACCAGGCTG
Organism: Oncorhynchus nerka; assembly: GCF_034236695.1. Classification (NCBI taxonomy): domain Eukaryota; kingdom Metazoa; phylum Chordata; class Actinopteri; order Salmoniformes; family Salmonidae; genus Oncorhynchus; species Oncorhynchus nerka. Next base: position 46,205,348 of record NC_088411.1, read on the forward strand.
TGAGGCTGTGAGGTTTAGTTTGGTGGCCAGGGGGCAGCAGTAACCAGACTGTGAGGTTTAGTTTGGTGGCCAGGAGGCAGCAGTAACCAGGCTGTGAGGCTGTGAGGTTTAGTTTGGTGGCCAGGAGGCAGCAGTAACCAGACTGTGAGGTTTAGTTTGGTGGCCAGGAGGCAGCAGTAACCAGGCTGTGAGGTTTAGTTTGGTGGCCAGGAGGCAGCAGTAACCAGGCTGTGAGGTTTAGTTTGGTGGCCAGGAGGCAGCAGTAACCAGGCTGTGAGGCTGTGAGGTTTAGTTTGGTGGCCAGGAGGCAGCAGTAACCAGGCTGTGAGGTTTAGTTTGGTGGCCAGGAGGCAGCAGTAACCAGGCTGTGAGGTTTAGTTTGGTGGCCAGGAGGCAGCAGTAACCAGGCTGTGAGGTTTAGTTTGGTGGCCAGGAGGCAGCAGTAACCAGGCTGTGAGGTTTAGTTTGGTGGCCGGGAGGCAGCAGTAACCAGGCTGTGAGGTTTAGTTTGGTGGCCAGGAGGCAGCAGTAACCAGGCTGTGAGGCTGTGAGGTTTAGTTTGGTGGCCAGGAGGCAGCAGTAACCAGGCTGTGAGGCTGTGAGGTTTAGTTTGGTGGCCAGGAGGCAGCAGTAACCAGGCTGTGAGGCTGTGAGGTTTAGTTTGGTGGCCAGGAGGCAGCAGTAACCAGGCTGTGAGGCTGTGAGGTTTAGTTTGGTGGCCAGGAGGCAGCAGTAACCAGGCTGTGAGGCTGTGAGGTTTAGTTTGGTGGCCGGGAGGCAGCAGTAACCAGGCTGTGAGGCTGTGAGGTTTAGTTTGGTGGCCAGGAGGCAGCAGTAACCAGGCTGTGAGGCTGTGAGGTTTAGTTTGGTGGCCAGGAGGCAGCAGTAACCAGGCTGTGAGGTTTAGTTTGGTGGCCAGGAGGCAGCAGTAACCAGGCTGTGAGGTTTAGTTTGGTGGCCAGGAGGCAGCAGTAACCAGGCTGTGAGGTTTAGTTTGGTGGTCAGGAGGCAGCAGTAACCAGGCTGTGAGGCTGTGAGGTTTAGTTTGGTGGCCAGGAGGCAGCAGTAACCAGGCTGTGAGGCTGTGAGGTTTAGTTTGGTGGCCAGGAGGCAGCAGTAACCAGGCTGTGAGGCTGTGAGGTTTAGTTTGGTGGCCAGGAGGCAGCAGTAACCAGGCTGTGAGGCTGTGAGGTTTAGTTTGGTGGCCAGGAGGCAGCAGTAACCAGGCTGTGAGGCTGTGAGGTTTAGTTTGGTGGCCAGGAGGCAGCAGTAACCAGGCTGTGAGGTTTAGTTTGTGAGGTTTAGTTTGGTGGCCAGGAGGCAGCAGTAACCAGGCTGTGAGGTTTAGGTTTGGTGGCCAGGAGGCAGCAGTAACCAGACTGTGAGGTTTAGTTTGGTGGCCAGGAGGCAGCAGTAACCAGACTGTGAGGTTTAGTTTGGTGGCCAGGAGGCAGCAGTAACCAGGCTGTGAGGCTGTGAGGTTTAGTTTGGTGGCCAGGAGGCAGCAGTAACCAGGCTGTGAGGTTTAGTTTGGTGGCCAGGAGGCAGCAGTAACCAGGCTGTGAGGTTTAGTTTGGTGGCCAGGAGGCAGCAGTAACCAGGCTGTGAGGTTTAGTTTGGTGGCCAGGAGGCAGCAGTAACCAGGCTGTGAGGTTTAGTTTGGTGGCCAGGAGGCAGCAGTAACCAGGCTGTGAGGCTGTGAGGTTTAGTTTGGTGGCCAGGAGGCAGCAGTAACCAGGCTGTGAGGTTTAGTTTGGTGGCCAGGAGGCAGCAGTAACCAGGCTGTGAGGTTTAGTTTGGTGGCCAGGGAGGCAGCAGTAACCAGGCTGTGAGGTTTAGTTTGGTGGCCAGGAGGCAGCAGTAACCAGGCTGTGAGGTTTAGTTTGGTGGCCAGGAGGCAGCAGTAACCAGGCTGTGAGGCTGTGAGGTTTAGTTTGGTGGCCAGGAGGCAGCAGTAACCAGGCTGTGAGGCTGTGAGGTTTAGTTTGGTGGCCAGGAGGCAGCAGTAACCAGGCTGTGAGGCTGTGAGGTTTAGTTTGGTGGCCAGGAGGCAGCAGTAACCAGGCTGTGAGGCTGTGAGGTTTAGTTTGGTGGCCAGGAGGCAGCAGTAACCAGACTGTGAGGTTTAGTTTGGTGGCCAGGAGGCAGCAGTAACCAGGCTGTGAGGCTGTGAGGTTTAGTTTGGTGGCCAGGAGGCAGCAGTAACCAGGCTGTGAGGTTTAGTTTGGTGGCCAGGAGGCAGCAGTAACCAGGCTGTGAGGTTTAGTTTGGTGGCCGGGAGGCAGCAGGCTAACCAGGCTGTGAGGTTTAGTTTGGTGGCCAGGAGGCAGCAGTAACCAGGCTGTGAGGCTGTGAGGTTTAGTTTGGTGGCCAGGAGGCAGCAGTAACCAGGCTGTGAGGTTTAGTTTGGTGGCCAGGAGGCAGCAGTAACCAGGCTGTGAGGTTTAGTTTGGTGGCCAGGAGGCAGCAGTAACCAGGCTGTGAGGTTTAGTTTGGTGGCCGGGAGGCAGCAGTAACCAGGCTGTGAGGTTTAGTTTGGTGGCCAGGAGGCAGCAGTAACCAGGCTGTGAGGTTTAGTTTGGTGGTCAGGAGGCAGCAGTAACCAGGCTGTGAGGCTGTGAGGTTTAGTTTGGTGGCCAGGAGGCAGCAGTAACCAGGCTGTGAGGCTGTGAGGTTTAGTTTGGTGGCCAGGAGGCAGCAGTAACCAGGCTGTGAGGTTTAGTTTGGTGGCCAGGAGGCAGCAGTAACCAGACTGTGAGGTTTAGTTTGGTGGCCAGGAGGCAGCAGTAACCAGGCTGTGAGGCTGTGAGGTTTAGTTTGGTGGCCAGGAGGCAGCAGTAACCAGGCTGTGAGGTTTAGTTTGGTGGCCAGGAGGCAGCAGTAACCAGGCTGTGAGGTTTAGTTTGGTGGCCAGGAGGCAGCAGTAACCAGGCTGTGAGGTTTAGTTTGGTGGCCAGGAGGCAGCAGTAACCAGGCTGTGAGGTTTAGTTTGGTGGCCAGGAGGCAGCAGTAACCAGGCTGTGAGGCTGTGAGGTTTAGTTTGGTGGCCAGGAGGCAGCAGTAACCAGGCTGTGAGGTTTAGTTTGGTGGCCAGGAGGCAGCAGTAACCAGGCTGTGAGGTTTAGTTTGGTGGCCAGGAGGCAGCAGTAACCAGGCTGTGAGGTTTAGTTTGGTGGCCAGGAGGCAGCAGTAACCAGGCTGTGAGGTTTAGTTTGGTGGCCAGGAGGCAGCAGTAACCAGGCTGTGAGGCTGTGAGGTTTAGTTTGGTGGCCAGGAGGCAGCAGTAACCAGGCTGTGAGGCTGTTTTAGTTTGGTGGCCAGGAGGCAGCAGTAACCAGGCTGTGAGGCTGTGAGGTTTAGTTTGGTGGCCAGGAGGCAGCAGTAACCAGGCTGTGAGGCTGTGAGGTTTAGTTTGGTGGCCAGGAGGCAGCAGTAACCAGGCTGTGAGGTTTAGTTTGGTGGCCAGGAGGCAGCAGTAACCAGGCTGTGAGGCTGTGAGGTTTAGTTTGGTGGCCAGGAGGCAGCAGTAACCAGACTGTGAGGTTTAGTTTGGTGGCCAGGAGGCAGCAGTAACCAGGCTGTGAGGTTTAGTTTGGTGGCCGGGAGGCAGCAGTAACCAGACTGTGAGGTTTAGTTTGGTGGCCAGGAGGCAGCAGTAACCAGGCTGTGAGGCTGTGAGGTTTAGTTTGGTGGCCAGGAGGCAGCAGTAACCAGGCTGTGAGGTTTAGTTTGGTGGCCAGGAGGCAGCAGTAACCAGGCTGTGAGGTTTAGTTTGGTGGCCAGGAGGCAGCAGTAACCAGGCTGTGAGGTTTAGTTTGGTGGCCAGGAGGCAGCAGTAACCAGGCTGTGAGGTTTAGTTTGGTGGCCGGGAGGCAGCAGTAACCAGGCTGTGAGGTTTAGTTTGGTGGTCTGGAGGCAGCAGTAACCAGGCTGTGAGGCTGTGAGGTTTAGTTTGGTGGCCAGGAGGCAGCAGTAACCAGGCTGTGAGGCTGTGAGGTTTAGTTTGGTGGCCAGGAGGCAGCAGTAACCAGGCTGTGAGGCTGTGAGGTTTAGTTTGGTGGCCGGGAGGCAGCAGTAACCAGGCTGTGAGGCTGTGAGGTTTAGTTTGGTGGCCAGGAGGCAGCAGTAACCAGGCTGTGAGGCTGTGAGGTTTAGTTTGGTGGCCAGGAGGCAGCAGTAACCAGGCTGTGAGGCTGTGAGGTTTAGTTTGGTGGCCGGGAGGCAGCAGTAACCAGGCTGTGAGGCTGTGAGGTTTAGTTTGGTGGCCGGGAGGCAGCAGTAACCAGGCTGTGAGGTTTAGTTTGGTGGCCAGGAGGCAGCAGTAACCAGGCTGTGAGGTTTAGTTTGGTGGCCAGGAGGCAGCAGTAACCAGGCTGTGAGGTTTAGTTTGGTGGCCAGGAGGCAGCAGTAACCAGGCTGTGAGGCTGTGAGGTTTAGTTTGGTGGCCAGGAGGCAGCAGTAACCAGGCTGTGAGGCTGTGAGGTTTAGTTTGGTGGCCAGGAGGCAGCAGTAACCAGGCTGTGAGGCTGTGAGGTTTAGTTTGGTGGCCAGGAGGCAGCAGTAACCAGGCTGTGAGGCTGTGAGGTTTAGTTTGGTGGCCAGGGGGCAGCAGTAACCAGGCTGTGAGGCTGTGAGGTTTAGTTTGGTGGCCAGGAGGCAGCAGTAACCAGGAGGCAGCAGTAACTGTGAGGTTTAGTTTGGTGGCCAGGAGGCAGCAGTAACCAGAGGCTGTGAGGTTTAGTTTGGTGGCCAGGAGGCAGCAGTAACCAGGCTGTGAGGTTTAGTTTGGTGGCCGGGAGGCAGCAGTAACCAGACTGTGAGGTTTAGTTTGGTGGCCAGGAGGCAGCAGTAACCAGGCTGTGAGGCTGTGAGGTTTAGTTTGGTGGCCAGGAGGCAGCAGTAACCAGGCTGTGAGGTTTAGTTTGGTGGCCAGGAGGCAGCAGTAACCAGGCTGTGAGGTTTAGTTTGGTGGCCAGGAGGCAGCAGTAACCAGGCTGTGAGGTTTAGTTTGGTGGCCGGGAGGCAGCAGTAACCAGGCTGTGAGGTTTAGTTTGGTGGCCAGGAGGCAGCAGTAACCAGGCTGTGAGGCTGTGAGGTTTAGTTTGGTGGCCAGGAGGCAGCAGTAACCAGGCTGTGAGGCTGTGAGGTTTAGTTTGGTGGCCAGGAGGCAGCAGTAACCAGGCTGTGAGGCTGTTAGGTTTAGTTTGGTGGCCGGGAGGCAGCAGTAACCAGGCTGTGAGGCTGTGAGGTTTAGTTTGGTGGCCAGGGGGCAGCAGTAACCAGACTGTGAGGTTTAGTTTGGTGGCCAGGAGGCAGCAGTAACCAGGCTGTGAGGCTGTGAGGTTTAGTTTGGTGGCCAGGAGGCAGCAGTAACCAGGCTGTGAGGTTTAGTTTGGTGGCCAGGAGGCAGCAGTAACCAGGCTGTGAGGTTTAGTTTGGTGGCCAGGAGGCAGCAGTAACCAGACTGTGAGGTTTAGTTTGGTGGCCAGGAGGCAGCAGTAACCAGGCTGTGAGGCTGTGAGGTTTAGTTTGGTGGCCAGGAGGCAGCAGTAACCAGGCTGTGAGGTTTAGTTTGGTGGCCAGGAGGCAGCAGTAACCAGGCTGTGAGGTTTAGTTTGGTGGCCAGGAGGCAGCAGTAACCAGGCTGTGAGGTTTAGTTTGGTGGCCAGGAGGCAGCAGTAACCAGGCTGTGAGGCTGTGAGGTTTAGTTTGGTGGCCAGGAGGCAGCAGTAACCAGGCTGTGAGGCTGTGAGGTTTAGTTTGGTGGCCAGGAGGCAGCAGTAACCAGGCTGTGAGGCTGTGAGGTTTAGTTTGGTGGCCAGGAGGCAGCAGTAACCAGGCTGTGAGGCTGTGAGGTTTAGTTTGGTGGCCAGGAGGCAGCAGTAACCAGGCTGTGAGGTTTAGTTTGGTGGCCAGGAGGCAGCAGTAACCAGGCTGTGAGGTTTAGTTTGGTGGCCAGGAGGCAGCAGTAACCAGGCTGTGAGGTTTTTAGTTTGGTGGCCAGGAGGCAGCAGTAACCAGGCTGTGAGGCTGTGAGGTTTAGTTTGGTGGCCAGGAGGCAGCAGTAACCAGGCTGTGAGGCTGTGAGGTTTAGTTTGGTGGCCAGGAGGCAGCAGTTTAGTTTGGTGGCCAGGCTGTGAGGCTGTGAGGTTTAGTTTGGTGGCCAGGAGGCAGCAGTAACCAGGCTGTGAGGCTGTGAGGTTTAGTTTGGTGGCCAGGAGGCAGCAGTAACCAGGCTGTGAGGTTTAGGTTTAGTTTGGTGGCCAGGAGGCAGCAGTAACCAGGCTGTGAGGTTTAGTTTGGTGGCCAGGAGGCAGCAGTAACCAGGCTGTGAGGTTTAGTTTGGTGGCCAGGAGGCAGCAGTAACCAGGCTGTGAGGCTGTGAGGTTTAGTTTGGTGGCCAGGAGGCAGCAGTAACCAGGCTGTGAGGCTGTGAGGTTTAGTTTGGTGGCCGGGAGGCAGCAGTAACCAGGCTGTGAGGCTGTGAGGTTTAGTTTGGTGGCCGGGAGGCAGCAGTAACCAGGCTGTGAGGCTGTGAGGTTTAGTTTGGTGGCCAGGAGGCAGCAGTAACCAGGCTGTGAGGCTGTGAGGTTTAGTTTGGTGGCCAGGGGGCAGCAGTAACCAGACTGTGAGGTTTAGTTTGGTGGCCAGGAGGCAGCAGTAACCAGGCTGTGAGGCTGTGAGGTTTAGTTTGGTGGCCAGGGGGCAGCAGTAACCAGACTGTGAGGTTTAGTTTGGTGGCCAGGAGGCAGCAGTAACCAGGCTGTGAGGTTTAGTTTGGTGGCCGGGAGGCAGCAGTAACCAGACTGTGAGGTTTAGTTTGGTGGCCAGGAGGCAGCAGTAACCAGGCTGTGAGGCTGTGAGGTTTAGTTTGGTGGCCAGGAGGCAGCAGTAACCAGGCTGTGAGGTTTAGTTTGGTGGCCAGGAGGCAGCAGTAACCAGGCTGTGAGGTTTAGTTTGGTGGCCAGGAGGCAGCAGTAACCAGGCTGTGAGGCTGTGAGGTTTAGTTTGGTGGCCAGGAGGCAGCAGTAACCAGGCTGTGAGGCTGTGAGGTTTAGTTTGGTGGCCAGGAGGCAGCAGTAACCAGGCTGTGAGGCTGTGAGGTTTAGTTTGGTGGCCAGGAGGCAGCAGTAACCAGGCTGTGAGGTTTAGTTTGGTGGCCAGGAGGCAGCAGTAACCAGGCTGTGAGGCTGTGAGGTTTAGTTTGGTGGCCAGGAGGCAGCAGTAACCAGGCTGTGAGGTTTAGTTTGGTGGCCAGGAGGCAGCAGTAACCAGGCTGTGAGGCTGTGAGGTTTAGTTTGGTGGCCGGGAGGCAGCAGTAACCAGGCTGTGAGGCTGTGAGGTTAGTTTGGTGGCCAGGAGGCAGCAGTAACCAGGCTGTGAGGCTGTGAGGTTTAGTTTGGTGGCCAGGGGGCAGCAGTAACCAGACTGTGAGGTTTAGTTTGGTGGCCAGGAGGCAGCAGTAACCAGGCTGTGAGGTTTAGTTTGGTGGCCGGGAGGCAGCAGTAACCAGACTGTGAGGTTTAGTTTGGTGGCCAGGAGGCAGCAGTAACCAGGCTGTGAGAATGTGAGGTTGAGTTTGGTGGCCAGGGGCAGCAGTAACCAGACTGTGAGGTTTAGTTTGGTGGCCAGGAGGCAGCAGTAACCAGACTGTGAGGTTTAGTTTGGTGGCCAGGAGGCAGCAGTAACCAGGCTGTGAGGCTGTGAGGTTTAGGAGGCAGCAGTAACCAGGCTGTGAGGTTTAGTTTGGTGGCCAGGAGGCAGCAGTAACCAGGCTGTGAGGTTTAGTTTGGTGGCCAGGAGGCAGCAGTAACCAGGCTGTGAGGTTTAGTTTGGTGGCCAGGAGGCAGCAGTAACCAGGCTGTGAGGCTGTGAGGTTTAGTTTGGTGGCCGGGAGGCAGCAGTGACCAGGTTGTGAGGTTTAGTTTGGTGGCCAGGAGGCAGCAGTAACCAGGCTGTGAGGTTTAGTTTGGTGGCCAGGAGGCAGCAGTAACCAGGCTGTGAGGTTTAGTTTGTTGGCCAGGAGGCAGCAGTAACCAGGCTGTGAGGCTGTGAGGTTTAGTTTGGTGGCCGGGAGGCAGCAGTAACCAGGCTGTGAGGTTTAGTTTGGTGGCCAGGAGGCAGCAGTAACCAGACTGTGAGGTTTAGTTTGGTGGCCAGGAGGCAGCAGTAACCAGGCTGTGAGGCTGTGAGGTTTAGTTTGGTGGCCGGGAGGCCTTAACTTTGAGTTTTTAATCTTTTGGGATGCTTTTTTGTCATTTTTGTTGTTGTATAAATGTATTTTGGGAAAAGCACTTTGAACAACGAATAATCTGCTGGGACTGCACACATCAAATCAGGTTACAGACAAGTTACTAAGACCCCGAGACTTAGCGATTGCAACAATATTGGCAGGCTAATAATTGGTTTCGTTACAATACCCAGCTAGGTATATGAGTTTTTTTACTCATCTCCTGCTACTGTAAAGTAGACTAATCTACTACTATAAAGTAGGATAATCTCCTTCTACTGTAAAGTAGACTAATCTACTACTGTAAAGTAGGATAATCTCCTGCTACTGTAAAGTAGGATAATCTCCTTCTACTGTAAAGTAGACTAATCTACTACTGTAAAGTAGGATAATCTCCTGCTACTGTAAAGTAGACTCATCTCCCTCTACTGTAAAGTATGATCATATCCTGCTACTGTAAAGTAGACTCATCTCCCTCTACTGTAAAGTAGGATCATCTCCTGCTACTGTAAAGTAGACTCATCTCCCTCTACTGTAAAGTAGACTCATTGTCTACTGTAAAGTAGACTCATCTCCCTCTACTGTAAAGTAGACTCATCTCCCTCTACTGTAAAGTATGATCATATCCTGCTACTGTAAAGTAGACTCATCTCCCTCTACTTTAAAGTAGACTCATTGTCTACTGTAAAGTAGATTCATCTCCCTCTACTGTAAAGTAGACTCATCTCATGCTACTGTAAAGTATGATCATATCCTGCTACTGTAAAGTAGACTAATCTCCTTCTACTGTAAAGTAGGATCATATCCTGCTACTGTAAGGTAGACTCATCTCCCTCTACTGTAAAGTAGACTCATCTCATGCTACTGTAAAGTATGATCATATCCCTCTACTGTAAAGTAGACTCATCTCCCTCTACTGTAAAGTAGACTCATCTCCTGCTACTGTAAAGTAGACTCATCTCCCTCTACTGTAAAGTAGGATCATATCCTGCTACTGTAAAGTAGGATCATATCCTGCCTCTTCAACCTCAGGAGGCTGAAGAAATTCGGCTTGTCACCAAAAGCACTCACAAACTTCTACAGATGCACAATCGAGAGCATCCTGGCGGGCTGTATCACCGCCTGGTACGGCAACTGCTCCGCCCTCAACCGTAAGGCTCTCCAGAGGGTAGTGAGGTCTGCACAACGCATCACCGGGGGCAAACTACCTGCCCTCCAGGACACCTACACCACCCGATGTTACAGGAAGGCCATAAAGATCTTCAAGGACATCAACCACCCGAACCACTGCCTGTTCACCCCGCTATCATCCAGAAGGCGAGGTCAGTACAGGTGCATCAAAGCTGGGACCGAGAGACTGAAAAACAGCTTCTATCTCAAGGCCATCAGACTGTTAAACAGCCACCACTAACATTGAGTGGCTGCTGCCAACACACTGTCATTGACACTGACCCAACTCCAGCCACTTTAATAATGGGAATTGATGGGAAATTATGTAAATATATCACTAGCCACTTTAAACAATGCTACCTTATATAATGCTACTTACCCTACATTATTAATCTCATATGCATACGTATATACTGTACTCTACATCATCGACTGCATCCTTATGTAATACATGTATCACTAGCCACTTTAACTATGCCACTTTGTTTACTTTGTCTACATACTCATCTCATATGTATATACTGTACTCGATACCATCTACTGTATGCTGCTCTGTACCATCACTCATTCATATATCCTTATGTACATATTCTTTATCCCCTTACACTGTGTATAAGACAGTCGTTTTAGAATTGTTAGATAGATTACTTGTTGGTTATCACTGCATTGTCAGAACTAGAAGCACAAGCATTTCGCTACACTCGCATTAACATCTGCTAACCATGTGTATGTGACAAATAAATTTGATTTGATTTGATTATCCTGCTACTGTAAAGTAGGATCATCTCCTGCTACTGTAAAGTAGACTCATCTCCTGCTACTGTAAAGTAGGCTCATCTCCTTACTGTAAAGTAGACTCATCTCCTGCTACTGTAAAGTAGACTCATCTCCTGCTACTGTAAAGTAGGATCATCTCCTTCTACTGTAAAGTAGACTCATCTCCTGCTACTGTAAAGTAGACTCATCTCCTTCTACTGTAAAGTAGACTCATCTCCTGCTACTGTAAAGTAGACTCATCTCCTTCTACTGTAAAGTAGACTCATCTCCTGCTACTGTAAAGTAGACTCATCGTCTACTGTAAAGTAGACTCATCTCCCTCTACTGTAGACTCCTTGTCTACTGTAAAGTAGGATCTCTCCTGCTACTTTAAAGTAGACTCATCTCCTGCTACTGTAAAGTAGACTCATCTCCTTCTACTGTAAAGTAGACTCATCTCCCTCTAATGTAGACTCCTTGTCTACTGTAAAGTAGACTCGTCTCATGCTACTGTAAAGTAGACTCATTGTCTACTGTAAAGTAGACTCATCTCCTTCTACTGTAAAGTAGGATCATCTCCTACTACTGTAAGGTAGACTCATCTCCCTCTACTGTAAGGTAGACTCATCTCCCTCTACTGTAAAGTAGACTCATCTCCTTCTACTGTAAAGTAGACTCATCTCCTTCTACTGTAAAGTAGACTCATCTCCCTCTTCTGTAAAGTAGACTCATCTCCCTCTACTGTAAAGTAGACTCATTGTCTACTGTAAAGTAGACTCATCTCCTTCTACTGTAAAGTAGACTCATCTCCCTCTACTGTAAAGTAGACTCATCTCCTTCTACTGTAAAGTAGACTCATCTCCTTCTACTGTAAAGTAGACTCATCTCCCTCTACTGTAAAGTAGACTCATCTCCTTCTACTGTAAAGTAGACTCATCTCCCTCTACTGTAAAGTACACTCATCTCCCTCTACTGTAAAGTAGACTCATCTCCTTCTACTGTAAAGTAGACTCATCTCCCTCTACTGTAAAGTAGACTCATCTCCTTCTACTGTAAAGTAGACTCATCTCCTTCTACTGTAAAGTAGACTCATCTCCCTCTACTGTAAAGTAGACTCATCTCCTTCTACTGTAAAGTAGACTCATCTCCCTCTAATGTAGACTCCTTGTCTCCTGTAAAGTAGACTCGTCTCATGCTACTGTAAAGTAGGCTCATTGTCTACTGTAAAGTAGACTCATCTCCTTCTACTGTAAAGTAGGATCATCTCCTACTACTGTAAAGTAGACTCATCTCCCTCTACTGTAAGGTAGACTCATATCCCTCTACTGTAAAGTAGACTCATCTCCTTCTACTGTAAAGTAGACTCATCTCCTTCTACTGTAAAGTAGACTCATCTCCCTCTACTGTAAAGTAGACTCATCTCCCTCTACTGTAAAGTAGACTCATTGTCTACTGTAAAGTAGACTCATCTCCTTCTACTGTAAAGTAGACTCATCTCCCTCTACTGTAAAGTAGACTCATCTCCTTCTACTGTAAAGTAGACTCATCTCCTTCTACTGTAAAGTAGACTCATCTCCCTCTACTGTAAAGTAGACTCATCTCCTTCTACTGTAAAGTAGACTCACCTCCTTCTACTGTAAAGTAGACTCATCTCATGCTACTGTAAAGTAGACTCATCTCATGCTACTGTAAAGTAGACTCATCTCATGCTACTGTAAAGTAGACTCATCTCCCTCTACTGTAAAGTAGACTCATCTCCCTCTACTTTAAAGTAGGCTTTTTGACATCTGCTTAGTGCTTATCATACCGTCATAACTAAAAATGAAACTACTGTATCAATGTTCTTGAGTGGCCTGGTTACAGATTTGACTTAAATCAGCTTAAATCTATGGCTGTCTTGCAGTGATCAACAACCAACTTGACAGAGCTTGAAGAATTTAAAAAATAATCATGTGTAAGTACTGTATAATACAGGTGTGCAAAGCTCTTAGAGACTTACCCAGAAAGACTCACAGCTGTAATCACTCTTAGAGACTTACCCAGAAAGACTCACAGCTGTAATCACTCTTAGAGACTTACCCAGAAAGACTCACAGCTGTAATCACTCTTAGAGACTCACCCAGAAAGACTCACAGCTGTAATCACTCTTAGAGACTTACCCAGAAAGACTCACAGCTGTAATCACTCTTAGAGACTTACCCAGAAAGACTCACAGCTGTAATCACTCTTAGAGACTTACCCAGAAAGACTCACAGCTGTAATCACTCTTAGAGACTTACCCAGAAAGACTCACAGCTGTAATCACTCTTAAAGACTTACCCAGAAAGACTCACAGCTGTAATCACTCTTAGAGACTTACCCAGAAAGACTCACAGCTGTAATCACTCTTAGAGACTTACCCAGAAAGACACAGCTGTAATCACTCTTAGAGACTTACCCAGAAAGACACACAGCTGTAATCACTCTTAGAGACTTACCCAGAAAGACTCACAGCTGTAATTACTCTTAGAGACTTACCCAGAAAGACTCACAGCTGTAATTACTCTTAGAGACTTGTAATCACTCTTAGAGACTTAGAAAGACTCACAGCTGTAATTACTCTTAGAGACTTACCCAGAAAGACTCACAGCTGTAATCACTCTTAGAGACTTACCCAGAAAGACTCACAGCTGTAATCACTCTTAGAGACTTACCCAGAAAGACTCACAGCTGTAATCACTCTTAGAGACTTACCCAGAAAGACACACAGCTGTAATCACTCTTAGAGACTTACCCAGAAAGACTCACAGCTGTAATCACTTAGAGACTTAGAAAGACTCACAGCTGTAATTACCTTAGAGACTTAGAAAGACTCACAGCTGTAATCACTCTTAGAGACTTACCCAGAAAGACTCACAGCTGTAATCACTCTTAGAGACTTACCCAGAAAGACTCACAGCTGTAATCACTCTTAGAGACTTACCCAGAAAGACTCACAGCTGTAATCACTCTTAGAGACTTACCCAGAAAGACTCACAGCTGTAATCGCTGCCAAAGGTGATTCTGACATGTATTGACTGAGGGGTATGAATACAGTAACACTCCCCATCCAACCTCACAGAGGTTGAGAGGATCTGCAGAGAAGAATGGGAGAAACTCCCCAAATACAGGTGTGCAAAGCTCTTAGAGACTTACCCAGAAAGACTCACAGCTGTAATCGCTGCCAAAGGTTCTTCAACAAAGTACTGAGTAAAGTGTCTGAATACTTACGTAAAATGTGATATTTCAGATTTGTATTTAAAAAAAATAAAAACCTGTTTTTGCGTTTGTCATTATGTAGTATTGTGTGTAGATTGATTTAGGATACGGTTGTAACATAAGAAAAATGTGGAAAAAGTCAACAAGAGGTCTGAATACTTCCAGAAAACGCGACATCGTATTCTCAAATCAAATCAAACCAAATCTTATTTGTCACATACACATGGTTAGCAGATGTTAATGCGAGTGTAGCGAAATGCTTGTGCTTCTAGTTCTGACAATGCAGTAATAACCAACAAGTAATCTAACCTAACAATTCCAAAACTACTGTCTTATACACACAAGTGTAAAGTGATAAAGAATATGTACATAAAGATATATGATGATGGTGTGTAGCGTATGACGCTTGGTAATACATACAAATAAGTCCTAGTTAATAATTTTAAAAAAATAAAGTAATCAATGTAATACAGGGAGGGATGCACACACATGCAAAGTTATGGCATTGCTCCTGTAAATAGGCCGTAGAAATAAGGCAGTAAATCAAGTCGACATTTATACTGTCTATGGTATTCATACACTGATACAATATATTGGTCGCGAAGCCAGGGCTGGCTGATAACTCAGGACACACTGGAAGGGAGTCCGTCCGGTGGAGAAGTGACGTCATGAATTCCAGGCGTACTCCGCACAGGGAAGGAATCGGGCCAACTCCCCCTGCAGCTCCTGGTAGTGACTTCTGAGGAACTTCGCCAGCTTCTGGTTCATCCTCTCCACTTGCCCGTTGGACTGAGGCTGGGAATCAGAAGTGAGGCTGACAGTGACCCCTTGGTGACCCCTCCATGAATGCCTTCCATACCCGTGACGTAAATTGGGAGCCACGGTCGGAGACGATGTCCTCTGGAAGGCCATAGTACCTGAAGACCTGCTGGAACAGTGCCGCCAGTGACCCGGAGAGCGGGAGGGAGACCACAGAGAGAGGAATAAAAACCGGTATGATTTAGAGAATCTGTCCACCAACCGTCGGGGGGGGGGAGTAAGGACAGATGTGACCACGGATGCTGAGGCACGGGAAGGGGAAGGAGTTTCCCTGCTGGGGGGGATTTTTGTTTGGGCACATACTGAGCATGAGTTGATAGAGTGAGCCACGTCCTATGCCAAAGTGAGCCACGTCCTACGCCAAAGTGAGCCACGTCCTACGCCAAAGTGAGCCATGTCCTACGCCAAAGTGAGCCATGTCCTACGCCAAAGTGAGCCACGTCCTACGCCAAAGTGAGCCACGTCCTACGCCAAAGTGAGCCATGTCCTATGCCAAAGTGGGCCACGTCCTACGCCAAAGTGAGCCACGTCCTACGCCAAAGTGAGCCACGTCCTACGCCAAAGTGAGCCACGTCCTACGCCAAAGTGAGCCACGTCCTACGCCAAAGTGAGCCACGTCCTACGCCAAAGTGAGCCACATCCTACGCCAAAGTGGCCACGTCCTACGCCAAAGTGGCCACGTCCTACGCCAAAGTGAGCCACGTCCTACGCCAAAGTGCGCCACGTCCTACGCCAAAGTGGCCACGTCCTACGCCAAAGTGTGCCACGTCCTACGCCAAAGTGAGTCACGTCCTACGCCAAAGTGGGCCACATCCTACGCCAAAGTGAGCCACGTCCTACGCCAAAGTGGGCCACGTCCTACGCCAAAGTGGGCCACGTCCTACGCCAAAGTGGCCACGTCCTACGCCAATGTGAGCCACGTCCTACGCCAAAGTGGCCACGTCCTACGCCAAAGTGGCCACGTCCTACGCCAAAGTGAGCCACGTCCTACGCCAAAGTGAGTCACGTCCTACGCCAAAGTGGGCCACGTCCTACGCCAAAGTGAGCCACGTCCTACGCCAAAGTGGGCCACGTCCTACGCCAAAGTGAGTCACGTCCTACGCCAAAGTGGGCCACGTCCTACGCCAAAGTGAAGGGGAAGTTTGGCGTAGGACGTGGCTCACTTTGGCGTAGGACGTGGCCACTTTGGCGTAGGACGTGGCTCACTTTGCCGTAGGACAAGGCTCACTTTGGCGTAGGACGTGGCTCACTTTGGCGTAGGACGTGGCCCACTTTGGCGTAGGACGTGGCCCACTTTGGCGTAGGACGTGGCCACTTTGGTGTAGGACGTGGCCCACTTTGGCGTAGGACGTGGCCCACTTTGGCGTAGGACGTGGCCCACTTTGGCGTAGGACGTGGCTCACTTTGGCGTAGGACGTGGCCCACTTTGGCGTAGGACGTGGCCCACTTTGGCGTAGGACGTGGCCCACTTTGGCGTAGGACGTGGCCCACTTTGGCATAGGACGTGGCTCACTTTGGCGTAGGACGTGGCTGACCTGTGCGCTCAGGTCAACAGGGAACGTACAGTAAATGTGTTCAGGTGGGCAGGTAACGGGCGCGGGTTCCTTTTCCAGAGCCTGGCGGATGTCCCACATCTATGTCCCAAAACACGGGAGGGATGGGCTGGAGGCTGGTGGGCACTACCTGGACTCTCAACAGACGTGGAACCACAAGGTGAGGGAATGCAGGTCCTCTGGCATCCTGGGCACTGTGATTCTCATCCTCGCCCAGGAGATGGTTATGATGTTGAAGCCACGGGAGGCTGTGGCTTTGTACGTGGTGATGATGGTGATGAGGAAGGCTTTCCTGGTGCATAGGTGTCCGGGTGCACAGCGAGGGTGAGTGGTGTTGTGATGTGTTCGACATTCCCGGATCCCAGGGGTCGACCATACGACGCTTGAACTGGAAATGGAGAGGAAAGCGAGGAGAGAAGCCACCGCCCGTAATGATGGGTTGCCAGGTGTGAGTAATGATGGGTTGCCAGGTGTGAGTAATGATGGGTTGCCAGGTATGAGTAATGATGGGTTGCCAGGTGTGAGTAATGATGTGTTGCCAGGTGTGAGTAATGATGTGTTGCCAGGTGTGAGTAATGATGGGTTGCCAGGTGTGAGTAATGATGGGTTGCCAGGTGTGAGTAATGATGGGTTGCCAGGTGTGAGTAATGATGGGTTGCCAGGTATGAGTAATGATGGGTTGCCAGGTGTGAGTAATGATGGGTTGCCAGGTGTGAGTAATGATGGGTTGCCAGGTGTGAGTAATGATGGGTTGCCAGGTGTGAGTAATGATGGGTCGCCAGGGGTGAGTAATGATGGGTTGCCATGTGTGAGTAATGATGGGTTGACAGGACTGGTGGTTAGTATCCCGGCGACGTTGAACGCCGGAGGGGAGGAGTGGGAGTAGATGTGACACTGACTTGACTTTTTCCAGGAAGAATTTAACTTTTACAAGGGAAACTTTACATAAAAGCATTCACACCCGTTTGACTTTTTCTTCACATTCTGTTGTGTTATAGCTTGAATTTAACAATGATTCAATTTAGATTTGTGTGTAGATTGGGTGAGACAAAAATAAAAAATGTAGTCCATTTTAAATTCAGACTATAACTCAACAACCTTTGGAATGAGTCAAGGGGTATGAATACTTTCTGAGGGCACTGCAACAGCAATATTTAAATTCACACAAGTCAGATACCAATTGTATGCTATACAAGATAAACTTAAGTTATTAATCATTTCATTCAATTTCCAATAAAATACATACTGATGTTGGTATAAAAAAAACACTGTGAATCCCTGATTGAAACATTTCACAACAGTAAAATACAAAAAGGAAAAAATATTGGTTCCGTTTGAGGATCATCAGCTTGAGGTTTTGTACTGTTGCTTGTACTGTTGCTTGAACTGTTGCTTGTACTGTTGCTTGAACTGTTGCTTGAACTGTTGCTTGTACTGTTGCTTGTACTGTTGCTTGTACTGTTGTTTGTACTGTTGCTTGAACTGTTGCTTGAACTGTTGCTTGTACTGTTGCTTGTACTGTTGCTTGTCCTGTTGCTTGAACTGTTGCTTGTACTTTTGCTTGAACTGTTGCTTGAACTGTTGCTTGAACTGTTGCTTGTACTGTTGCTTGAACTGTTGTTTGTACTGTTGCTTGTACTGTTGTTTGTACTGTTGCTTGAACTGTTGCTTGAACTGTTGCTTGTACTGTTGCTTGAACTGTTGATTGTACTGTTGCTTGTCCTGTTGCTTGAACTGTTGCTTGTACTTTTGCTTGAACTGTTGCTTGAACTGTTGCTTGAACTGTTGCTTGTACTGTTGCTTGAACTGTTGCTTGAACTGTTGCTTGTACTGTTGCTTGTACTGTTGTTTGTACTGTTGCTTATACTGTTGCTTGCACTGTTGCTTGTACTGTTGCTTGTACTGTTGTTTGTACTGTTGCTTGTACTGTTGCTTGAACTGTTGCTTGTACTGTTGCTTGAACTGTTGCTTGAACTGTTGCTTGTACTGTTGCTTGAACTGTTGCTTGTACTGTTGCTTGTACTGTTGTTTGTACTGTTGCTTGTACTGTTGCTTGCACTGTTGCTTGAACTGTTGCTTGAACTGTTGCTTGTACTGTTGTTTGTACTGTTGCTTGTACTGTTGCTTGAACTGTTGCTTGTACTGTTGCGTGTACTGTTGCTTGTACTGTTGCTTGAACTGTTGCTTGTACTGTTGCTTGAACTGTTGCTTGAACTGTTGCTTGTACTGTTGCTTGAACTGTTGCTTGAACTGTTGCTTGTACTGTTGCTTGAACTGTTGCTTGAACTGTTGCTTGTACTGTTGTTTGTACTGTTGTTTGTACTGTGGCTTGTACTGTTGCTTGAACTGTTGCTTGAACTGTTGCTTGTACTGTTGTTTGTACTGTGGCTTGTACTGTTGCTTGCAGCAGCCTCTAATATGCTAGTGATGGCTATTTAACAGTCTGTCATAAGGCAATGTAGGCCTAGCCTATATTTGAGGAAATGTGTCTGTTCTCTCTCTCTCACAATCCATCCTGTAAAACGTAATCACATCAAATAAATGTAGAGCCTGGAGCAATACATTACAGTAGTAGGCCTACATATTCCCTGGGGAGAGGATGGGAAAGGCTATGCAAAGATAACCCTAAACTAAACTCCTCGGTATGTTAAAATTTTATTATTTGCATGTAAATTCACTAAATTGAGTACCAACACTCAGTAGAAATCAAATCAGGTTTCATTAGATCAGTTAAAGATTTGAATACAGTGATCACCCACAGGACTCAGTGATCTTATCATGTGCTTTATTTGCACTCTTAATTATCATAGGCTACTAATTTGTATCAATCCAGGCAATGTGTGGAGAAATAAAGACCTTATAGCCTTTTGATTGATTGATTGATTTTTTTCATTTCAACTTAATTTAACCGGGTAGGCCAGTTGAGAACAAGTTCTCATTTACAACTGTGACCTTTTTAGTCATATGTATGTATGTATGTATGTGTGTGTGTGTGTGGGGGGGTAGTAGTAGTAGTAGTAGTAGTAGTAGGCTATGTTTGTCTACATATAACTACAATAATGATACCTTACATAATGATCTACTAACTAAAAAGAAGAAGAACAGTACATGTTTATTTGTTGAGGTTAAATGCTGATCAATCAAATAGACCCAGACAAGACCGTCACATGTCCGGGCTCTGAAGTCACCTGACTATGAGACATGCTGTAAACCCAGTGCAGCCCTCCTCCACCACCCCCACCCCACCCTGTAGTGCAGTGCTTAGACCCTGGACAGGCTCCTCCTCCTCCTCCACCCTGCAGTGTAGTGCTCAGACCCTGGACAGGCTCCTCCTCCTCCTCCACCCTGCATTGCAGTGCTCAGATCCTGGACAGGCTTCTCCTCCTCCTCCACCCTGCATTGCAGTGCTCAGATCCTGGACAGGCTTCTCCTCCTCCTCCACCCTGTAGTGCAGTGCTCAGACCCTGGATAGGCTCCTCCTCTTCCTCCACCCTGCATTGCAGTGCTCAAAACCGAACAGTCGCCATTCAAATTCACACAGTCGCCAGAACAGCTTTCAACCGGACATAAACAGCGCAGTCATGCTGTACCTCGCTTTGTTTTTCATCTCCGCAGGTAATACGATACACATTACATTGGAAAACGATTCGATTAGTGTAACGTTAACTAGGTACATAGTTTGCTTTTTTGTTGTTGATGTATCATAGATAAATATGTAGTATAGAGAATTACGTATCGACGTTAGCTTAGCCAGCTAACTAGCTAACGTTACTGTAGCAACCAACGGTTAAATACCTTGTCGTCCAATGACCAATTTTAGTAACGTTTTTTTTTAAACTTCACTTTCTGAACATTCAAGATGTGTAACTAGAGAATTAAAAAAAAAACATTTTTTGACAATGTGCTAGATAACTTGTCTTATTTCTACGTTATGAATCGGAGCTAACTTCACTGTAGCCTAGTGTACTGTAGCCTAGTGTAGCTGCTATAGCTAACTAACTATAGATACTTGGCCAGGGAGTTATTAGCCAGCAAGGTACTCTGGCAAGGTTAGCTGTAGTCCGGTTGATTTAACTTTTAGCTAAAGGACACAATGTTAAAGTAATTTTAAAAATAAAGCCACGATATATAATATCAAAGCAACTCATGATAGCTACTTTAAAAAAAAAATGTGTATAGCTCAGACATTGGTGTGACGCATTAGCTATCGAAGCAGAGTAGCTAGCCCTGCCAAATGTTTTTCTTTTCACCTAACCTGTTTTAGGAAATAACTAAATCATTAACACCCGTTTGCGCAGGTAAATTGCAGTGATGGCACAACTGTTATATCACCATTTATGTAAACAAACATAAAAACACAAGTGTACAGTGAGTCTGCACTTTTCTGATGCACATATTCTTTATGGGAAAAACAAAAGTGTGGTTCTGTTGACTTACACAATCGCACTCCATCTAACTTGCTCTCCTATTCACCGTCTTTTATTTATTATATCTTATTCTAACAGTACTTATGGGCCGTTCCCAACAATTCAGAGAAAATATAATAATTTACAAGACTAGGGTCTACTCTTGATGTAATCATCCACAACAGTTTTGAACAGGTGCATGGAAAAAGGTGGGTTTATCATCTAAACAAATGCAGTCCTATCTAATTGTATTTGTCACGTGCCCTGAATACAACAGGTATAGATAGACCTTAGTGAATTGCTTACCTACAAAGTCCTTAACCAACAATCCAGTTCAAGAAATTGGGGGTGGGGGGGGTTTGTCAATGTAAATAGTCTGGACCGTATGCATGACCCTCTGACCAGTTGCCATACCAGGCGGTGCTGTAACGGGCCAGGATGCTCTCCGTATAATGTACTGTTCTATTGATGTCTACCCAATGTAGACTGGCTAGCTAATGGAATATTTTCTATGTTTTGGCATTTGAATGTTCACTAACTTCGGTTTTGGAATTTCCATGAAAAAGCTTCAATTGAGGTATTATTGCATAATGCATTTAAAGGTCAAAGAAATTGAAACTGATGTTACACTTTTTTTAAACTATTTTTTTTAATCAGACCAGTCTGACCTAGAAAAGCACTAATCGCCCAGCGCTTTGGCTTTTTTTTTTTTTTGCTGATTACTGCCAAACACATTCAATAAATCAATCATGCACTCTGTCACGTCCCCTATAGAACCCCTTATACGAACTGGGTTCTAGAGAGGCAAAACTCACTTCCGTATAGGCTAGTATTGTTACAAGGGATTTGTTGTAATAAACATGCACAAGCTAGTTCCATTTTGTGTCCTGGTTCGGTCAGTAGATCGAGAGTTACTTATTGCTGCTGTGTGTGACAATGGCTAATCCTTTTTTCTAGCTTCTTCCTCCTTGACTCCTTGTGTTGTATCTTGGAATTGGATCACACTGACATAAAGACCGTCTAGTAGACGATCCACTTATCTTTACAACACGGACAGTTATATAATTACTCATCAGCCTCTATCTGCATTTACCTTTTTGTTGTTGCAGGAACTCTTATGACTCCTCTTGCTGCTACTGTTTATTTATCCTGTTGCCTCCTCACTTTATCCTGACCTATATGTACATAGCTACCTCAATTACCTTGACCCCTACACATTGATGTAATCCTGGTACCACGTGCGTGTATATATATATATATTTTAACCTTAATTTAACTGGGCAAGTCGGGTAAGAACAAGGTCTTTATTACAATGGCCCATAAGTAAGCGTTTCCGTGTTGATCTACACCCGTTTACTAAGCATTCAATTGTTTTTTTGTCACATGCTTACTCATATTTGCCATTTCTGCAATACATTTGCTCTTGTGTTCGTTCCCCTTTGGTTTTGGAGAAATGTTTTCGAGCACCCAGTTTGCAAAGCTAACAGCACAACAATTCCATTCACTATGAGAATAGTGATTTGACACTCCTACGTCCATTAGGAGTCATTCTTGCTCTGTAGACAAGCTGTTCATCATAGGCTATTCATTAGGCCTGCTGTCAGGGGGGGGGGTTATATACCATACCCATTGGGCCTTATTGTTTAATTATACTTTATCTATGCTGACTCACTTGAAACTGTGGCTTAAAGACTTTGCTCTTTGGGGCGTTTGACAACGCTGAAACATGTCCTTGTGATGCCTAGGCCCATTACATCATATTGAGCAATAGCTTGTTTTTATCTGCCGAGTCATGTGACCTGACCGCTGAGGAGGAGAGGGAGGGGTGGGTGGGTATGATCATCATGTGAACATGACGGAGTGTTTCAGTTGTGTTTCCTAATGCCTTAGATTCCTATGGTGTACTGTAGATAAGGTTTTGCAATGGAAAATTAGCGTTTCTCATTGGACAAGTACAGACCCCCCCCCCTTTCTGAATGTTTTGTGCTTACTAAACACATGCCGTGTCCTATCTACAATCTATCTTTAGGCTGTTGTCACAATGACCCACTTCGATACGGGTCCAGCCTCGGTATGTAGACTATTTGCTCCAGCAGCACTAGTTGATCTATGTCATGTCTGATAATTGTCGTCACATGATTAACCATCTATCACGTTGCTGGTTGTTTTGACAAGGAAATGCCCGGGCTGAGCTCTCTCCCCTAACCTGTACGAAGCTGGGCCAATCGTGTGCTGCCTCATGGGTCTCCTGGTCACGGCCGGCTGTAACACAGCCTGGAATTGAACCCGGGGCTGTTGTGACACCCTTAGCCCTACGATGCAGTGCTTTAGACCGCTGCACCACTCAGGAGGCCCTTATGCAAAATAATTTGACCACTTTATGCACAGAGGAGACTTGTTGTTACAGGACTTGTCTGAAAGTCACCTGCTACTGGTTTAAACTGTTTTTTTATGGATGTTTTCTTAAGGTAACCCCCCCCCCCCCCACAAGAGGTGTAAATATGTGTTAAAAATATGTTTGATCTTTGTCTCCTAGCTATAGGACACTTCAAAACCTTATTCCTTTGGATTTATTTAGACTGTTTTGCTGTTTTCCCCCATAGCAGTGAAGGCTAAGTTCATTGAGGTTTATTGTCATTTTACTGTAGGTTTTACTTCTAAACAAATGACTTGCTCAGCTTGTAGAGCATGGTGCTTCCAACACTAGGGTTGTGGGTTCGATTCCCACGTGGGACCGGTTTTGGAAATCTATGCTCTCGTTGTCTACTGTAAGTCACTCTGGATAAGAGCGTCTGCTAAATGACAATGTGTCAAATGTAACACTGTTTTATTCTAGAATGGGGTAGTGACTTTTCTAGTATTTTGTAACACACCGACAACCGTGTGGTTAGATGGGTATGCGTTGCAATAAACAGCTAGATTTTTATTTTTCTTCTGTCCTCGTAGCCGTCGCCACCCCTCTGTTGGGGACTGAACAGTGTGCCCGTGGTCCTTCCTACTGGTGCCACAATGTGAAGACTGCCTCTATCTGTGGCGCCGTGGTCCACTGCCAACAGAACGTATGGAACCAACCCCAGATGGTGAGATTCTAGCCTGCTGTATCTAGCAAGTTATTGGCTACTGAAGGAGCAGAGAAGATCTTGACCAACTGTTACCCAAGCTTTGTCCTGTGCCCCTCCCCCGGGTGCACCTGGGGGGGGGGGGGGGAGCAGGACAGTTTTGGTAACGTTGGTGCACCCAGGGGGGGACGATGACAGAGTTTGGGTAAATGCTGCTCTAAGCCCTTGTCTTTCACTGTGTAAATGGCTCAACAGGTGGGCATTGTTTAACCTGGCCTTGGGGTTTTGTTACTCTAATCATCCCCCCCCCCCCCCTTCTTCTGTTTCAGAAATCTGTGCCATGTGACCTGTGTAAGGAGGTGTTGATTGTGGTGGACCAGCTGCTGAAAGACAACGCTACTGAGGTGTGTCATGGGGGGGATGAAGATTGTTCCACAACTTTTGCCGCTGAAAACAAATTCATGCTCTACCATGGGTGGCGGGGGTAGCCTAGTGGTCGGGGGGGGGTAGCCTAGTGGTCGGGGGCGGGGGGTAGCCTAGTGGTCGGGGCGGGGGTAGCCTAGTGGTCGGGGGCGGGGGTAGCCTAGTGGTCGGGGCGGGGGTAGCCTAGTGGTCGGGGGCGGGGGTAGCCTAGTGGTCGGGGCGGGGGTAGCCTAGTGGTCGGGGGCGGGGGTAGCCTAGTGGTCGGGGCGGGGCTGAACAAGGCAGTTTAACCCACTGTCCCCCTGAACAAGGCAGTTTAACCCACTGTCCCCCTGAACAAGGCAGTTTAACCCACTGTTCCTCTGAACAAGGCAGTTTAACCCACTGTCCCCCTGAACAAGGCAGTTTAACCCACTGTCCCCCTGAACAAGGCAGTTTAACCCACTGTCCCCCTGAACAAGGCAGTTTAACCCACTGTCCCCCTGAACAAGGCAGTTTAACCCACTGTCCCCCTGAACAAGGCAGTTTAACCCACTGTCCCCCTGAACAAGGCAGTTTAACCCACTGTCCCCCTGAACAAGGCAGTTTAACCCACTGTCCCCCTGAACAAGGCAGTTTAACCCACTGTCCCCCTGAACAAGGCAGTTTAACCCACTGTTCCCTGGTAGGTCGTCATTGTATATAAGAATTTGTTGTTAACTGACTAATCTGTTTTTTATTTTACCACTCTTCCAACCAGCGTAAACTATCGGTGCATTTATGCCAGAACCGTTTTCCAGTCCCTAATTGAGTTCGTCAGATACCCCTATGGCAACCCCGCCATAGCTACCATTGTTCACAACAGTCCTCTGAGTAGGGTGTCGTAGTTGTTCTCCCAGAGGAGACGTCAGACCAGACGACAACAACAACAACAACGTGTCCTGAGGCTCTGAGATCTGTGTGTTTCCAGGGTGAGATCCTGGGCTACCTGGAGAAGGCCTGTGCCTTGGTTCCTGACAAGAATCTGTCTGAAGAGTGTAAGGAGCTGGTAGACAGCTACTACCCTATCCTTATGGGTATCATCACTGGAGAACTGGTACGTACCTAACACTGTGTAATAACATTAGTTAAGATAAATACTATTAAAAAAAAATATGAAGTGGTGATTTTTTTAATGCTTACTAGTGTTAAGATGGTAGACAGCTGAACTGATGTGTAAAAGTGGACTGAATGTCTGGGTCTACCATACAGTCTTTAATACAGTCTGGTCTGTGGACAGAGATCTGTTACTGAATGAATTAGAGTGGGATAAAGGTTAACATTTTGACAGTGAGGTAGAGCAACCTTGTGGCCCACTATGCAGCATTGACCCACTATGCAATCCAATGCACTTAATGGATTATAGCCTTTCATAGAGCCATCTTAGGCATTAGATTTGCATTCAGAGTTGCTCTTTCTGTAGGAAAGTAAATGTCTTACTCTCTCCTTATCAGACTCTGTTTGTAAACTCAAGGGGCCAGCACAGTAGAGTGTCTGTGTGGGCTGGGGGACTAGTTGAATGAGAGGCATTTAGGATGCTGGCTGGATCTCTGGTCACACAGACAGACGGTTCTTTGTGGGCCTCGACTGTTTCCTGTGACTAACGGGCCGAAAGGCCTCATCCCTCTCAGTTCAACCTGCCGTGGCTTCAGCACCAGATGGTCAACAATACATATCGATAGTTCCTGGACAAACACCCTTTCAGTGTAGATTGTTTTTAATGTAGGACTTGGCCTAATCTGGGTCTGGAGTGGGAAAACTGACCCGGAGTTAAATAGTTTTGTCGCAGAAGGTTGATTACATCTTAATTGGAGAGGATGGGCTCATGTTAATGGCTGGAAATAAAACCAATTAAATGGTTTCTATGTTTGATACCATTTAATTACGAGCCGTCATCCCCTCAGTAGCAGTGTGAGGATCCAGGGGTCTATTTATGCAGGTTGTCGTGACCTAAAGTGGACGGTGATTGTTGTTTCACAGGAGAATCCTCAGGTGGCTTGTGGTGCCATGGGGCTGTGTGACTCCCAGCAGGCAGCTCTGGCCAGGCTGGCTAAGCTCAAGTCCAACCAGATCCCCCAGCTCACGTCCAATGAGATCCCCCAGGTAGACCTAGCCCAGAGGGTCGCCCCCTTCCTCCTCAACGTCCCTGGGCTCCTCTACCCTCAGGCGCAGGATAACACCAAGCAGGAACCTGCCGCGGCACAGGTACATGGTCATGTTCTTTGGAATGCCTAAAAGGGCTTGGGGGGGCATGTGATTCTGCCTTTGACTTCCTATTATACTAAATCTAGATGCATCTGGGTTGTGTTCAGTAGGGCACAAAGTACCATATCGTTTCGCAACGGGAAACTGAAATCTGTTTTTGTCATTGGACAAATTCTGTCTGTACATCCCTGTTTTTAAAAAAAATTCCCCCTACTGAACACTAACACAGTAGCAACTTTAAACTACTACTGATTCATACTGGGGTGCGTGTTGATGAAACTGCTACTCCTTATTCCCTAGTGAATGTTTTCCGTCTCCTTGTAGGAGTCTGGAGACGTGTGTGAGGACTGTGTGAAGTTCATCACAGACACTCAGGCCGAGGCGAAGAGCAACTCTACTTTTGTCAACTCTCTGATCGAGCAGATCCAGGACCAGTGTGACCTGCTGGGGCCTGGTATCTCTGACCTGGTGAGAGGCCTTATTATCTAGTTAGTTACAGATCCAGAACCAGTGTGGTCTCTGACCCGGTTAGAGGACTGGTTTCTATAACAAGGGGCACAGCAAAATACCATTACTTTTAATCTGTGATGCCACTTCCTGTCCTCTTGTTTCAGTGCAAGCAGTACGTCAGCCAGTACGCCCCTCTTATCGTCCAGCAGCTGATGTCCATGGTGAGTACCTCCTCTACGGGGGGATCTGTTATGTTCCACAGTTAGCGCTAATAACTAGGCCTCGTTTAGCCGGGAGATCTGTTACGTTCCACAGTTAGCGCTAATAACTAGGCCTCGTTTAGCCGGGAGATCTGTTACGTTCCACAGTTAGCGCTAATAACTAGGCCTCGTTTAGCCGGGAGATCTGTTACGTTCCACAGTTAGCGCTAATAACTAGGCCTCGTTTAGCCGGGAGATCTGTTACGTTCCACAGTTAGCGCTAATAACTAGGCCTCGTTTAGCCGGGAGATCTGTTACGTTCCACAGTTAGCGCTAATAACTAGGCCTCGTTTAGCCGGGAGATCTGTTACGTTCCACAGTTAGCGCTAATAACTAGGCCTCGTTTAGCCGGGAGATCTGTTACGTTCCACAGTTAGCGCTAATAACTAGGCCTCGTTTAGCCGGGAGATCTGTTACGTTCCACAGTTAGCGCTAATAACTAGGCCTCGTTTAGCCGGGAGATCTGTTACGTTCCACAGTTAGCGCTAATAACTAGGCCTCGTTTAGCCGGGAGATCTGTTACGTTCCACAGTTAGCGCTAATAACTAGGCCTCGTTTAGCCGGGAGATCTGTTACGTTCCACAGTTAGCGCTAATAACTAGGCCTCGTTTAGCCGGGAGATCTGTTACGTTCCACAGTTAGCGCTAATAACTAGGCCTCGTTTAGCCGGGAGATCTGTTACGTTCCGCAGTTAGCGCTAATAACTAGGCCTCGTTTAGCCTGGAGTAAAGTACTGCTTGGCGTTATCTGTATTTTATTTGACTATTTATATATTTGAAGACTTTATTTTCTTTAGGAATGTAGAGAAGGAAATGTACTTTTTACTCCATTTACCCAACAGTGCTTAGCAGGACAGTAAAATGTTCTGATTCGCACACTTATCAAGAGAGCATCCCTGGTCATCCCTACTGCCTCTGATCTGGAGGACTCACTAAACGGAGAACATCCCTGGTCATCCCTACTGTAAACGGTGTTGGAATGCCGTCACCCCCCCCCCCCCCCCCCCCCCCCCCGGCTGTCTGTAAATTAACAAACTAAATTGTGCCGTCTAGATTGTTTTAATTTGAAACGATTCATACTTAAGTATATATATTTTTTTAGCAATTACTTTGACTTTTGATACTTCAGTAAATTTAAAACCAAATACTTTTTTTAGACTTTTACTCAAGTAGTATTTTACTGGGTGACTTACTTGAGCCATTTAATAATAGAAAATGACTCTGGTATGACCGGTATTTTAATAATAGAAAATGACTCTGGTATGACCGGTATTTTCTCCACTACTGAATATCACATGACCGATAATAAACCGACTGCAGGGTGATATGGAGCAAGAGCAAACTTTTCCCGCTACTGGGCTGAGATGCAGCTACAGGAAAGGGGAACAGGGGGGTGGAGGATCATGTGATTTGGTTCAGCACAATGGATACATTTAGCCCATACAACTCCTAGCCTGCTGATTAAACAAAACAACAAACAGCTTCTTCCCTCTCCTCATCCCCTCCTCCATCCATTTATTTGCCTTTCTTTTCTCTTTCTCCCCCTCCCCATCCTCTGGGGTTTTTCTGGTTGCTGCTGGTCTCTAGGAACAGGTAGGTGTCTCTCTCTCTCTCTGTGTTCAGCTTTGAGTCTCTCACCCTTGAGGCTGTGGCCACACAGTGACTTGGATGAAAATTATGAATTAATTCTCAGGCGAAAGGTCAAGTTGCATATTCATGAAGACTGACATTTGTCCCCCCCCCCCCAAAAAAAACACATGTCAATGGATAACTCCCATCTGTGTGGCCACAGCTTTAGCATCTGCTTCCTGTACTGGCTGTG
Source organism: Oncorhynchus nerka (assembly GCF_034236695.1). NCBI lineage: Eukaryota > Metazoa > Chordata > Actinopteri > Salmoniformes > Salmonidae > Oncorhynchus > Oncorhynchus nerka. The sequence continues at coordinate 46,233,755 of NC_088411.1, forward strand.
TATTAGTGTTGCTTACCTCAGACTCACCTCTACTGCTCTAGATCCTGCATCTGTGTTTGTCTGTTTAGTTGTGCCGGGTGTAAATATTATTTTAGGTCGCAAGCTGTCGGTCTTCTTTTGGAAAATGTATTTCATGTGCATGTCTTCATGCTGGACTGCAGATGGCGCTGTTTCCACTTTATTTTATTTTGTTCATGCCACAAACATGTTTGTTAGTGTCTTATTGCGTCATTAGTGTTGTCTGGAACCATCTGATCTGGGTGCATGTTGCCCTATGCATGCCTCTGTTTCTAGAACGTAGTGTGGCCTATGGAACAGGGGACTGGTGGAAGGGGTTCTAGCGTGGCCTATGGAACAGGGGACTGGTGGAAGGGGTTCTAGCGTGGCCTATGGATCAGGGGACTGGGGTTAGGGGTTCTAGCGTGGCCTATGGAACAGGCTATTCTCTGTGGTATGAATGTGTCCATTCTGACGTTTCCCCCCCCCCGCTAGAACCCCTGGTGGAAGGGGTTCTAGCGTGGCCTATGGAACAGGGGACTGGTGGAAGGGGTTCTAGCGTGGCCTATGGAACAGGGGACTGGTGGAAGGGGTTCTAGCGTGGCCTATGGATCAGGGGACTGGGGTTAGGGGTTCTAGCGTGGTCTATGGAACAGGGGACTGGGGTTAGGGGTTCTAGCGTGGTCTATGGAACAGGGGACTGGGGTTAGGGGTTCTAGCGTGGCCTATGGAACAGGCTATTCTCTGTGGTATGAATGTGTCCATTCTGACGTTCTCTTCCCCCCCCCAGCAACCCAAGGATATCTGTACCTTTGCTGGCTTCTGCTCTGCTGATGTGAAGAGCTCTGTCCCCATGATGAAGCTGGTGGCTGCCAAAACTATCCCCGCTGTCAAACTGCTTCCTGCCACTAAGATGGAGGCTGTCAAACTGCTTCCTGCCACTAAGATGGAGGCTGTCAAACTGCTTCCTGCCACTAAGATGGAGGCTGTCAAGCCTGCCACGGTAGGTTAACGTCCTGGTACTAGTCAGGATACTGGCCAGTTTGCATACTCACAGATTATTTGAAGACTTGTATGAACTGAACACGTTATGACAAAGACACTGTTAAATTGCAGGTTCATCAGTGCCATGTTCTGTAAAGGGTGTTTCTCTTTCCAAGAAGCTGGATTGTCTGTCTCATGTGGTACTGGTTATTGCTATACTAACTCTCTTAACTCTTCTATAGAACACGGTGCGTGCCCGTGACTCCCCTCAATGTGCCATGTGTGAGTTCATGATGAAGGAGTTGGAGAGCATGCTGCAGGATGAGAAAACGGAGGTGGGTTTTACCTGACGTGTTGCACACGAGTCACGACCTGCTATAGAACACTGACTGGTGAAAGTACTGAAGGGGTTTCCTGTTCAAACCGGAGTAGGACATTGGGTTTCCTGTTCAAACCGGAGTAGGACATTGGGTTTCCTGTTCAAACCGGAGTAGGACATTGGGTTTCCTGTTCAAACCGGAGTAGGACATTGGGTTTCCTGTTCAAACCGGAGTAGGACATTGGGTTTCCTGTTCAAACCGGAGTAGGACATTGTTTAAAAAAAATTATAGTTATGAGATCTGTATTATAAATGTGATTGTGCTTCACCTCTGGTATTCTGGATGATGACGACCTGCGACCCTGCTGATCATGACTCCGATCCGTTTGCTTCTCGTCAGTTTGGCAAATTTAAAACTTTTATTTTATTTTTTTATTAAATGATCTGGATTCTGTAATCCTTACACTCCAGGATCGGTTTGATAAGGGGTGCGGTAACCCGGACCGGAGGTTTGCTGGTTCAATCCCCCTGAGCTGCCTGCTGGGAAATTCTGCAGGGATTAGGCTGCAGCTAGAGGGTTACCAGATTCAATATCTTGTATACTGCCGTTGTGCCCTTAAACAAGGCACTTGTGTGCTTGAAGTTTTTCTGTGAGCCCGGGCACTTGTTGATCTGCTCTTCAGCTAGTCTCTGCCTTCCTTTGAGTTTTGAACAATGCAACAACAACAACAACATGGTCATCCTTATTTAAAGAGATTTGATCACCATATCAACATTCATCTTTATTTAAAGGGGAGATTTGATCACCATATCCCGATCTGAAGGATCCATCTCATCTTTCAGTTTTGAGTAATCCTAGCAGGTGACTTTTAAATTTCCCCATGGTGCTAAAACAGAACGGAGAGACTATTGTCTGCAATGTGCAGCCAGAAAGTATTTGATTTATTTTAAGTGAGTCACTCACAACCCTAAATGTTTTTTTGGTCTTCATAAACTTCCCTCAGACCCAAGTATTTGTTAGGCCTTGACACACTAATGTACCGACGTTACGCTGACGGCTGGCAGGATGTTAGGCCTTGGACGGCTGGCAGGATGTTAGGCCTTGGACGGCTGGCAGGATGTTAGGCCTTGGACGGCTGGCAGGATGTTAGGCCTTGGACGGCTGGCAGGATGTTTGTTTAAGCAACAGAGGAAGTGTTGACTGTGACACACCTTGTTGGGTCAACAGAGGGAAGTGTTGACTGTGACACACCCTGTTGTGTCTAGCGAGCTATTTTGGTAGCCAAGCTGTTGTCTTATCAGAATTCTGTCAGTGGGATATAAATAGTGTGTAGTCAATGACTTCAACTAGGAGATGAAATGAATTATCAAATGTATTTTTTATATAGAAACCCCCCAGTCCTCTACTGGTTGAGCCAGAATAGGATTGGTTGATTAGGAAAAAAAGTGAAATGAAATGATAGGGTTCATGCCTCTCCTTCCCTCTCTCCTTCCCCCTCCTTCCCTCTCTCTTCTCAGCAAGATGTGGTGCGTGCTGTGGAGAAGGTGTGCGCTGTGCTGCCTTCCTCCCTGTCGGTCCAGTGTAAGGACCTGATTGAGGCCTACGGCCAGGCCATCATCGAGCTGCTGGTGCAGGAGGCTGACCCGAAGACTATCTGCACCGTGTTGGGGCTCTGCAAGGACGCCAGCCGCGCCTTCATCCGTGAGTAGTGTTCAAAGGAAGTGAATGTGGGGCACAACGGAACGCAAGTGTCATTTCTGAACCAGGCCAGTTAGTTAACTCTGTCCCTGTCTCTCAGCGGTGCCGGACCAGGCCCAGATTAAATTAGTTAACTCTCTCCCCATCTCAGCGGTGCTGAACATGGCCCGGGTGGAGGCGGGTGGGTTCTGTGAGGTGTGTAAGGTGGCTGTGCAGTACATCGACGGTATCCTGGAACAGAACGCCACAGAGGCACAGATCGAAGACGCAGTCAGGAAAGTCTGCAGCTTTGTCCCGGAGACCGTGAGGAGCGAGGTGAGTTGGGAGACTCCATCCTGGTTAAATAAGAGACCCTTTGTCCCGGAGACCGTGAGGTGAGCAAGGTGAGTTGGGAGACTCCATCCTGGTTAAATAAGAGACCCTTTGTCCCGGAGACCGTGAGGTGAGCGAGGTGAGTTGAGTTGAAGAATCTCAAATAGAAAATATTTTGTGGTTACTACCATGATTTCATAGTTTTGATGTCTTCACTATTATTCTACAATGTAAAAACAAAAATCCCCTGTAAATGAGTAGGTGTGTCAACTTGACTGGGTGTGTGTATAGATCTCTCTCTATCATTGGTGTTAACCACTGTCTATCTCCTCCAGTGTGACCAGCTGGTTGAGCAGTATGAGCCCATGCTGGTTCAGCTCCTCCTGCAGATGTTGGACCCTGACTTTGTCTGCATGGTGAGCACTGGAATTAAATATATTTTGATATAGGTGTGGGAGGAGTAAAGTTGAGGGGGACAAATCTAGAATAACATCTATTGTCTCGGAGTTGGTTTAAAAAGGACTTGCCTGGTTGAATTAATCAAAAGGTTATGAATGCTTGTCTAACAGTGCGCTCTGTGTGGTTGTCCCTGGTTACAGAAGTTGGGGGTCTGTCCTGAGGCAGTGCAAAGGCTTCTGGGTATGGAGCAGTGTAGCTGGGGACCCACCTTCTGGTGCAAGGACATGGACTCCGCGAAACGCTGCAACGTGAGTCAACACACAGGCAACATGAACTATTCACTGGCCGTCTCAAACTCAGCAAAAAAAGAAACGTCCTCTCACTGTCAACTGCGTTTATTCTCAGCAAACTTAACATCTGTAAATATTTGTATGAACATAAGAGTCAACAACTGAGACATAAACTGAACAAGTTCCAGAGACATGTGACTAACAGAAATGGAATAATGTGTCCCTGAACAAAGAGGGGGAGGGGGGGGGGTTAAAATCAAAAGTAACAGTCAGTATCTGATGTGGCCACCAGCTGCATTAAGTACTGCAGTGCATCTCGGATGTTCCACTTGCTGTGAGATGTTACCCCACTCTTCCACCAAGGCACCTGCAAGTTCCCAGACATTTCTGGGGGAATGGCTCTAGCCCTCACACTCTGATCCAACAGGTCCCAGACGTGCTCAATGGGATTGAGATCCGGGCTTTTCGCTGGCCATGCTGGAGGGTCATGTCAGGATGAGCCTGCAGGAAGGGTACCACATGAGGGAGGAGGATGTCTTCCCTGTAACACACAGCATTGAGATTGCCTGCAATGACAACAAGCTCAGTCCAATGATGCTGTGACACACCCAGACCGTGACGGACCCTCCGCCTCCAAATAGATCCCGCTCCAGAGTACAGGCTTCAGTGTAACGCTCATTCCTTCGACGATAAATGTGAATCCGACCATCACCCCTGGTGAGACAAAACCGCAACTTGTCGGTGAAGAGCACTTTTTGCCAGTCCTGTCTGGTCCTGCAACGGTGGGTTTGTGCCCATAGGTGGCGTTGTTACCGGTGATGTCTGGTGAGGACCTGCCTTACAACAGGTCTACCAGCCCTCAGTCCAGCCTCTCTCAGCCTATTGTGGACAGTCTGAGCACTGATGGAGGGATTGTGCGTTCCTGGTGTAACTCGGGCAGTTGTTGTTGCCATCCTGTACCTGTCCCGCAGGTGTGATGTTCAAATGTACCGATCCTGTGCAGGTGTTGTTACATGTGGTCTGCCACTGTGAGGACGATCAGCTGTCCATCCTGTCTCCCTGTAGCGCTGTCTTAGGCATCTCACAGTACGGACATTGTAATTTATTGCCCTGGCCACATCTGCAGTCATGCCTCCTTGCAGCACAGCTAAGGCACATTCACGCAGATGAGCAGGGACCCTGGGCATCTTTTTGTGTTTTTCAGAGTCAGTAGAAAGGCCTCTTTAGTGTCCTAAGTTTTCATAACTGTGACCTTAATTGCCTACCGTCTGTAAGCTGTTTGTGTCTTAACGACCGTTCCACAGGTGCATGTTCATTAATTGTTTATGGTCCATTGAACAAGCAGGGAAACAGTGTTTAAACCCTTTACAATGAAGATCTGTGAAGTTATTTGGATTTTTACAAAGAAAAAAATCTTGAGTTTAGCAGTGACCAGGGTTGATAAATATCAGTGATTTCATTTTGAATTTTTTTTAAATAATGCAGTAAATGTCTTATCTGAAACTTTTATTAATTTATGATTTAACTAGGAAATTCATCCAGATCTAATTTTTCTAAAATATTTATTATCACAGCATAAACTAAAGGAGGAACTATTCCGCTGTCTCTAACCTGTTGGGCTTGTCTTTCCTCTCCCAGGCGGTGGCACATTGCAGGCGTCACGTGTGGGAATAGAGTGGAGAAGACCTCCCTAAACGTTCGGACCCTTTAGGAAATTAAGGAGAAACACTAGCGCTGCTTAAGTTTTTTTTTAAATCAATAAATAAAACTTTTTTTTTTTTTTCTTTAAACATGTGGAATTTAATGTTTTTTTGCTCTCGTCTAAATGAATTTACCAGGCAGGTTTGAGAGGAGGGAGTGGATGCCTTTTCAGTTAATGTGGGGGAAGAGGTGGTATTGGGGCTTCGAGAGGGATTCTACCTACCTGACTGTTTAGTTACTGGGACAACCCGATACTGTACTGATTATTTTACTATTCCTGGGTTTGTGTAAAGCTCTCATTAGACTTTCACATGTTTAAGCCTTGTCCTGGACTGAAACGCACGGATTGCTTCCTTAGTTCAAGAAACTGCCCCATTTCAAGTATGTGAAGCAGATGGGTGAGAAGATAAATACTGCTGTATCTGTGTGAAAGAGTGCTTGGATTCTTCCAGTTAACTCTTAGTGGGTCCTTTTGCCCTCTAGCCTACTCGTTGCCCTACCTACCTTTTGCCCTCTAGCCTACTCTTTGCCCTACCTACCACCATCCCTCTAGCCTACTCGTTGCCCTACCTACCACCACCCCTCTAGCCTACTCGTTGCCCTACCTACCACCATCCCTCTAGCCTACTCGTTGCCCTACCTACCACCACCCCTCTAGCCTACTCGTTGCCCTACCTACCACCACCCCTCTAGCCTACTCGTTGCCCTACCTACCACCACCCCTCTAGCCTACTCGTTGCCCTACCTACCACCATCCCTCTAGCCTACTCGTTGCCCTACCTACCACCATCCCTCTAGCCTACTCTTTGCCCTACCTACCACCATCCCTCTAGCCTACTCGTTGCCCTACCTACCACCATCCCTCTAGCCTACTCTTTGCCCTACCTACCACCATCCCTCTAGCCTACTCGTTGCCCTACCTACCACCATCCCTCTAGCCTACTCGTTGCCCTACCTACCACCATCCCTCTAGCCTACTCGTTGCCCTACCTACCACCATCCCTCTAGCCTACTCGTTGCCCTACCTACCACCATCCCTCTAGGCTACTCTTTGCCCTACCTACCACCATCCCTTCCAGTGACAGTATATATTTTACCTTTCTGGGATGTTTTCTGTTTAACGAAGTCTCATTTCCTTAAAGCAAATTTAAATCTCTAGTTTGTAGAAACTGTTGAATTGTGTAGAATACTTTAGTTTTATTATTAAATTGGGTGGTTCTGAAATGGTACCTTTTGTCCCTAAAGTAGTGCTTTTGATATAGGGAGGAAGGTGCCAGTTTTTTTTGTCTCGACCTTTGTACATTTTTGTTGGCTTGTCCGTTGCCGTGGGTGACGAATCCACTTTAGCACCAAGGGGTGTGGTCTAAAATGTGACTCCCTGCCCTGTGTCCCTAATGGCACCTTTGGTCCCAATGGGCCCTGGTCAAAAGGAGTGCACTATAAAGGGAACGAGGTGCCATTGGGGATGCTCATGTGCACCCTCCCCGCCTGTTTTGCAGTGTCCCACTCAGCCAACCAATGTGCTGACTGACCGCACCCTGTTTATGCTAATCAATGTTTCTAATGTAACGATGGAGAGCTTGTTGTGACCAATAATCGCTGGCTGACGGCCTCGCTGTTCAGCCTGAAACTGATCGATCGGTCAATTTTAACTGAAATAAAATGATCCCAAATCCACGTGGTTATCTAATGTGTGGTATTCATTAGTGTGTGCCGTTTCAACAATCTGTTGCTCTCATTGGTCAAGCTCTCATTGGTCAAGCTCAGGCAGTCCTTCCCTGTTTTGGTTTCCTATTTCATAAAAACTGAGGTTTTTAGCTAATAAAAATGCACTTGTACGATTAACTCTACCAGTACTTTGGGGGGGGCATGAATAAACAGAAGTGGATCCTATAGCCTCCAGAGTAAGTAGGGCTGGACACCACTAGATGGCAGTGTGAACAGAATTACCAATGATGGTTGGATTTATTTATTTTACACTGAGGGGATGTAGATGCCATGGGGAGAACCGCCTGCTCATTTTAGCCTGATGCTAATCACAACCAGGATGCCAGGGGGAGAACAGCCTGCTTATTTTAGCCTGATGCTAATCACAACCAGGATGCCATGGGGAGAACCGCCTGCTCATTTTAGCCTGATGCTAATCACAACCAGGATGCCATGGGGAGAACCGCCTGCTTATTTTAGCCTGATGCTAATCACAACCAGGATGCCATGGGGAGAACCGCCTGCTCATTTTAGCCTGATGCTAATCACAACCAGGATGCCATGGGGAGAACCGCCTGCTCATTTTCGCCTGATGCTAATCACAACCAGGATGCCATGGGGAGAACCGCCTGCTCATTTTAGCCTGATGCTAATCACAACCAGGATGCCATGGGGAGAACCGCCTGCTCATTTTAGCCTGATGCTAATCACAACCAGGATGCCATGGGGAGAACCACCTGCTTATTTTAGCCTAATACTAATCACAACCAGGATGTCATGGGGAGAACAGCCTGCTTATTTTAGCCTGATACTAATCACAACCAGGATGCCATGGGGAGAACTGGGTGTGTTTTGCCTGCTTATTTTAGCCTGATACTAATCACAACCAGGATGCCATGGGGAGAACCGCCTGCTTATTTTAGCCTGATACTAATCACAACCAGGATGCCATGGGGAGAACCACCTGCTTATTTTAGCCTGATACTAATCACAACCAGGATGTCATGGGGAGAACAGCCTGCTTATTTTAGCCTGATACTAATCACAACCAGGATGCCATGGGGAGAACTGGGTGTGTTGCCTGCTTATTTTAGCCTGATACTAATCACAACCAGGATGCCATGGGGAGAACCGCCTGCTTATTTTAGCCTGATACTAATCACAACCAGGATGCCATGGGGAGAACCGCCTGCTTATTTTAGCCTGATGCTAATCACAACCAGGATGCCATGGGGAGAACCGCCTGCTTATTTTAGCCTGATACTAATCACAACCAGGATGCCATGGGGAGAACCGCCTGCTTATTTTAGCCTGATACTAATCACAACCAGGATGACAATCCTCATGTGGTGAAAAAACATAGATTCCTAACATTTTTATTATCTTGTCCAAATTGAAGATGTCTTTTCAGCTCAGTGTACCGGCTAAGCAGAGATTCCTAACAGCAGAGATCCTATGTCGTATTGTGCCAATGCTCCAGTAGGGAGAGAATCAAGTTTCCGTTGTCCTGCTGCAGTATCATGGAACATATTGGTGTTTGCTACTCAAAAGGCCCCACGCGTAACATTACTGTCTATAGGAGTATAGTATCAAGTATAGGTTGAGCCTCAGCTTAATATCAATGACAGGAAAACAAACTGGACTCTAGAGAGGAACTAAAGATCGTTTCAAAGCAGAGGGGACACCACCTTGAAACAATGCATCAACAAGACACTTGCACTGTACTAAAATTACATTTTTAATTTCAGATGATGCAGTTTAATTTAGCTGACGTTTTGAACTGGACTTATTATTGAATATCCAAATCCTACTTGCAGTGAAGCCGCTACATCAACTACATCATTCATACCCGTCATCCAACAGACTCCCATTCAGAGCGACACACAGAAGCATCCAGGGTCAATGCCTTGCTCAAGGGCACGTTGACAGACATCTCCCACCAGACCACAAAAAAAACAAACACGGCTAAAATACACAAAGAAACAGGACATCAAGGACTAACTCCTAAAATCATAACAGCAATGCCAACTGTATATGTTTGTGTGCATGTCTGGCACTATTACATGTACTGTTAAAGTCGGAAGTTTACATACACCTCAGCCAAATACATTTAAACTCAGTGTTTCACAATTCCTGACATTTAAATCCTAGTAACAATTCCCTGTCTTAGGTCAGTTAGGATCACCACTTTATTTTAAGAATGTGAAATGTCAATAATAGTAGAGAGAATTATTTATTTCAGCTTCTATTTCTTTCATCACATTCCCAGTGGGTCAGACGTTTACATACACTCAATTAGTATTTGGTAGCGTTGCCTTTAAATTGTTTAAGTTGGGTCAAACGTTTCGGGTAGCCTTCCACAAGCTTCCCACAATAAGTTGGGTGAATTTTGTCCCATTCCTCCTGACAGAGCTGGTGTAACTGAGTCAGGTTTGTATAGGATTGAGGTCAGTGCTTTGTGATGGCCACTCCAATACCTTGACTTTGTTGTCCTTAAGCCATTTTGCCACAACTTTGGAAGTATGCTTGGGGTCATTGTCCATTTGGAAGACCCATTTGCGACCAAGCTTTAACTTCCTGACTGATGTCTTGATGTTGCTTCAATATATCCACATAATTTTTCTCCCTCATGATGCCATCTATTTTGTGAAGCACACCAGTCCCTACTGCAGCAAAGCACCCCCACAACATGATGCTGCCACCCCTGTGCTTCACGGTTGGGATGGTGTTCTTCAGCTTGCAAGCCTCCCCCTTTTTTCTCCAAACATAACGATCGTCATTATTACCAAACAGTTCTATTTTTGTTTCATCAGACCAGAGGACATTTCTCCAAAAGAAAAATCTTTGTCCCCATGTGCAGTTTCAAACCGCAGTCTGGCTTTTCTATGGCGGTTTTGGAGCAGTGACTTCTTCCTTGCTGAGCGGCCTTTCAGGTTATGTCGATATGACATGATGACTCCTTGCTGTCCCCAGTCCACGCTGCTGTTCCAGTTTCAACTGACCTGAGCCCTAGGACCATGCCCCAGGACTACCTGACATGATGACTCCTTGCTGTCCCCAGTCCACCTGGCCGTGCTGCTGCTCCAGTTTCAACTGTTCTGCCTTATTATTATTCGACCATGCTGGTCATTTATGAACATTTGAACATCTTGGTCATGTTCTGTTATAATCTCTACCCGGCACAGCCAGAAGAGGACTGGCCACCCCACATAGCCTGGTTCCTCTCTAGGTTTCTTCCTAGGTTTTGGCCTTTCTAGGGAGTTTTTCCTAGCCACCGTGCTTCTACACCTGCATTGCTTGCTGTTTGGGGTTTTAGGCTGGGTTTCTGTACAGCACTTTGAGATCAGCTGATGTACGAAGGGCTATATAAATCAATTTGATTTGATTTGATTTGATATAGGACTCGTTTTAATGTGGATATAGATACTTTTGTACCTGTTTCCTACAGCATCTTCACAAGGTCCTTTGCTGTTGTTCTGGGATTGATTTGCATTTTTCGCACCAAAGTACATTCATCTCTAGGAGACGGAATGCGTCTCCTTCCTGAGCGGCATGACGGCTGCGTGGTCCCATGGTGTTTATACTTGCATACTATTGTTTGTACAGATGAACGTGGTACCTTCAGGCGTTTGGAAATTGCTCCCAAGGATAAATCAGACTTGTGGAGGTCTACAATGATTTTCTGAGGTGTTGGCTAATTTCTTTTGATTTTCCCATGATGTCAAGCAAAGAGGCACTGAGCTTGAAGGCAGTCCTTAAAATACATCCACAGGTACACCTCCAATTGACTCAAATGATGTCAATTAGCCTATCAGAAGCTTCTAAAGCCATGACATCATTTTCTGGAATTTTCCAAGCTGTTTAAAGGCACAGTCAACTTAGTGTATGTAAACTTCTGACCCACTGGAATTGTGAATTATAAGTGAAATAATCTGTAAACAATTGTTGGACAAATGACTTGTGTCATGCACAAGGTAGATGTCCTAACCGACTTGCCAAAACTATAGTTTGTTAACAAGACATTTGTGGAGTGGTTGAAAAACGAGTTTTAATGACTCCAACCTAAGTGCATGTAAACTTCCCACTTCAACTGTATGCGTGTGTTCTTGTATGTTTATTTGAATGAGAGTGTGTGTATGTGTACAAAACACCTGCACGGCATCAGCCTCAGGGAAACCGGCATTAGTTGTAAAAACACCTAAGTGTCCTTCAAATGTACTTTTTATTATGTTTTATTTTAGCTTTAAAAAAAAAACGGAACTTTGACCATTATTCTATCTCCCACACAGCAACTCCACTTTCACTTGTCTCCAATTCCACATCCCAACCCTCAGCTTCCCTCAGCCCCTCCCACCTGTCTCCAATTCCACATCCCAACCCTCAGCGTCACTCAGCCCCTCCCACTTGTCTCCAATTCCACATCCCAACCCTCAGCCCCTCCCACTTGTCTCCAATTCCACATCCCAACCCTCAGCCCCTCCCACTTGTCTCCAATTCCACATCCCAACCCTCAGCCCCTCCCACTTGTCTCCAATTCCACATCCCAACCCTCAGCGTCCCTCAGCCCCTCCCACTTGTCTCCAGTTCCACATCCCAACCCTCAGCGTCCCTCAGCCCCTCCCACTTGTCTCCAATTCCACATCCCAACCCTCAGCCCCTCCCACTTGTCTCCAATTCCACATCCCAACCCTCAGCTTCCCTCAGCCCCTCCCACCTGTCTCCAATATCACATCCCAACCCTCAGCTTCCCTCAGCCCCTCCCACTTGTCTCCAATTCCACATCCCAACCCTCAGCTTCCCTCAGCCCCTCCCACCTGTCTCCAATTCCACATCCCAACCCTCAGCCCCTCCCATTTGTCTCCAATTCCACATCCCAACCCTCAGCGTCACTCAGCCCCTCCCACCTGTCTCCAATATCACATCCCAACCCTCAGCGTCACTCAGCCCCTCCCACCTGTCTCCAATTCCACATCCCAACCCTCAGCTTCCCTCAGCCCCTCCCACCTGTCTCCAATTCCACATCCCAACCCTCAGCGTCTCAGCCCCTCCCACCTGTCTCCAATATCACATCCCAACCCTCAGCGTCACTCAGCCCCTCCCACCTGTCTCCAATTCCACATCCCAACCCTCAGCTTCCCTCAGCCCCTCCCACCTGTCTCCAATTCCACATCCCAACCCTCAGCCCCTCCCACTTGTCTCCAATTCCACATCCCAACCCTCAGCTTCCCTCAGCCCCTCCCACCTGTCTCCAATATCACATCCCAACCCTCAGCTTCCCTCAGCCCCTCCCACTTGTCTCCAATTCCACATCCCAACCCTCAGCTTCCCTCAGCCCCTCCCACCTGTCTCCAATTCCACATCCCAACCCTCAGCCCCTCCCACTTGTCTCCAATTCCACATCCCAACCCTCAGCGTCACTCAGCCCCTCCCACCTGTCTCCAATATCACATCCCAACCCTCAGCGTCACTCAGCCCCTCCCACCTGTCTCCAATTCCACATCCCAACCCTCAGCTTCCCTCAGCCCCTCCCACCTGTCTCCAATTCCACATCCCAACCCTCAGCGTCACTCAGCCCCTCCCACCTGTCTCCAATATCACATCCCAACCCTCAGCGTCACTCAGCCCCTCCCACCTGTCTCCAATTCCACATCCCAACCCTCAGCTTCCCTCAGCCCCTCCCACCTGTCTCCAATTCCACATCCCAACCCTCAGCCCCTCCCACTTGTCTCCAATTCCACATCCCAACCCTCAGCTTCCCTCAGCCCCTCCCACTTGTCTCCAATTCCACATCCCAACCCTCAGCTTCCCTCAGCCCCTCCCACCTGTCTCCAATTCCACATCCCAACCCTCAGCCCCTCCCACTTGTCTCCAATTCCACATCCCAACCCTCAGCGTCACTCAGCCCCTCCCACCTGTCTCCAATTCCACATCCCAACCCTCAGCCCCTCCCACTTGTCTCCAATTCCACATCCCAACCCTCAGCGTCACTCAGCCCCTCCCACCTGTCTCCAATTCCACATCCCAACCCTCAGCCCCTCCCACTTGTCTCCAATTCCACATCCCAACCCTCAGCGTCACTCAGCCCCTCCCACTTGTCTCCAATTCCACATCCCAACCCTCAGCGTCACTCAGCCCCTCCCACTTGTCTCCAATTCCACATCCCAACCCTCAGCCCCTCCCACCTGTCTCCAATTCCACATCCCAACCCTCAGCCACTCCCACCTGTCTCCAATTCCACATCCCAACCCTCAGCGTCACTCAGCCCCTCCCACCTGTCTCCAATATCACATCCCAACCCTCAGCTTCCCTCAGCCCATCCCATCCCAACCCTCAGCTTCCCTCAGCCCATCCCATCCCAACCCTCAGCTTCCCTCAGCCCATCCCATCCCACCCCTCAGCTTCCCTCAGCCCATCCCACCCCCCTCAGCTTCCCTCAGCCCATCCCATCCCAACCCTCAGCTTCCCTCAGCCCATCCCATCCCACCCCAGCCCATCAGCTTCCCTCAGCCCATCCCATCCCAACCCTCAGCTTCCCTCAGCCCATCCCATCCCACCCCTCAGCTTCCCTCAGCCCATCCCACCCCTCAGCTTCCCTCAGTCCATCCCAACCCTCAGCTTCCCTCAGCCCATCCAAACCCTCAGCTTCCCAGCAGCCCATCCCATCCCAACCCTCAGCTTCCCTCAGCCCATCCCAACCCTCAGCTTCCCTCAGCCCATCCCAACCCTCAGCTTCCCTCAGCCCATCCCATCCCAACCCTCAGCTTCCCTCAGCCCATCCCATCCCAACCCTCAGCTTCCCTCAGCCCATCCCAACCCATCCCACCTCAGCTTCCCTCAGCCCATCCCACCCCTCAGCTTCCCTCAGCCCATCCCACCCCTCAGCTTCCCTCAGCTTCCAGCCCACCCCCCCTCAGCTTCCCTCAGCCCATCCCACCCTCAGCTTCCCTCAGCCCAGCCCACCCCTCAGCTTCCCTCAGCCCATCCCACCCCTCAGCTTCCTCAGCCCAGCCCACCCCCCAGCTTCCCATCAGCCCATCCCCACCCCCCAGCCCATCCCACCCACCCCTCCCATCCCACCCTCAGCTTCCCTCAGCCCAGCCCACCCCTCAGCTTCCCTCAGCCCATCCCACCCCCCTCAGCTTCCCTCAGCCCATCCCACCCCCTCAGCCCAGCCCATCCCATCCCACCCCTCAGCTTCCCACCCCTCAGCCCATCCCACCCCTCAGCTTCCCTCAGCCCATCCCACCCCTCAGCTTCCAGCCCATCCCATCCCACCCAGCCCATCCCACCCAGCTTCCCTCAGCCCATCCCCCCTCAGCTTCCCTCAGCCCATCCCACCCCTCAGCTTCCCTCAGCCCAGCCCACCCCTCAGCCCATCCCACCCTCAGCTTCCCTCCCATCCCACCCCTCAGCTTCCCTCAGCCCATCCCACCCCTCAGCTTCCAGCCCACCCACCAGCTTCCCTCAGCCCATCCCACCCTCAGCTTCCCTCAGCCCAGCCCATCCCAGCCCAGCCCACCCTCAGCTTCCCTCAGCCCAGCCCACCCCTCAGCTTCCCTCAGCCCAGCCCACCCCTCAGCCCATCCCACCCCCCTCAGCTTCCCTCAGCCCATCCCACCCCTCAGCCCCCCATCCCATCCCACCCCTCAGCTTCCCTCAGCCCATCCCACCCCTCAGCTTCCCTCAGCCCATCCCACCCCTCAGCCCAGCCCATCCCATCCCACCCCACCCCTCAGCTTCCCTCAGCCCATCCCACCCCTCAGCTTCCCTCAGCCCAGCCCACCCCTCAGCTTCCCTCAGCCCATCCCACCCCTCAGCTTCCCCAGCCCATCCCACCCCCACAGCTTCCAGCCCATCCCAGCCCCCCACCCATCCCACCCCTCAGCTTCCCTCAGCCCATCCCACCCCTCAGCTTCCCTCAGCCCATCCCACCCCTCAGCTTCCCTCAGCCCATCCCACCCCTCAGCTTCCCTCAGCCCATCCCACCCCTCAGCTTCCCTCAGCCCAGCCCACCCCTCAGCTTCCCTCAGCCCAGCCCACCCCTCAGCTTCCCTCAGCCCAGCCCATCCCATCCCACCCCTCAGCTTCCCTCAGCCCAGCCCACCCCTCAGCTTCCCTCAGCCCATCCCACCCCTCAGCTTCCCTCAGCCCATCCCACCCCTCAGCTTCCCTCAGCCCAGCCCACCCCCCACCCCTCAGCTCAGCTTCCCTCAGCCCATCCCACCCCTCAGCTTCCCTCAGCCCAGCCCACCTGTCTCTGCTGGCCACCCTCTTCATGTTTCTACGCAACACATATCTTTCAACTATGCTGTGATGTTTAATGTACAATTTCAATCTATCTAATTGGATTGAATCCACAGATTGAGAGTTGAAGATCAATACTTTTACTAAGAGTATTAGTATATTAGTAATGGACTGACCAGGTCTCTCCAGATCTCCTAACAGTACTATTTTTGGGGTCAATTTTAGATCAATGCGATGCATTTTCAGCCATTCCTGAACCTGAGACCAGAAACAGACTACCTGAGGTCAATACCAAAATAAATGGTATATTGATCCTGTATCCTCACAACAAAATCTGCAGAGCTTTGATGATTTTATGCCCCAAATATTCAACATTTTGTTCGTGGCAAGAATTCCATATAATAATTTTAGCTGAAAAGCACGAAGTCTTGAATCTTGCGTTGGTTTTATATATCAACTCATACACCCTGTACCGTGGAATCGGTACATCAAAAATCTCTTCCCAACTATTTAGCAATCTGTATGGCTCAGTTGTCAACATCATGGTCCTCAAATGAAGCTGACATACTTTCTTATTTAGGCTATTTTTATTCCTCTGCCAGTTTTGATCCTTTATATTGGGCAGACAGACCAGTTCCCTACCTCCTCCTCCCGCTGCCACCTGCCTCCTCCAGTATTGATCCTTTATATTGGGCAGACAGACCAGTTCCCTACCTCCTCCAGTATTGATCCTTTATATTGGGCAGACAGACCAGTTCCCTACCTCCTCCCGCTGCCCCCTGCCTCCTCCAGTTTTGATCCTTTATATTGGGCAGACAGACCAGTTCCCTACCTCCTCCCGCTGCCACCTGCCTCCTCCAGTATTGATCCTTTATATTGGGCAGACAGACTAGTTCCCTACCTCCTCCAGTATTGATCCTTTATATTGGGCAGACAGACTAGTTCCCTACCTCCTCCAGTATTGATCCTTCATATTGGGCAGACAGACCAGTTCCCTACCTCCTCCTCCTCCCACCCTCCTCCAGTATTGATCCTTTATATTGGGCAGACAGACCAGTTCCCTCCCTCCTCCCGCTGCCACCCTCCTCCTCCAGTATTGATCCTTTATATTGGGCAGACAGACCAGTTCCCTACCTCCTCCCGCTGCCACCTGCCTCCTCCAGTATTGATCCTTTATATTGGGCAGACAGACCAGTTCCCTACCTCCTCCCGCTGCCACCCTCCTCCTCCATTTTTGGGGTAATCAATTGGTTGTACTCTTGTATTGAGCAGACCTTCCCATACAATTCTGATAACTCCATGAAAGTCATAACTCTACTATTACAATTTAAGAACAAAATACCATTTTCAAACATCTTTCCCATAAATGCAGGTATTTTATCAACCAGCATTTTTGAGTTTGAGCCATAATATGTGTTCAATCTTTTCGCGGGGGGGTGAAATTGAACTGGACTTGTTCTCGTCCTCACTGTCTCAAATCCTGTCTTCAGGCATGCCGTAGTGGCCGAGCTCACAGCCAGTCTCCAAGTTCCACCCGTCTCTTTAGATAGTGTATTGTCAGCACAGAGAAAGCCGATTCCCACAGCCAGTCCTAAGGTCTGGAAGAAGCTCATCACCATGCCAACAGGCTCCGCCAGGTCTTGTGGCACCACGTTGGGCCCGTAGATCCTGCCAAGGAGACACGAGGTCGTCTTGTGGAACCACGTTGGGCCCGTAGATCCTGCCAAGGAGACACGAGGTCGTCTTGTGGGACCACGTTGGGCCCGTAGATCCTACCCAGGAGACACGAGGTCGTCTTGTGGAACCACGTTGGGCCCGTAGATCCTACCCAGGAGACACGAGGTCGTCTTGTGGAACCACGTTGGGCCCGTAGATCCTGCCAAGGAGACACGAGGTCGTCTTGTGGAACCACGTTGGGCCCGTAGATCCTACCCAGGAGACACGAGGTCGTCTTGTGGAACCACGTTGGGCCCGTAGATCCTACCCAGGAGACACGAGGTCGTCTTGTGGAACCACGTTGGGCCCGTAGATCCTACCCAGGAGACACGAGGTCGTGGCTGAAGAGGACTATGTGGAGGTGGTCTCTGGGCTGGAGGTTACACAAAGAAAATATTAAGACCTGTTGCTATACAAAATAATAGATATTAAAGGTTGCAATGTCTAAAACGTGATCCTATTCTGTACATTGAGGAGCCTGGTCAGAAATGGAATAGAATAGAGTGCCATTTGGGACTAAACCAAAGCTTCAACTTAGTGCTGATCTCCTTGGTAGCTCAACTTAGTGCTGATCTCCTTGGTAGCTCAACTTAGTGCTGATCTCCTTGGTAGCTCAACTTAGTGCTGATCTCCTTGGTAGCTCAACTTAGTGCTGATCTCCTTGGTAGCTCAACTTAGTGCTGATCTCCTTGGTAGCTCAACTTAGTGCTGATCTCCTTGGTAGCTCAACTTAGTGCTGATCTCCTTGGTAGCTCAACTTAGTGCTGATCTCCTTGGTAGCTCAACTTAGTGCTGATCTCCTTGGTAGCTCAACTTAGTGCTGATCTCCTTGGTAGCTCAACTTAGTGCTGATCTCCTTGGTAGCTCAACTTAGTGCTGATCTCCTTGGTAGCTCAACTTAGTGCTGATCTCCTTGGTAGCTCAACTTAGTGCTGATCTCCTTGGTAGCTTCAACTTAGTGCTGATCTCCTTGGTAGCTCAACTTAGTGCTGATCTCCTTGGTAGCTCAACTTAGTGCTGATCTCCTTGGTAGCTCAACTTAGTGCTGATCTTCTTGGTAGCTCAACTTAGTGCTGATCTCCTTGGTAGCTCAACTTAGTGCTGATCTCCTTGGTAGCTCAACTTAGTGCTGATCTCCTTGGTAGCTCAACTTAGTGCTGATCTCCTTGGTAGCTCAACTTAGTGCTGATCTCCTTGGTAGCTCAACTTAGTGCTGATCTCCTTGGTAGCTCAACTTAGTGCTGATCTCCTTGGTAGCTCAACGTAGTGCTGATCTCCTTGGTAGCTTCAACTTAGTGCTGATCTCCTTGGTAGCTCAACTTAGTGCTGATCTCCTTGGTAGCTCAACTTAGTGCTGATCTCCTTGGTAGCTCAACTTAGTGCTGATCTCCTTGGTAGCTACAGAGAAAGAAATAGATGCT
This sequence comes from Oncorhynchus nerka, assembly GCF_034236695.1. Taxonomy (NCBI): domain Eukaryota; kingdom Metazoa; phylum Chordata; class Actinopteri; order Salmoniformes; family Salmonidae; genus Oncorhynchus; species Oncorhynchus nerka. Next base: position 46,252,544 of record NC_088411.1, read on the forward strand.
CAGTCAACGTCATTGTAAAATATGTCATAACGCACTATAGGCATGGTCTTCATATCAAGTGTTTACCCAAAAAAATACTTAAGACGTGTTGCTATAAGACAAAAGAAAAATTCTAACAAAAAACCTGAATTGAAAAATGTCAAGAGAGTGCTGGCCTTTAAAAATAATCTTTGTGGTGATCGAGGGCCCAGACTGAAGAGAAGACAACATGCTGTCCTGGTTAACAGACTGAGAAGACCACATGCTGTCCTGGTTAACAGACTGAGAAGACAACATGCTGTCCTGGTTAACAGACTGAGAAGACAACATGCTGTCCTGGTTAACAGACAACATGCTGTCCTGGTTAACAGACTGAGAAGACAACATGCTGTCCTGGTTAACAGACTGAGAAGACAACATGCTGTCCTGGTTAACAGACGTGAGAAGACAAATGGTCCTGGTTAACAGACTGAAGAGAAGACAACATGCTGTCCTGGTTAACAGACTGAAGAGAAGACAACATGCTGTCCTGGTTAACAGACTGAGAAGACAACATGCTGTCCTGGTTAACAGACTGAAGAGAAGACAACATGCTGTCCTGGTTAACAGACTGAAGAAGACAACATGCTGTCCTGGTTAACAGACTGAGAAGACAACATGGTCCTGGTTAACAGACTGAGAAGACAACATGCTGTCTGTCCTGAGTGATGTCCTGGTTAACAGACTGAACAACAGACTGAGAAGACAGAACAGACTGAACATGCTGTCCTGGTTAACAGACTGAGAAGACCACATGCTGTCCTGGTTAACAGACTGAGAAGACAACATGCTGTCCTGGTTAACAGACTGAGAAGACAACATGCTGTCCTGGTTAACAGACTGAGAAGACAACATGCTGGTTAACAGACTGGTTAACAGACTGAACAGACAACATGATGTCCTGGTTAACAGACTGAGAAGACAACATGCTGTCCTGGTTAACAGACTGAAGAGAAGACAACATGATGTCCTGGTTAACAGACTGAGAAGACAACATGCTGTCCTGGTTAACAGACTGAGGAGACAACATGATGTCCTGGTTAACAGACTGAGAAGACAACATGATGTCCTGGTTAACAGACTGAGAAGACAACATGCTGTCCTGGTTAACAGACTGAAGAGAAGACAACATGATGTCCTGGGTAACAGACTGAAGAGAAGACAACATACACATCAGGGTAAACTATGGGATTACCCACCCCAAACTAGAGGTCTCATTCAATTCACTAGTTCAAAATGTAGTCAGACTGCCCCACGCAGACTTGGCAGCAATAATTAAAACAGACGTGTAATCGAGACGTGTTCTGTCATATCAAACAACAAATAAATACCCTTAAAAAAATCACATTCACCTCTTAATGGCATCCATCCACCAGCCATAGTTATTGATCTGTTTCCCAGCCCCGCTTTAAGCAGGCAAATCTCCTGCGATCGTTTAGGGGTTCGGTCTGCAGGTGTGCATATCTGGTAGCAACGGCAGCAACAACCTTTGATGCAGGGGGGGAGTCTCTCCCACGACCACTCTCCTGGCGATAGAAACCTGGAAATTCACTGAGTTAGTGTGCATGGGCCAATACCTGGTGTTAGTGATGGTGTGATATAAATGTAATGGTGTCTGATTGATATAAATGTAATGGTGTCTGATTGATATAAATGTAATGGTGTCTGATTGATGTAAATGTATTGGTATCTGATTGATTGATGTAAATGTAATGGTGTCTGATTGATGTAAATGTATTGGTATCTGATTGATTGATATAAATGTAATGGTGTCTGATTGATATTCATGTAATGGTATCTGATTGATATAAATGTAATGGTGTCTGACTGATATAAATGTAATGGTGTCTGATTGATATAAATGTAATGGTGTCTGATTGATATAAATGTAATGGTGTCTGATTGATATAAATGTAATGGTGTCTGATTGATATAAATGTAATGGTGTCTGATTGATATAAATGTAATGGTGTCTGATTGATATAAATGTAATGGTATCTGATTGATGTAAATGTAATGGTGTCTGATTGATTGATATAAATGTAATGGTGTCTGATTGATATAAATGTAATGGTGTCTGATTGATATAAATGTAATGGTGTCTGATTGATTGATATAAATGTAATGGTGTCTGATTGATATAAATGTAATGGTGTCTGATTGATATAAATGTAATGGTGTCTGATTGATATAAATGTAATGGTATCTGATTGATATAAATGTAATGGTGTCTGATTGATATTCATGTAATGGTGTCTGATTGATATAAATGTAATGGTATCTGATTGATATAAATGTCATGGTATCTGATTGATGTAAATGTAATGGTGTCTGATTGATATAAATGTAATGGTGTCTGATTGATATAAATGTAATGGTGTCTGATTGATTGATATTCATGTAATGGTGTCTGATTGATATAAATGTAATGGTGTCTGATTGATATTCATGTAATGGTATCTGATTGATATAAATGTAATGGTGTCTGACTGATATAAATGTAATGGTGTCTGATTGATGTAAATGTAATGGTGTCTGATTGATATTCATGTAATGGTGTCTGATTGATATAAATGTAATGGTATCTGATTGATGTAAATGTAATGGTGTCTGATTGATATAAATGTAATGGTGTCTGATTGATATAAATGTAATGGTGTCTGATTGATATAAATGTAATGGTATCTGATTGATATAAATGTAATGGTGTCTGATTGATATAAATGTAATGGTGTCTGATTGATATAAATGTAATGGTGTCTGATTGATATTCATGTAATGGTGTCTGATTGATATAAATGTAATGGTATCTGATTGATGTAAATGTAATGGTGTCTGATTGATATAAATGTAATGGTGTCTGATTGATATACATTTAATGGTATCTGATTGATATAAATGTAATGGTGTCTGATTGATATACATTTAATGGTATCTGATTGATGTAAATGTAATGGTGTCTGATTGATATACATTTAATGGTATCTGATTGATTGAAATAAATGTAATGGTGTCTGATTGATATAAATGTAATGGTATCTGATTGATGTAAATGTATTGGTATCTGATTGATTGATATAAATGTAATGGTGTCTGATTGATATTCATGTAATGGTGTCTGATTGATATAAATGTAATGGTATCTGATTGATATAAATGTAATGGTGTCTGACTGATATAAATGTAATGGTGTCTGATTGATATAAATGAAATGGTGTCTGATTGATATAAATGTAATGGTATCTGATTGATGTAAATGTAATGGTGTCTGATTGATATAAATGTAATGGTGTCTGATTGATATAAATGTAATGGTGTCTGATTGATATAAATGTAATGGTGTCTGATTGATATAAATGTAATGGTGTCTGATTGATATAAATGTAATGGTGTCTGATTGATATAAATGTAATGGTGTCTGATTGATATAAATGTAATGGTGTCTGATTGATATAAATGTAATGGTGTCTGATTGATATAAATGTAATGGTGTCTGATTGATATAAATTTACATTTACATTTAAGTCATTTAGCAGACGCTCTTATCCAGAGCGACTTACAAATTGGTGCATTCACCTTATGACATCCAGTGGAACAGCCACTTTACAATAGTGCATCTAAATCTTTTAAGGGGGGTGAGAAGGATTACTTTATCCTATCCTAGTTATTCCTTAAAGAGGTGGGGTTTCAGGTGTCTCCGGAAGGTGGTGATTGACTCCGCTGTCCTGGCGTCGTGAGGGAGTTTGTTCCACCATTGGGGGGCCAGAGCAAAGTAAATGTAATGGTATCTGATTGATATAAATGTAATGGTATCTGATTGATGTAAATGTAATGGTGTCTGATTGATATTCATGTCATGGTGTCTGATTGATATACATGTCATGGTGTCTGATTGATATTCATGTCATGGTGTCTGATTGATATAAATGTCATGGTGTCTGATTGATATAAATGTCATGGTGTCTGATTGATATAAATGTCATGGTGTCTGATTGATATTCATGTAATGGTGTCTGATTGATATTCATGTCATGGTGTCTGATTGATATAAATGTCATGGTGTCTGATTGATATAAATGTCATGGTGTCTGATTGATATTCATGTAATGGTGTCTGATTGATATTCATGTCATGGTGTCTGATTGATATAAATGTAATGGTGTCTGATTGATATTCATGTCATGGTGTCTGATTGATATAAATGTCATGGTGTCTGATTGATATAAATGTCATGGTGTCTGATTGATATTCATGTAATGGTGTCTGATTGATATTCATGTCATGGTGTCTGATTGATATAAATGTCATGGTGTCTGATTGAGTTGACATGTTAACTTTCAATCTCCACTACAGACAACATTAATGATGTTCTTGTTAAACGGAGAAAAGGAAATATCATTTATTACATAAAAAGTATATTTAGTTACAGGATAAGAAGGCTAGATGCTTTATTTACAGTTTTACAGAGTTAAATTAAAACTAATGTATGTCTGTTTTTCTAGTAACAAAATGACACGGGTTCGGATCATAATCAAAAGCGTATTCCTTTGTTTTCTCTTTGACCAGACAGCAATGTGGAGGAGGCAGACGCAGTTCTAGGTATCGTCCTTTTGGGGACGTCTCTATCAAACGTCAGCTGTCTCCCACCCCCAGGGGAAAGAATGGACCAGTGGATGCATGACATCTGATCTGAAGTCAGCACACCCAGGCCTCTAAGAGCAGCCCTACTTCTAGCCAACCTCACCTCTGCATCACACAGTTCAAGGTTTAGGAGAGAAAGAGAGAACAGTACTCCGTAGTACTCAATAGTACTTCAGTAGTACTTCAGTAGTACTTCAGGGTTCCACGGTCTGTGTTTCAGATGTCTTTTTCCGTTGGAAAGGATCCTAAAGGAGAGCAAAATGTGCGTCGTCATCATTGTCCTCCTCCTCCTCTTCATCGTCATCCTCCTCCTCCTCATCCTTGTTTTCTATTCTTCTTAGTAGCTCTGTATTCCATAGTCAGCACTTCTGATCCAGTCAGCTATAGTTACTCCCACAGAGCGAAGCCCCGTTAATTGAATATACCACCTTAGTGAGGACTTAACTCATCAACCCTTGTGTGTGTCTATATGCCTTGATCTGAACTCTCACAGAGAAAAATATATATACATACTATTTCAGGGATTGGAACCAAACATTCACTGTGTTTTTGTTTTGTTTGTACTTGCATAGTCCTGTAGCTTAGGTACAGCGATATGACACAGAGCTGTCGAGATATGAGACACACACACACACAGACAGACGGAGATCAACCAATCATTTTCTGTCCATTCATTTCGCACAACAACAGTGAAATGGTTCATAATTTCCTTGGAGAAGAGAAAGTGAATATACTGTGCCTGTGTTTTGGTTTCTGCGGTCTCAGAAAGCCTGCATCCCAAATGGCACCCTATTCCCTATATAGTACACTACTTTAGACCAGCGCCCATAGCATCCAAAATAGTGCACTACTTTAGACCAGGACCCATAGCATCCAAAGTAGTGAAATACTTTAGACCAGGGCCCATAGGACCCAAAGTAGTGCACTACTTTAGACCAGGGCCCATAGCATCCAAAGTAGTGAAATACTTTAGACCAGGGCCCATAGGACCCAAAGTAGTGCACTACTTTAGACCAGGGCCCATAGCATCCAAAGTAGTGCACTACTTTAGACCAGGGCCCATAGCATCCAAAGTAGTGCACTATAAAGGGAATAGGGTGCCATTTGGGATGTATCCTCAGAGTTTTTGAATACTTTTTTGGCTTCTAGGGATAATAATCCTAACGTACTGTAGATAGAAATATAAAGTATTTGAACAATAAGCACAGACATCCTGCTGTGTTTGACAGTAATGATTGGAACAACAATATTCTGACAACGCAAGAAGTAGCATGAAGACCCTGACCAGAAAGCAGATGGTTAAAACACGTTTATAATGACAGAAGAAGAAGAAGAAAGATAAAGAGAAGAAGAATAACAAAGAGAAGAAGAATAACAAAGAGACGAACAAAGAGAAGAAGACGAACAAAGAGAAGAAGACGAACAAAGAGAAGAAGAAGAACAAAGAGAAGAAGAAGAAGAAGAAGAAGAAGAAGAAGAAGAAAGAGAAGAAAGAGACAGATAGAAATCAAAGAGTGAAAGAGAATGACTAAAAGAGGTCAACAAACAGACAGGTAGAGATGGAAAGGCAGAAACAAGTAAAGGGAAACAGCATAAAAAGCTGAAGTTTCTGCTCCACTGCTGCCAGTAGTTCAATACAAGGCCACATTAACCTGCAAATATGCTAAATCCTTCTCCCATCAATACCAGTACAGACAGGCCTCCCTCCCTGCTGCTCAATCACAGCAAAGTAGAATGTCAACACAGAAAAGTAGAATGTCAATCACAGCAAAGTAGAATGTCAATCACAGAAAAGTAGAATGTCAACACAGAAAAGTAGAATGTCAACACAGAAAAGTAGAATGTCAATCACAGAAAAGTAGAATGTCAACACAGAAAAGTAGAATGTCAACACAGAAAAGTAGAATGTCAATCACAGAAAAGTAGAATGTCAATCACAGAAAAGTAGAATGTCAATCACAGCAAAGTAGAATGTCAATCACAGAAAAGTAGAATGTCAACACAGAAAAGTAGAATGTCAATCACAGCAAAGTAGAATGTCAACACAGAAAAGTAGAATGTCAATCACAGAAAAGTAGAATGTCAATCACAGCAAAGTAGAATGTCAACACAGAAAAGTAGAATGTCAATCACAGAAAAGTAGAATGTCAATCACAGAAAAGTAGAATGTCAACACAGCAAATCAAAACGTGCTTTTGTTGTTCTACAACCACTTTGAGAAGAGTACAGACACAGTTTTGAAAATGAGTTTCAACCACTTTGAGAAGAGTACAGACACAGTTTTGAAAATGAGTTTCAACCACTTTGAGAAGAGTACAGACACAGTATTGAAAATGAGTTTCAACCACTTTGAGAAGAGTACAGACACAGTATTGAAAATGAGTTTCAACCACTTTGAGAAGAGTACAGACACAGTATTGAAAATGAGTTTCAACCACTTTGAGAAGAGTACAGACACAGTATTGAAAATGAGTTTCAACCACTTTGAGAAGAGTACAGACACAGTATTGAAAATGAGTTTCAACCACTTTGAGAAGAGTACAGACACAGTTTTGAAAATGAGTTTCAACCACTTTGAGAAGAGTACAGACACAGTATTAAAAATGAGTTTCAACCACTTTGAGAAGAGTACAGACACAGTATTGAAAATGACCAATCATATAAGCAAACATTTGTTTTGTTGTCCACAATGGATGGTTCCTCCTTTGTGCCCCTAGTGTATTGTACTGTGGCTTTTTACTAGAATAAAACCAAAGGGAACTCAATAACCAATATCACTGTATTGTACCTGTCCACTGTGTTACCATTGTACAGTATAGCAACAGAAGCAGCTCAGTAATCATCATAAAACACAACTGAGAAAACAGTCTAATGATCATGACATCATAACAGCGATGACATCATAACAGCGATGACATCGTATAACGGTAATGACATCAACGAATGACAAAAAAAAGAAAAAAGAACGATCCACAAATATGGATAATAACTTAATGAGGATAAAGGGTTCCCTGTTGGAAACATTACAGGGTTGACCACAAACCTCTCCAGCTGTTTATATACAGAGAGAGAGAGAGAGAGACAGAGAGAGAGAAGAGAGAGAGAGAGAGAGACGGAGAGAGAGAGAGAGAGAGAGAGGGAGAGAGAGAGGGAGAGAGAGAGAGAGAGAGGGAGAGAGGAGAGAGAGGAGAGAGAGGAGAGACAGAGAGAGACAGAGAGAGACAGAGAGGAGAGACAGAGAGAGGGAGGAGAGAGAGAGAGAGAGAGAGAGAGAGAGAGAGAGAGGAGAGACAGAGACAGAGAGAGACAGAGAGGAGAGACAGAGAGAGGGAGGAGAGAGAGAGAGAGAGAGAGAGAGAGAGAGAGAGAGAGAGAGAGAGAGAGAGAGAGAGGGAGAGAGAGAGGAGTGGTCTGGCTGTAGATGTGTCTGTGGTCTGGCTGTAGATGTGTCTGTGGTCTGGCTCTAGATGTGTCTGTGGTCTGGCTGTAGATGTGTCTGTGGTCTGGCTCTAGATGTGTCTGTGGTCTGGCTGTAGATGTGTCTGTGGTCTGGCTCTAGATGTGTCTGTGGTCTGGCTGTAGATGTGTCTGTGGTCTGGCTCTAGATGTGTCTGTGGTCTGGCTGTAGATGTCTCTGTGGTCTGGCTATAGATGTGTCTGTGGTCTGGCTGTAGATGTGTCTGTGGTCTGGCTGTAGATGTGTCTGTGGTCTGGCTATAGATGTGTCTGTGGTCTGGCTGTAGATGTGTCTGTGGTCTGGCTGTAGATGTGTCTGTGGTCTGGCTGTAGATGTGTCTGTGGTCTGGCTATAGATGTGTCTGTGGTCTGGCTCTAGATGTGTCTGTGGTCTGGCTGTAGATGTGTCTGTGGTCTGGCTCTAGATGTGTCTGTGGTCTGGCTGTAGATGTGTCTGTGGTCTGGCTGTAGATGTGTCTGTGGTCTGGCTGTAGATGTGTCTGTGATCTGGCTGTAGATGTGTCTGTGATCTGGCTGTAGATGTGTCTGTGGTCTGGCTGTAGATGTGTCTGTGATCTGACTGTAGATGTGTCTGTAGTCTGGCTGTAGATGTGTCTGTGATCTGGCTGTAGATGTGTCTGTGGTCTGGCTGTAGATGTGTCTGTGATCTGGCTGTAGATGTGTCTGTAGTCTGGCTGTAGATGTGTCTGTGACTCTGGCTGTAGATGTGTCTGTGACTCTGGCTGTGATCTGGCTGTAGATGTGACTATGGCTGTGATCTGGCTGTAGATGTGTCTGTGACTCTGTCCGGGTATCCGAAGCCTGAGGGGTTTGAGACAGACAGATCCGCACTGCCTGCCGCTCACTGTGTGTGTGTGTGTGTGTGTGTGTGTGTTTGTGTGTGTGTGTGTGATTGCATGAGTGCTTGGCATTTTTGAAGGTCTTCAAGCAGTGTGTATGTACAAATAAACACCTCATACTTTACACCTTCAGCAGAGGGAGGTAGGCCTCAAGGTGAGCCTAGGCAGCGGGTAGCAGAGCTAGCCCAGGATGGGCCATGGGACAGAGGTGAGATCATTCATCCTAGTAGTCTGTGAGTGAGAGATCTGTCCACAAGGTATGTGTCCTTGTGCATATCCATAGGCAAGTATTGGTTTAATTTTCTTTCTAGATTCTTTCCCTACTTATTTTTTTCTCCCCCCCCCCCCTCCCCCCCCTCCCTTGACTAATCAGCAGTCCCCGTCTGTCGTCATGACAACCATCACCTCACTTTTGCCCATCTCCTCGAGAGCTGTCGCCAGGGACACCAGGTCCGCGTCACCTTGGTGACAGGCCTCCCATAGGTCCAACAGAACAGCTGTGGGGCTGGGCTTTGTTGCAAAGTAGTTTAGATACCTGAGGGATTAAGGGAGGAGGAAGAGAGAGAGAGAGATGGAGATGGAGAGGGAGGGGAGGGGAGAGACAGAGAAGAAGGGGGAGAGGGAGGGAGGGAGGGGAGGGGAGAGACAGAGAAGAAGGGGGAGAGGGAGAGAGGAAGAGAGAGAGATGGAGAGGGAGGGAGGGGAGGGGAGGGGAGAGACAGAGAAGAAGGGGAGAGGGAGAGGGAGAGAGAGAGGGATGGGGAGAGAGAGAGAGAGAGAGAGAGAGATGGGGGAGAGAGAGAGGGATGGGGGAGAGAGAGAGGGATGGGGGAGAGAGAGAGAGAGAGAGAGAGAGAGAGAGAGAGAGAGAGTTAACAACAGCACATATGGACAGAATAACAAACAGGGAAGTATAACATTTCTGATCTACTTAACACAGGTAATTATAAACACACATTTTCTCTCTCACCTGTCGAAGTCCAGGCTGTGAGCCAGCAGTCTCCAGTCACAGCCGCGGGCGCTGGGGGCATCCAGACTGGCACAGATCTTCTGTCGTATGGTGGTGGGCAGACGGAAGGCATACGGCCCCACCTGGGAGGAGGGCAGGCAGGTACCCCCGGAGGGGATAGGGGAGCAGGGCGGGAGGGTCTGGAGGTAGAGTCAGGATGGGTGGATGGAGAGAAATAGCAGTTAGGATCCGGGACAAAGCTGACTCAGGGCTTTGACATGTACAAAGCCCTGAGCTATCCTCAACCCTGGGTTAATACTAGACCAAGGCTAGCTTCTGTTAACCCCAGGCTAACTGAAACCAACGGTCACTACAATATTCAAAGGAAGTGACAGCAGGAAGTCAGTGACTGACTAGTTCCTAAAAGTCCCCAAGGCGAAGTCCTGGGCTAAGGTCAGTGTCCTCCCACTCTAGAATGGTGCAGTCTGAATGCAACAGGTACTTCCTGTGTGTCTCTGTGTAACAGTTAAACCCTTCCCCCTGGTTCCTCCTGTGTGTCTCTGTGTAAGAGTTAAACCCTTCCCCCTGTTACCTCCTGTGTGTCTCTGTGTAACAGTTAAACCCTTCCCCCTGTGACCTCCTGTGTGTCTCTGTGTAACGGTTAAACCCTTCCCCCTGTTACTTCCTGTGTGTCTCTGTGTAACGGTTAAACCCTTCCCCCTGTTACTTCCTGTGTGTCTCTGTGTAACGGTTAAACCCTTCCCCCTGGTACCTCCTGTGTGTCTCTGTGTAACGGTTAAACCCTTCCCCCCATTACCGCCTGTGTGTCTCTGTGTAACAGTTAAACCCTTCCCCCTGTTACCTCCTGTATGTGTGTTACAGTGAAACCCTTCCCCCTGTTACTTCCTGTGTGTCTCTGTGTAACGGTTAAACCCTTCCCCCTGTTACCTCCTGTGTGTCTCTGTGTAACGGTTAAACCCTTCCCCCTGTTACTTCCTGTGTGTCTCTGTGTAACGGTTAAACCCTTCCCCCTAGTACCTCCTGTGTGTCTCTGTGTAACGGTTAAACCCTTCCCCCCATTACCGCCTGTGTGTCTCTGTGTAACAGTTAAACCCTTCCCCCTGTTACCTCCTGTATGTGTGTTACAGTGAAACCCTTACCCCTGTTACTTCCTGTCTGTGTGTTACAGTGAAACCCTTCCCCCTGTTACTTCCTGTCTGTGTGTTACAGTGAAACCCTTCCCCCTGTTACTTCCTGTCTGTGTGTTATAGTGAAACCCTTCCCCCTGTTACTTCCTGTGTGTCTCTGTGTAACGGTTAAACCCTTCCCCCTGGTACCTCCTGTGTGTCTCTGTGTAACGGTTAAACCCTTCCCCCTGTTACTTCCTGTGTGTCTCTGTGTAACGGTTAAACCCTTCCCCCTGGTACCTCCTGTGTGTCTCTGTGTAACGGTTAAACCCTTCCCCCATTACCGCCTGTGTGTCTCTGTGTAACAGTTAAACCCTTCCCCCTGTTACCTCCTGTATGTGTGTTACAGTGAAACCCTTCCCCCTGTTACTTCCTGTGTGTCTCTGTGTAACGGTTAAACCCTTCCCCTGGTACCTCCTGTGTGTCTCTGTGTAACGGTTAAACCCTTCCCCCTGTTACTTCCTGTGTGTCTCTGTGTAACGGTTAAACCCTTCCCCCTGGTACCTCCTGTGTGTCTCTGTGTAACGGTTAAACCCTTCCCCCCATTACCGCCTGTGTGTCTCTGTGTAACAGTTAAACCCTTCCCCCTGTTACCTCCTGTATGTGTGTTACAGTGAAACCCTTCCCCCTGTTACTTCCTGTCTGTGTGTTACAGTGAAACCCTTCCCCCTGTTACTTCCTGTCTGTGTGTTACAGTGAAACCCTTCCCCCTGTTACTTCCTGTCTGTGTGTTATAGTGAAACCCTTCCCCCTGTTACTTCCTGTCTGTGTGTTATAGTGAAACCCTTCCCCCTGTTACTTTCCCCCTGTTACTTCCTGTCTGTGTGTTACAGTGAAACCCTTCCCCCTGTTACCTCCTGTCTGTGTGTTGTCCCTCTCCTTCCACAGTGAAACCCTTCCCCCTGTTACCTCCTGTATGTCAGTGTGTTACAGTGAAACCCTTCCCCCTGTTACCTCCTGTATGTCTGTGTGTTACAGTGAAACCCTTCCCCCCTGTTACCTCCTGTATGTCTGTGTGTTACAGTGAAACCCTTCCCCCCTGTTACCTCCTGTATGTCTGTGTGTTGCAGTGAAACCCTTCCCCCTGTTACCTCCTGTATGTCAGTGTGCAGCTGGAAGATCTGTCCCTCTCCTTCCACCTGTCTGTGTGTTACAGTGAAACCCTTCCCCCTGTTACCTCCTGTATGTCTGTGTGTTACAGTGAAACCCTTCCCCCCTGTTACCTCCTGTATGTCAGTGTGCAGCTGGAAGATCTGTCCCTCTCCTTCCACCTGTCTGTGTGTTACAGTGAAACCCTTCCCCCCTGTTACCTCCTGTATGTCAGTGTGCAGCTGGAAGATCTGTCCCACTCCTTCCACCTGTCTGTGTGTTACAGTGAAACCATTCCCCCTGTTACCTCCTGTATGTCTGTGTGTTACAGTGAAACCCTTCCCCCTGTTACTTCCTGTCTGTGTGTTACAGTGAAACCCGTCCCCCTGTTACCTCCTGTATGTCAGTGTGCAGCTGGAAGATCTGTCCCTCTCCTTCCACCTGTCTGTGTGTTACAGTGAAACCCTTCCCCCCTGTTACTTCCTGTCTGTGTGTTACAGTGAAACCCTTCCCCCTGTTACCTCCTGTATGTCTGTGTGTTACAGTGAAACCCTTCCCCCTGTTACTTCCTGTCTGTGTGTTACAGTGAAACCCTTCCCCCTGTTACCTCCTGTATGTCAGTGTACAGCTGGAAGATCTGTCCCTCTCCTTCACCTGTCTGTGTGTTACAGTGAAACCCTTCCCCCTGTTACTTCCTGTCTGTGTGTTACAGTGAAACCCTTCCCCCTCTCCTTCCACCTGTCTGTGTGTTACAGTGAAACCCTTCCCCCTGTTACTTCCTGTCTGTGTGTTACAGTGAAACCCTTCCCCCTGTTACTTCCTGTCTGTGTGTTACAGTGAAACCCTTCCCCCTGTTACTTCCTGTCTGTGTGTTACAGTGAAACCCTTCCCCCCCTGTTACCTCCTGTATGTCAGTGTGCAGCTGGAAGATCTGTCCCTCTCCTTCCACCTGTCTGTGTGTTACAGTGAAACCCTTCCCCCTGTTACTTCCTGTCTGTGTGTTACAGTGAAACCCTTCCCCCCTGTTACCTCCTGTATGTCAGTGTGCAGCTGGAAGATCTGTCCCTCTCCTTCCACCTGTCTGACACAGATCTTACAGGAGAGCTGAGACACGGCCAGGCTGCCTCTCTCTAGGCTGAAGGTGCAGTGGAGGGGTCTCTGACCACCACTCCAGATGTGGTGGAAAGGAATCTCCTGGGGGAAGACATTGTATTAGATTAGATTACTGTGTGTGTGTGAGAGCGTGTGTGTGTGAGAGAGTTTGTGTGTGTGTGTGAGAGCGTGTGTGTGTGTGAGAGCGTATGTGTGTGTGTGTGAGAGAGTTTGTGTGTGTGTGTGAGAGCGTGTGTGTGTGTGAGAGAGTTTGTGTGTCTGTCTGACCTGGTACTTGGCCAGTAGTTTGCTCCTCCAGTGTGAGTGAGGGATGTCATGGATGGACAGACGCAGGTTGTGGTAACTGTCTTTAAACAGCAGGGGTTTAGGGTCCTCCATCAACACCCCTCCTAGACTCCTCTCCAATTCCAACACCTCCTACAGAGAGAGAGAGAGAGAGAGAGAGAGAGACAGACAGAGAGAGACAGAGAGAGACAGAGAGAGAGAGACTAATACTGAAGATAGAATGTGGATAGATAGCTAGTCAGCCAACAAGACAGACAGAACAGGACAACGGCAGCCTCAGGCAAGTCCAAAGGGGGAGTTGTGCCTCTTGATATAGAATACCTCATGGTACCAAGAAGAATTCTCATCCATAATTATCATGGCTGTGTACATCGCGCCACAAAGCCAACACCACCTTGGCACTCAAACAAACTGCATGGGGCCATTAACAAACATATCACCCAGAGGCATGGAGACATCAATCAATCAATCAAATGTATTGATAAAGCCCTTCTTACATCAGCTGATATCTCAAAGTGCTGTACAGAAACCCAGCCTAAAACCCCAAACAGCAAGCAATGCAGGTGTAGAAGCACGGTGGCTAGGAAAAACTCCCTAGAAAGGCCAAAACCTAGGAAGAAACCTAGAGAGGTACCAGGCTATGAGGGGTGGCCAGTCCTCTTCTGGCTGTGCCGGGTGGAGATTATAACAGAACATGGCCAAGATGTTCAAATGTTCAGAGATGACCAGCAGGAACGAGTGGGGAGACTTAAAACTGTCCTTACTTCTAAAAATATCCGTCTGCTGCACCACTAGGAGGAGCTAAAATTCTGGACCACTTTTAATCTACCCATAGAAACACATACAAGGCCCTCCCTCATCCTCCCTTTGGCAAATCACACCATGCCTCGATCTTCCTGATTACAAACAAAAGCTCAAACAGGAAGTACCATCGACGCGCCTAATATGAAAGTGGTTCCGATGAATCAGAAACCAGGCTACAAGACTGTTTTGTATAGACTGGGATATGTTTCGGGATTCATCCGATAGCATTGAGGAATACACCACATCAATCACGGGCCTCATCAATAAGTGCATAAACGACATCATCCCCAAAGTGACTATACGAACGTATCCAAAACAAAACCCGCAGATTACAGACAATATCCACGCTGGGCTAAAGGCTATAGTTACCGCTTGCATAGAACAGGACATGGACATATCCACGCTGGGCTAAAGGCTATAGTTACCGCTTGCATGGAACAGGACATGGATATGTACAAGAAGGTCTAGTCACTTTACCCTGCCTTCATGTACATATCTACGCTGGGCTAAAGGCTATAGTTACCGCTTGCATGGAACAGGACATGGATATGTACAAGAAGGTCTAGTCACTTTACCCTGCCTTCATGTACATATCCACGCTGGGCTAAAGGCTATAGTTACCGCTTGCATAGAACAGGACATGGACATATCCACGCTGGGCTAAAGGCTATAGTTACCGCTTGCATAGAACAGGACATGGATATGTACAAGAAGGTCTAGTCACTTTACCCTGCCTTCATGTACATATCCACGCTGGGCTAAAGGCTATAGTTACCGCTTGCATGGAACAGGACATGGACATATCCACGCTGGGCTAAAGGCTATAGTTACCGCTTGCATAGAACAGGACATGGACATATCCACGCTGGGCTAAAGGCTATAGTTACCGCTTGCATAGAACAGGACATGAACATATCCACACTGGGCTAAAGGCTATAGTTACCGCTTGCATAGAACAGGACATGGACATATCCACGCTGGGCTAAAGGCTATAGTTACCGCTTGCATGGAACAGGACATGGACATTTCCACACTGGGCTAAAGGCTATAGTTACCGCTTGCATAGAACAGGACATGGACATATCCACGCTGGGTTAAAGGCTATAGTTACTGCTTGCATGGAACAGGACATGGACATTTCCACGCTGGGCTAAAGGCTATAGTTACCGCTTGCATAGAACAGGACATGGACATATCCACGCTTGGCTAAAGGCTATAGTTACCGCTTGCATGGAACAGGACATGTACATATCCGCGCTGGGCTAAAGGCTATAGTTACCGCTTGCATGGAACAGGACATGGATATGTACAAGAAGGTCTAGTCACTTTACCCTGCCTTCATGTACATATCCACGCTGGGCTAAAGGCTATAGTTACCGCTTGCATAGAACAGGACATGGATATGTACAAGAAGGTTTAGTCACTTTACCCTGCCTTCATGTACAAATCCACGCTGGGCTAAAGGCTATAGTTACCGCTTGCATGGAACAGGACATGGATATGTACAAGAAGGTCTAGTCAGTTTACCCTGCCTTCATGTACATATCCACGCCTGGCTAAAGGCTATAGTTACCGCTTGCATGGAACAGGACATGGACATATCCACGCTGGGCTAAAGGCTATAGTTACCGCTTGCATGGAACAGGACATGGATATGTACAAGGTCTAGTCACTTTAACCTGCCTTCATGTACATATCCACGCTGGGCTAAAGGCTATAGTTACCGCTTGCATGGAACAGGACATGGATATGTACAAGAAGGTCTAGTCACTTTACCCTGCCTTCATGTACATATCCACGCTGGGCTAAAGGCTATAGTTACCGCTTGCATAGAACAGGACATGGACATATCCACGCTGGGCTAAAGGCTATAGTTACCGCTTGCATAGAACAGGACATGGACATATCCGCGCTGGGCTAAAGGCTATAGTTACCGCTTGCATGGAACAGGACATGGACATATCCACGCTGGGCTAAAGGCTATAGTTACCGCTTGCATAGAACAGGACATGAACATATCCACACTGGGCTAAAGGCAATAGTTACCGCTTGCATAGAACAGGACATGGACATATCCACGCTGGGCTAAAGGCTATAGTTACCGCTTGCATGGAACAGGACATGGACATATCCACACTGGGCTAAAGGCTATAGTTACCGCTTGCATAGAACAGGACATGGACATATCCGCGCTGGGCTAAAGGCTATAGTTACCGCTTGCATGGAACAGGACATGTACATATCCGCGCTGGGCTAAAGGCTATAGTTACCGCTTGCATAGAACAGGACATGGACATATCCACACTGGGCTAAAGGCTATAGTTACCGCTTGCATAGAACAGGACATAGACATATCCACGCTGGGCTAAAGGCTATAGTTACCGCTTGCATGGAACAGGACATGGATATGTACAAGAAGGTCTAGTCACTTTACCCTGCCTTCATGTACATATCCACGCTGGGCTAAAGGCTATAGTTACCGCTTGCATGGAACAGGACATGGATATGTACAAGAAGGTCTAGTCACTTTACCCTGCCTTCATGTACATATCCACGCTGGGCTAAAGGCTATAGTTACCGCTTGCATAGAACAGGACATGGACATATCCACGCTGGGCTAAAGGCTATAGTTACTGCTTGCATGGAACAGGACATGGACATTTCCACGCAGGGCTAAAGGCTATAGTTACCGCTTGCATAGAACAGGACATGGACATATCCACGCTGGGCTAAAGGCTATAGTTACTGCTTGCATGGAACAGGACATGGACATTTCCACGCTGGGCTAAAGGCTATAGTTACCGCTTGCATAGAACAGGACATGGACATATCCACGCTTGGCTAAAGGCTATAGTTACCGCTTGCATAGAACAGGACATGGACATATCCGCACTGGGCTAAAGGCTATAGTTACCGCTTGCATAGAACAGGACATGGACATATCCACGCTTGGCTAAAGGCTATAGTTACCGCTTGCATAGAACAGGACATGTACATATCCGCTGGGCTAAAGGCTATAGTTACCGCTTGCATGGAACAGGACATGGATATGTACAAGAAGGTCTAGTCACTTTACCCTGCCTTCATGTACATATCCACGCTGGGCTAAAGGCTATAGTTACCGCTTGCATAGAACAGGACATGGATATGTACAAGAAGGTTTAGTCACTTTACCCTGCCTTCATGTACATATCCACGCTGGGCTAAAGGCTATAGTTACCGCTTGCATGGAACAGGACATGGATATGTACAAGAAGATCTAGTCAGTTTACCCTGCCTTCATGTACATATCCGCGCTGGGCTAAAGGCTATAGTTACCGCTTGCATGGAACAGGACATGGACATATCCACGCTGGGCTAAAGGCTATAGTTACCGCTTGCATAGAACAGGACATGGACATATCCACGCTGGGCTAAAGGCTATAGTTACCGCTTGCATGGAACAGGACATGGACATATCCACGCTGGGCTAAAGGCTATAGTTACCGCTTGCATGGAACAGGACATGGATATGTACAAGAAGGTCTAGTCACTTTAACCTGCCTTCATGTACATATCCACGCTGGGCTAAAGGCTATAGTTACCGCTTGCATGGAACAGGACATGGATATGTACAAGAAGGTCTAGTCACTTTACCCTGCCTTCATGTACATATCCACGCTGGGCTAAAGGCTATAGTTACCGCTTGCATAGAACAGGACATGGACATATCCACGCTGGGCTAAAGGCTATAGTTACCGCTTGCATGGAACAGGACATGGATATGTACAAGAAGGTCTAGTCACTTTACCCTGCCTTCATGTACATATCTACGCTGGGCTAAAGGCTATAGTTACCGCTTGCATGGAACAGGACATGGATATGTACAAGAAGGTCTAGTCACTTTACCCTGCCTTCATGTACATATCCACGCTGGGCTAAAGGCTATAGTTACCGCTTGCATAGAACAGGACATGGACATATCCACGCTGGGCTAAAGGCTATAGTTACCGCTTGCATAGAACAGGACATGGATATGTACAAGAAGGTCTAGTCACTTTACCCTGCCTTCATGTACATATCCACGCTGGGCTAAAGGCTATAGTTACCGCTTGCATGGAACAGGACATGGACATATCCACGCTGGGCTAAAGGCTATAGTTACCGCTTGCATAGAACAGGACATGGACATATCCACGCTGGGCTAAAGGCTATAGTTACCGCTTGCATAGAACAGGACATGAACATATCCACACTGGGCTAAAGGCTATAGTTACCGCTTGCATAGAACAGGACATGGACATATCCACGCTGGGCTAAAGGCTATAGTTACCGCTTGCATGGAACAGGACATGGACATTTCCACACTGGGCTAAAGGCTATAGTTACCGCTTGCATAGAACAGGACATGGACATATCCACGCTGGGCTAAAGGCTATAGTTACTGCTTGCATGGAACAGGACATGGACATTTCCACGCTGGGCTAAAGGCTATAGTTACCGCTTGCATAGAACAGGACATGGACATATCCACGCTGGGCTAAAGGCTATAGTTACCGCTTGCATGGAACAGGACATGTACATATCCGCGCTGGGCTAAAGGCTATAGTTACCGCTTGCATGGAACAGGACATGGATATGTACAAGAAGGTCTAGTCACTTTACCCTGCCTTCATGTACATATCCACGCTGGGCTAAAGGCTATAGTTACCGCTTGCATAGAACAGGACATGGATATGTACAAGAAGGTTTAGTCACTTTACCCTGCCTTCATGTACAAATCCACGCTGGGCTAAAGGCTATAGTTACCGCTTGCATGGAACAGGACATGGATATGTACAAGAAGGTCTAGTCAGTTTACCCTGCCTTCATGTACATATCCACGCTGGGCTAAAGGCTATAGTTACCGCTTGCATGGAACAGGACATGGACATATCCACGCTGGGCTAAAGGCTATAGTTACCGCTTGCATGGAACAGGACATGGATATGTACAAGAAGGTCTAGTCACTTTAACCTGCCTTCATGTACATATCCACGCTGGGCTAAAGGCTATAGTTACCGCTTGCATGGAACAGGACATGGATATGTACAAGAAGGTCTAGTCACTTTACCCTGCCTTCATGTACATATCCACGCTGGGCTAAAGGCTATAGTTACCGCTTGCATAGAACAGGACATGGACATATCCACGCTGGGCTAAAGGCTATAGTTACCGCTTGCATAGAACAGGACATGGACATATCCGCGCTGGGCTAAAGGCTATAGTTACCGCTTGCATGGAACAGGACATGGACATATCCACGCTGGGCTAAAGGCTATAGTTACCGCTTGCATAGAACAGGACATGGACATATCCACGCTGGGCTAAAGGCTATAGTTACCGCTTGCATAGAACAGGACATGGACATATCCACGCTGGGCTAAAGGCTATAGTTACTGCTTGCATGGAACAGGACATGGACATTTCCACGCTGGGCTAAAGGCTATAGTTACCGCTTGCATAGAACAGGACATGGACATATCCACGCTTGGCTAAAGGCTATAGTTACCGCTTGCATAGAACAGGACATGGACATATCCGCACTGGGCTAAAGGCTATAGTTACCGCTTGCATAGAACAGGACATGGACATATCCACGCTTGGCTAAAGGCTATAGTTACCGCTTGCATAGAACAGGACATGTACATATCCGCGCTGGGCTAAAGGCTATAGTTACCGCTTGCATGGAACAGGACATGGATATGTACAAGAAGGTCTAGTCACTTTACCCTGCCTTCATGTACATATCCACGCTGGGCTAAAGGCTATAGTTACCGCTTGCATAGAACAGGACATGGATATGTACAAGAAGGTTTAGTCACTTTACCCTGCCTTCATGTACATATCCACGCTGGGCTAAAGGCTATAGTTACCGCTTGCATGGAACAGGACATGGATATGTACAAGAAGATCTAGTCAGTTTACCCTGCCTTCATGTACATATCCGCTGGGCTAAAGGCTATAGTTACCGCTTGCATGGAACAGGACATGGACATATCCACGCTGGGCTAAAGGCTATAGTTACCGCTTGCATAGAACAGGACATGGACATATCCACGCTGGGCTAAAGGCTATAGTTACCGCTTGCATGGAACAGGACATGGACATATCCACGCTGGGCTAAAGGCTATAGTTACCGCTTGCATGGAACAGGACATGGATATGTACAAGAAGGTCTAGTCACTTTAACCTGCCTTCATGTACATATCCACGCTGGGCTAAAGGCTATAGTTACCGCTTGCATGGAACAGGACATGGATATGTACAAGAAGGTCTAGTCACTTTACCCTGCCTTCATGTACATATCCACGCTGGGCTAAAGGCTATAGTTACCGCTTGCATAGAACAGGACATGGACATATCCACGCTGGGCTAAAGGCTATAGTTACCGCTTGCATGGAACAGGACATGGATATGTACAAGAAGGTCTAGTCACTTTACCCTGCCTTCATGTACATATCTACGCTGGGCTAAAGGCTATAGTTACCGCTTGCATGGAACAGGACATGGATATGTACAAGAAGGTCTAGTCACTTTACCCTGCCTTCATGTACATATCCACGCTGGGCTAAAGGCTATAGTTACCGCTTGCATAGAACAGGACATGGACATATCCACGCTGGGCTAAAGGCTATAGTTACCGCTTGCATAGAACAGGACATGGATATGTACAAGAAGGTCTAGTCACTTTACCCTGCCTTCATGTACATATCCACGCTGGGCTAAAGGCTATAGTTACCGCTTGCATGGAACAGGACATGGACATATCCACGCTGGGCTAAAGGCTATAGTTACCGCTTGCATAGAACAGGACATGGACATATCCACGCTGGGCTAAAGGCTATAGTTACCGCTTGCATAGAACAGGACATGAACATATCCACACTGGGCTAAAGGCTATAGTTACCGCTTGCATAGAACAGGACATGGACATATCCACGCTGGGCTAAAGGCTATAGTTACCGCTTGCATGGAACAGGACATGGACATTTCCACACTGGGCTAAAGGCTATAGTTACCGCTTGCATAGAACAGGACATGGACATATCCACGCTGGGCTAAAGGCTATAGTTACTGCTTGCATGGAACAGGACATGGACATTTCCACGCTGGGCTAAAGGCTATAGTTACCGCTTGCATAGAACAGGACATGGACATATCCACGCTTGGCTAAAGGCTATAGTTACCGCTTGCATGGAACAGGACATGTACATATCCGCGCTGGGCTAAAGGCTATAGTTACCGCTTGCATGGAACAGGACATGGATATGTACAAGAAGGTCTAGTCACTTTACCCTGCCTTCATGTACATATCCACGCTGGGCTAAAGGCTATAGTTACCGCTTGCATAGAACAGGACATGGATATGTACAAGAAGGTTTAGTCACTTTACCCTGCCTTCATGTACAAATCCACGCTGGGCTAAAGGCTATAGTTACCGCTTGCATGGAACAGGACATGGATATGTACAAGAAGGTCTAGTCAGTTTACCCTGCCTTCATGTACATATCCACGCTGGGCTAAAGGCTATAGTTACCGCTTGCATGGAACAGGACATGGACATATCCACGCTGGGCTAAAGGCTATAGTTACCGCTTGCATGGAACAGGACATGGATATGTACAAGAAGGTCTAGTCACTTTAACCTGCCTTCATGTACATATCCACGCTGGGCTAAAGGCTATAGTTACCGCTTGCATGGAACAGGACATGGATATGTACAAGAAGGTCTAGTCACTTTACCCTGCCTTCATGTACATATCCACGCTGGGCTAAAGGCTATAGTTACCGCTTGCATAGAACAGGACATGGACATATCCACGCTGGGCTAAAGGCTATAGTTACCGCTTGCATAGAACAGGACATGGACATATCCGCGCTGGGCTAAAGGCTATAGTTACCGCTTGCATGGAACAGGACATGGACATATCCACGCTGGGCTAAAGGCTATAGTTACCGCTTGCATAGAACAGGACATGGACATATCCACGCTGGGCTAAAGGCTATAGTTACCGCTTGCATAGAACAGGACATGAACATATCCACACTGGGCTAAAGGCAATAGTTACCGCTTGCATAGAACAGGACATGGACATATCCACGCTGGGCTAAAGGCTATAGTTACCGCTTGCATGGAACAGGACATGGACATATCCACACTGGGCTAAAGGCTATAGTTACCGCTTGCATAGAACAGGACATGGACATATCCGCGCTGGGCTAAAGGCTATAGTTACCGCTTGCATGGAACAGGACATGTACATATCCGCTGGGCTAAAGGCTATAGTTACCGCTTGCATAGAACAGGACATGGACATATCCACACTGGGCTAAAGGCTATAGTTACCGCTTGCATAGAACAGGACATAGACATATCCACGCTGGGCTAAAGGCTATAGTTACCGCTTGCATGGAACAGGACATGGATATGTACAAGAAGGTCTAGTCACTTTACCCTGCCTTCATGTACATATCCACGCTGGGCTAAAGGCTATAGTTACCGCTTGCATGGAACAGGACATGGATATGTACAAGAAGGTCTAGTCACTTTACCCTGCCTTCATGTACATATCCGCGCTGGGCTAAAGGCTATAGTTACCGCTTGCATAGAACAGGACATGGACATATCCACGCTGGGCTAAAGGCTATAGTTACTGCTTGCATGGAACAGGACATGGACATTTCACGCTGGGCTAAAGGCTATAGTTACCGCTTGCATAGAACAGGACATGGACATATCCACGCTGGGCAAAGGCTATAGTTACTGCTTGCATGGAACATGGATCCACGCTGGGCTAAAGGCTATAGTTACCGCTTGCATGGAACAGGACATGGACATATCCACGCTGGGCTAAAGGCTATAGTTACCGCTTGCATAGAACAGGACATGGACATATCCGCACTGGGCTAAAGGCTATAGTTACCGCTTGCATAGAACAGGACATGGACATATCCACGCTGGCTACTATGTACATATCCACGCTGGGCTAAAGGCTATAGTTACCGCTTGCATGGAACAGGACATGGATATGTACAAGAAGGTCTAGTCACTTTACCCTGCCTTCATGTACATATCCACGCTGGGCTAAAGGCTATAGTTACCGCTTGCATAGAACAGGACATGGATATGTACAAGAAGGTTTAGTCACTTTACCCTGCCTTCATGTACATATCCACGCTG
Source organism: Oncorhynchus nerka (assembly GCF_034236695.1). NCBI lineage: Eukaryota > Metazoa > Chordata > Actinopteri > Salmoniformes > Salmonidae > Oncorhynchus > Oncorhynchus nerka. Next base: position 46,276,148 of record NC_088411.1, read on the forward strand.
GGCTAAAGGCTATAGTTACCGCTTGCATGGAACAGGACATGGATATGTACAAGAAGATCTAGTCAGTTTACCCTGCCTTCATGTACATATCCGCGCTGGGCTAAAGGCTATAGTTACCGCTTGCATGGAACAGGACATGTACATATCCGCGCTGGGCTAAAGGCTATAGTTACCGCTTGCATAGAACAGGACATGGACATATCCACACTGGGCTAAAGGCTATAGTTACCGCTTGCATAGAACAGGACATAGACATATCCACGCTGGGCTAAAGGCTATAGTTACCGCTTGCATGGAACAGGACATGGATATGTACAAGAAGGTCTAGTCACTTTACCCTGCCTTCATGTACATATCCACGCTGGGCTAAAGGCTATAGTTACCGCTTGCATGGAACAGGACATGGATATGTACAAGAAGGTCTAGTCACTTTACCCTGCCTTCATGTACATATCCGCGCTGGGCTAAAGGCTATAGTTACCGCTTGCATAGAACAGGACATGGACATATCCACGCTGGGCTAAAGGCTATAGTTACTGCTTGCATGGAACAGGACATGGACATTTCCACGCTGGGCTAAAGGCTATAGTTACCGCTTGCATAGAACAGGACATGGACATATCCACGCTGGGCTAAAGGCTATAGTTACTGCTTGCATGGAACAGGACATGGACATTTCCACGCTGGGCTAAAGGCTATAGTTACCGCTTGCATAGAACAGGACATGGACATATCCACGCTTGGCTAAAGGCTATAGTTACCGCTTGCATAGAACAGGACATGGACATATCCGCACTGGGCTAAAGGCTATAGTTACCGCTTGCATAGAACAGGACATGGACATATCCACGCTTGGCTAAAGGCTATAGTTACCGCTTGCATAGAACAGGACATGTACATATCCGCTGGGCTAAAGGCTATAGTTACCGCTTGCATGGAACAGGACATGGATATGTACAAGAAGGTCTAGTCACTTTACCCTGCCTTCATGTACATATCCACGCTGGGCTAAAGGCTATAGTTACCGCTTGCATAGAACAGGACATGGATATGTACAAGAAGGTTTAGTCACTTTACCCTGCCTTCATGTACATATCCACGCTGGGCTAAAGGCTATAGTTACCGCTTGCATGGAACAGGACATGGATATGTACAAGAAGATCTAGTCAGTTTACCCTGCCTTCATGTACATATCCGCTGGGCTAAAGGCTATAGTTACCGCTTGCATGGAACAGGACATGGACATATCCACGCTGGGCTAAAGGCTATAGTTACCGCTTGCATAGAACAGGACATGGACATATCCACGCTGGGCTAAAGGCTATAGTTACCGCTTGCATGGAACAGGACATGGACATATCCACGCTGGGCTAAAGGCTATAGTTACCGCTTGCATGGAACAGGACATGGATATGTACAAGAAGGTCTAGTCACTTTAACCTGCCTTCATGTACATATCCACGCTGGGCTAAAGGCTATAGTTACCGCTTGCATGGAACAGGACATGGATATGTACAAGAAGGTCTAGTCACTTTACCCTGCCTTCATGTACATATCCACGCTGGGCTAAAGGCTATAGTTACCGCTTGCATAGAACAGGACATGGACATATCCACGCTGGGCTAAAGGCTATAGTTACCGCTTGCATAGAACAGGACATGGATATGTACAAGAAGGTCTAGTCACTTTACCCTGCCTTCATGTACATATCCGCGCTGGGCTAAAGGCTATAGTTACCGCTTGCATGGAACAGGACATGGACATATCCACGCTGGGCTAAAGGCTATAGTTACCGCTTGCATGGAACAGGACATGGACATATCCACGCTGGGCTAAAGGCTATAGTTACCGCTTGCATAGAACAGGACATGGACATATCCACGCTGGGCTAAAGGCTATAGTTACCGCTTGCATGGAACAGGACATGGACATATCCACACTGGGCTAAAGGCTATAGTTACCGCTTGCATAGAACAGGACATGGACATATCCGCGCTGGGCTAAAGGCTATAGTTACCGCTTGCATGGAACAGGACATGTACATATCCGCGCTAGGCTAAAGGCTATAGTTACCGCTTGCATAGAACAGGACATGGACATATCCGCACTGGGCTAAAGGCTATAGTTACCGCTTGCATAGAACAGGACATGGACATATCCACGCTTGGCTAAAGGCTATAGTTACCGCTTGCATAGAACAGGACATGTACATATCCGCGCTGGGCTAAAGGCTATAGTTACCGCTTGCATGGAACAGGACATGGATATGTACAAGAAGGTCTAGTCACTTTACCCTGCCTTCATGTACATATCCACGCTGGGCTAAAGGCTATAGTTACCGCTTGCATAGAACAGGACATGGATATGTACAAGAAGGTTTAGTCACTTTACCCTGCCTTCATGTACATATCCACGCTGGGCTAAAGGCTATAGTTACCGCTTGCATGGAACAGGACATGGATATGTACAAGAAGATCTAGTCAGTTTACCCTGCCTTCATGTACATATCCGCGCTGGGCTAAAGGCTATAGTTACCGCTTGCATGGAACAGGACATGGACATATCCACGCTGGGCTAAAGGCTATAGTTACCGCTTGCATGGAACAGGACATGGATATGTACAAGAAGGTCTAGTCACTTTAACCTGCCTTCATGTACATATCCACGCTGGGCTAAAGGCTATAGTTACCGCTTGCATGGAACAGGACATGGATATGTACAAGAAGGTCTAGTCACTTTACCCTGCCTTCATGTACATATCCACGCTGGGCTAAAGGCTATAGTTACCGCTTGCATAGAACAGGACATGGATATGTACAAGAAGGTTTAGTCACTTTACCCTGCCTTCATGTACATATCCACGCTGGGCTAAAGGCTATAGTTACCGCTTGCATGGAACAGGACATGGATATGTACAAGAAGATCTAGTCAGTTTACCCTGCCTTCATGTACATATCCGCGCTGGGCTAAAGGCTATAGTTACCGCTTGCATGGAACAGGACATGTACATATCCGCGCTGGGCTAAAGGCTATAGTTACCGCTTGCATAGAACAGGACATGGACATATCCACACTGGGCTAAAGGCTATAGTTACCGCTTGCATAGAACAGGACATAGACATATCCACGCTGGGCTAAAGGCTATAGTTACCGCTTGCATGGAACAGGACATGGATATGTACAAGAAGGTCTAGTCACTTTACCCTGCCTTCATGTACATATCCACGCTGGGCTAAAGGCTATAGTTACCGCTTGCATGGAACAGGACATGGATATGTACAAGAAGGTCTAGTCACTTTACCCTGCCTTCATGTACATATCCGCTGGGCTAAAGGCTATAGTTACCGCTTGCATAGAACAGGACATGGACATATCCACGCTGGGCTAAAGGCTATAGTTACTGCTTGCATGGAACAGGACATGGACATTTCCACGCTGGGCTAAAGGCTATAGTTACCGCTTGCATAGAACAGGACATGGACATATCCACGCTGGGCTAAAGGCTATAGTTACTGCTTGCATGGAACAGGACATGGACATTTCCACGCTGGGCTAAAGGCTATAGTTACCGCTTGCATAGAACAGGACATGGACATATCCACGCTTGGCTAAAGGCTATAGTTACCGCTTGCATAGAACAGGACATGGACATATCCGCACTGGGCTAAAGGCTATAGTTACCGCTTGCATAGAACAGGACATGGACATATCCACGCTTGGCTAAAGGCTATAGTTACCGCTTGCATAGAACAGGACATGTACATATCCGCGCTGGGCTAAAGGCTATAGTTACCGCTTGCATGGAACAGGACATGGATATGTACAAGAAGGTCTAGTCACTTTACCCTGCCTTCATGTACATATCCACGCTGGGCTAAAGGCTATAGTTACCGCTTGCATAGAACAGGACATGGATATGTACAAGAAGGTTTAGTCACTTTACCCTGCCTTCATGTACATATCCACGCTGGGCTAAAGGCTATAGTTACCGCTTGCATGGAACAGGACATGGATATGTACAAGAAGATCTAGTCAGTTTACCCTGCCTTCATGTACATATCCGCGCTGGGCTAAAGGCTATAGTTACCGCTTGCATGGAACAGGACATGTACATATCCGCGCTGGGCTAAAGGCTATAGTTACCGCTTGCATAGAACAGGACATGGACATATCCACACTGGGCTAAAGGCTATAGTTACCGCTTGCATAGAACAGGACATAGACATATCCACGCTGGGCTAAAGGCTATAGTTACCGCTTGCATGGAACAGGACATGGATATGTACAAGAAGGTCTAGTCACTTTACCCTGCCTTCATGTACATATCCACGCTGGGCTAAAGGCTATAGTTACCGCTTGCATGGAACAGGACATGGATATGTACAAGAAGGTCTAGTCACTTTACCCTGCCTTCATGTACATATCCGCTGGGCTAAAGGCTATAGTTACCGCTTGCATAGAACAGGACATGGACATATCCACGCTGGGCTAAAGGCTATAGTTACTGCTTGCATGGAACAGGACATGGACATTTCCACGCTGGGCTAAAGGCTATAGTTACCGCTTGCATAGAACAGGACATGGACATATCCACGCTGGGCTAAAGGCTATAGTTACTGCTTGCATGGAACAGGACATGGACATTTCCACGCTGGGCTAAAGGCTATAGTTACCGCTTGCATAGAACAGGACATGGACATATCCACGCTTGGCTAAAGGCTATAGTTACCGCTTGCATAGAACAGGACATGGACATATCCGCACTGGGCTAAAGGCTATAGTTACCGCTTGCATAGAACAGGACATGGACATATCCACGCTTGGCTAAAGGCTATAGTTACCGCTTGCATAGAACAGGACATGTACATATCCGCGCTGGGCTAAAGGCTATAGTTACCGCTTGCATGGAACAGGACATGGATATGTACAAGAAGGTCTAGTCACTTTACCCTGCCTTCATGTACATATCCACGCTGGGCTAAAGGCTATAGTTACCGCTTGCATAGAACAGGACATGGATATGTACAAGAAGGTTTAGTCACTTTACCCTGCCTTCATGTACATATCCACGCTGGGCTAAAGGCTATAGTTACCGCTTGCATGGAACAGGACATGGATATGTACAAGAAGATCTAGTCAGTTTACCCTGCCTTCATGTACATATCCGCGCTGGGCTAAAGGCTATAGTTACCGCTTGCATGGAACAGGACATGGACATATCCACGCTGGGCTAAAGGCTATAGTTACCGCTTGCATAGAACAGGACATGGACATATCCACGCTGGGCTAAAGGCTATAGTTACCGCTTGCATGGAACAGGACATGGACATATCCACGCTGGGCTAAAGGCTATAGTTACCGCTTGCATGGAACAGGACATGGATATGTACAAGAAGGTCTAGTCACTTTAACCTGCCTTCATGTACATATCCACGCTGGGCTAAAGGCTATAGTTACCGCTTGCATGGAACAGGACATGGATATGTACAAGAAGGTCTAGTCACTTTACCCTGCCTTCATGTACATATCCACGCTGGGCTAAAGGCTATAGTTACCGCTTGCATAGAACAGGACATGGACATATCCACGCTGGGCTAAAGGCCCGCTTGCATAGAACAGGACATGGATATGTACAAGAAGGTCTAGTCACTTTACCCTGCCTTCATGTACATATCCGCGCTGGGCTAAAGGCTATAGTTACCGCTTGCATGGAACAGGACATGGACATATCCACGCTGGGCTAAAGGCTATAGTTACCGCTTGCATGGAACAGGACATGGACATATCCACGCTGGGCTAAAGGCTATAGTTACCGCTTGCATAGAACAGGACATGGACATATCCACGCTGGGCTAAAGGCTATAGTTACCGCTTGCATGGAACAGGACATGGACATATCCACACTGGGCTAAAGGCTATAGTTACCGCTTGCATAGAACAGGACATGGACATATCCGCGCTGGGCTAAAGGCTATAGTTACCGCTTGCATGGAACAGGACATGTACATATCCGTAGGCTAAAGGCTATAGTTACGCTTGCATAGAACAGGACATGGACATATCCGCACTGGGCTAAAGGCTATAGTTACCGCTTGCATAGAACAGGACATGGACATATCCACGCTTGGCTAAAGGCTATAGTTACCGCTTGCATAGAACAGGACATGTACATATCCGCGCTGGGCTAAAGGCTATAGTTACCGCTTGCATGGAACAGGACATGGATATGTACAAGAAGGTCTAGTCACTTTACCCTGCCTTCATGTACATATCCACGCTGGGCTAAAGGCTATAGTTACCGCTTGCATAGAACAGGACATGGATATGTACAAGAAGGTTTAGTCACTTTACCCTGCCTTCATGTACATATCCACGCTGGGCTAAAGGCTATAGTTACCGCTTGCATGGAACAGGACATGGATATGTACAAGAAGATCTAGTCAGTTTACCCTGCCTTCATGTACATATCCGCTGGGCTAAAGGCTATAGTTACCGCTTGCATGGAACAGGACATGGACATATCCACGCTGGGCTAAAGGCTATAGTTACCGCTTGCATAGAACAGGACATGGACATATCCACGCTGGGCTAAAGGCTATAGTTACCGCTTGCATGGAACAGGACATGGACATATCCACGCTGGGCTAAAGGCTATAGTTACCGCTTGCATGGAACAGGACATGGATATGTACAAGAAGGTCTAGTCACTTTAACCTGCCTTCATGTACATATCCACGCTGGGCTAAAGGCTATAGTTACCGCTTGCATGGAACAGGACATGGATATGTACAAGAAGGTCTAGTCACTTTACCCTGCCTTCATGTACATATCCACGCTGGGCTAAAGGCTATAGTTACCGCTTGCATAGAACAGGACATGGACATATCCACGCTGGGCTAAAGGCTATAGTTACCGCTTGCATAGAACAGGACATGGATATGTACAAGAAGGTCTAGTCACTTTACCCTGCCTTCATGTACATATCCGCGCTGGGCTAAAGGCTATAGTTACCGCTTGCATGGAACAGGACATGGACATATCCACGCTGGGCTAAAGGCTATAGTTACCGCTTGCATGGAACAGGACATGGACATATCCACGCTGGGCTAAAGGCTATAGTTACCGCTTGCATAGAACAGGACATGGACATATCCACGCTGGGCTAAAGGCAATAGTTACCGCTTGCATAGAACAGGACATGGACATATCCACGCTGGGCTAAAGGCTATAGTTACCGCTTGCATGGAACAGGACATGGACATATCCACACTGGGCTAAAGGCTATAGTTACCGCTTGCATAGAACAGGACATGGACATATCCGCGCTGGGCTAAAGGCTATAGTTACCGCTTGCATGGAACAGGACATGTACATATCCGCGCTAGGCTAAAGGCTATAGTTACCGCTTGCATAGAACAGGACATGGACATATCCACACTGGGCTAAAGGCTATAGTTACCGCTTGCATAGAACAGGACATAGACATATCCACGCTGGGCTAAAGGCTATAGTTACCGCTTGCATGGAACAGGACATGGATATGTACAAGAAGGTCTAGTCACTTTACCCTGCCTTCATGTACATATCCACGCTGGGCTAAAGGCTATAGTTACCGCTTGCATGGAACAGGACATGGATATGTACAAGAAGGTCTAGTCACTTTACTCTGCCTTCATGTACATATCCACGCTGGGCTAAAGGCTATAGTTACCGCTTGCATGGGACAGGACATGGATATGTACAAGAAGGTCTAGTCACTTTACCCTGCCTTCATGTAGATATCCACGCTGGGCTAAAGGCTATAGTTACCGCTTGCATAGAACAGGACATGGACATATCCACGCTGGGCTAAAGGCTATAGTTACCGCTTGCATGGAACAGGACATGGACATATCCACGCTGGGCTAAAGGCTATAGTTACCGCTTGCATAGAACAGGACATGGACATATCCACGCTGGGCTAAAGGCTATAGTTACCGCTTGCATGGAACAGGACATGGACATATCCACGCTGGGCTAAAGGCTATAGTTACCGCTTGCATAGAACAGGACATGGACATATCCACGCTGGGCTAAAGGCTATAGTTACCGCTTGCATAGAACAGGACATGGACATATCCGCGCTGGGCTAAAGGCTATAGTTACCGCTTGCATGGAACAGGACATGTACATATCCTCGCTGGGCTAAAGGCTATAGTTACCGCTTGCATAGAACAGGACATGGACATATCCACGCTGGGCTAAAGGCTATAGTTACCGCTTGCATGGAACAGGACATGGATATGTACAAGAAGGTCTAGTCAGTTTACCCTGCCTTCATGTACATATCCGCGCTGGGCTAAAGGCTATAGTTACCGCTTGCATGGAACAGGACATGGACATATCCACGCTGGGCTAAAGGCTATAGTTACCGCTTGCATAGAACAGGACATGGACATATCCACGCTGGGCTAAAGGCTATAGTTACCGCTTGCATAGAACAGGACATGGACATATCCACGCTGGGCTAAAGGCTATAGTTACCGCTTGCATGGAACAGGACATGGACATATCCACGCTGGGCTAAAGGCTATAGTTACCGCTTGCATAGAACAGGACATGGACATATCCACGCTGGGCTAAAGGCTATAGTTACCGCTTGCATGGAACAGGACATGGACATATCCACGCTGGGCTAAAGGCTATAGTTACCGCTTGCATAGAACAGGACATGGACATATCCGCGCTGGGCTAAAGGTTATAGTTACCGCTTGCATAGAACAGGACATGGACATATCCGCGCTGGGCTAAAGGCTATAGTTACCGCTTGCATGGAACAGGACATGTACATATCCGCGCTGGGCTAAAGGCTATAGTTACCGCTTGCATAGAACAGGACATGGACATATCCACGCTGGGCTAAAGGCTATAGTTACTGCTTGCATGGAACAGGACATGGATATGTACAAGAAGGTCTAGTCACTTTACCCTGCCTTCATGTACATATCCACGCTGGACTAAAGGCTATAGTTACCGCTTGCATAGAACAGGACATGGACATATCCGCGCTGGGCTAAAGGCTATAGTTACCGCTTGCATGGAACAGGATATGGATATGTACAAGAAGGTCTAGTCACTTTACCCTGCCTTCATGTACATATCCACGCTGGGCTAAAGGCTATAGTTACCGCTTGCATGGAACAGGACATGGATATGTACAAGAAGGTCTAGTCACTTTACCCTGCCTTCATGTACATATCCACGCTGGGCTAAAGGCTATAGTTACCGCTTGCATAGAACAGGACATGGACATATCCACGCTGGGCTAAAGGCTATAGTTACTGCTTGCATGGAACAGGACATGGACATTTCCACGCTGGGCTAAAGGCTATAGTTACCGCTTGCATAGAACAGGACATGGACATATCCACGCTGGGCTAAAGGCTATAGTTACCGCTTGCATAGAACAGGACATGGACATATCCGCGCTGGGCTAAAGGCTATAGTTACCGCTTGCATAGAACAGGACATGGATATGTACAAGAAGGTCTAGTCACTTTACCCTGCCTTCATGTACATATCTACCTCAAATACCTCATACCACTGCACATTGATGCACATTGACTCTGTACTGGTACTCCCTGTACCAGAACCAGTCAGAGAACCAGCCAGCCAGAGAACCAGCCAGACATAGAAACAGACAGACAGATAGACATCCTCCCTCCCTACCCTCAGGGCGTGTGGCGTGTCCCTCCCCTCCCTCCCCTCAGGGCGTGTGGTGTGTCCCTCCCTCCCTAACCTCAGGGCGTGTGGCGTGTCCCTCCCCTCCCTCCCCTCAGGGCGTGTGGTCTGTCCCTCCCTCCCTACCCTCAGGGCGTGTGGCGTGTCCCTCCCTACCCTCAGGGCGTGTGGCGTGTCCCTCCCTACCCTCAGGGCGTGTGGCGTGTCCCTCCCCTCCCTCCCCTCAGAGCGTGTGGCGTGTCCCTCCCCTCCCCTCAGGGCGTGTGGCGTGTCCCTCCCTACCCTCAGGGCGTGTGACGTGTCCCTCCCCTCCCTACCCTCAGGGCGTGTGGCGTGTCCCTCCCTACCCTCAGGGCGTGTGGCGTGTCCCTCCCTTACCCTCAGGGCGTGTGGCGTGTCCTCCCTACCCTCAGGGCGTGTGGCGTGTCCCTCCTCCCTACCCTCAGGGCGTGTGGCGTGTCCCTCCCCTCCCTACCCTCAGGGCGTGTAGTGTGTCCCTCCCCTCCCTCCCCTCAGGGCATGTGGCGTGTCCCTCCCTCCCCTCAGGGCGTGTGGCGTGTCCTTCCCTACCCTCAGGGCGTGTGGCGTGTCCCTCCCTACCCTCAGGGCGTGTGGTGTGTCCCTCCCCTCCCTCCCCTCAGGGCGTGTGGCGTGTCCTTCCCTCCCCTCAGGGCGTGTGGCGTGTCCCTCCCTACCCTCAGGGCGTGTGGCGTGTCCCTCCCTTACCCTCAGGGCGTGTGGCGTGTCCCTCCCTACCCTCAGGGCGTGTGGCGTGTCCCTCCCCTCCCTACCCTCAGGGCGTGTGGCGTGTCCCTCCCCTCCCTACCCTCAGGGCGTGTAGTGTGTCCCTCCCCTCCCTCCCCTCAGGGCATGTGGCGTGTCCCTCCCTCCCCTCAGGGCGTGTGGCGTGTCCTTCCCTACCCTCAGGGCGTGTGGCGTGTCCCTCCCTACCCTCAGGGCGTGTGGTGTGTCCCTCCCCTCCCTCCCCTCAGGGCGTGTGGCGTGTCCTTCCCTCCCCTCAGGGCGTGTGGCGTGTCCCTCCCTACCCTCAGGGCGTGTGGCGTGTCCTGTGTGCAGTAAATCCTCAGGATGTAGTCCAGGGAGAGACAGGGGGCTCTGGGGGCGAACAGGGCCAGCTGTAGCCTCTTACAGGCGGGCTGGGGAGGGCAGGACTGGCCCACTAGACCGTAGGTCCCCAACTGCTCCATCACCACGTGGCAGTTCGACTCCTCTAGCTGGAGGTAGCATGGGGACGATAGACTCTCCTCCCCCACCGTCAGCACCTCCTAGTGGCAGAATAGAGGTAGTGACAGGTTAGAGGGGAATATAATCTGTCAACTCCTACTATTGGCAGGAAGTTAATTGAGGAAGGTTATAGGATAGTATAGGACACACAAACGCATCCCGCCTGGTAGAGACAGCAGAGGAGGAGGCCAGGGGAACAGGTCTAGATTATGTTCCAACTTCTCATCGTAAATTACTATTGGCAGGAAGTTAATTGAGGAAGGTTATAGGATAGTATAGGACACACAAACGCATCCCGCCTGGTAGAGACAGCAGAGGAGGAGGCCAGGGGAACAGGTCTAGATTATGTTCCAACTTCTCATCGTAAATCTCTGTGACCTCCATATTTTCTTTCATCTCTATTCCCCTCTAGTCTACTATGGACATGTTTCACTCTGTCTCCTCTAGTCTATTTACACACCCTCCCTCCCTCCCTCCCATCCCTCCCTCCCTCCCTTCCCCCCTCCGTGTCTGAGTGTGAGGGTCCAGTCTAAATATCTCATCCTTCTCCCCCTCTCTTTGTATCGCTTCCTCCCTCCTCTCTGTCTCCCCTTTCCTCCCTCCTCTTTCTCCCCTTTCCTCCCTCCTCTTTGTCTCCCCTTTCCTCCCTCCTCTTTCTCCCCTTTCCTCCCTCCTCTCTGTCTCCCCTTTCCTCCCTCCTCTCTGTCTCCCCTTTCCTCCCTCCTCCCTGTCTCCCCTTTCCTCTCTGTCTCTCCTTTCCTCCCTCCTCTCTGTCTCCCCTTTCCTCTCTGTCTCTCCTTTCCTCCCTCCTCTCTGTCTCCCCTTTCCTCCCTCCTCTCTGGCTCCCCTTTCCTCTCTGTCTCTCCTTTCCTCCCTCCTCTCTGTCTCTCCTTTCCTCCCTCCTCTCTGTCTCTCCTTTCCTCCCTCCTCTCTGTCTCCCCTTTCCTCCCTTCTCTCTGTCTCCCCTTTCCTCCCTCCTCTCTGTCTCCCTTTCCTCCCTCCTCTCTGTCTCCCCCTTTCCTCCCTCCTTTCTGTCTCCCCTTTCCTCCCTCCTCTCTGTCTCCCCTTTCCTCCCTCCTCTCTGTCTCCTTTCCTCCCTCCTCTCTCTCTCTCCTTTCCTCCCTCCTCTCTGTCTCCACTTTCCTCCCTCCTCTCTGTCTCCCCTTTCCTCCCTCCTCTCTGTCTCCCCTTTCCTCCCTCCTCTCTGTCTCCCCTTTCCTCCCTCCTCTCTCTCTCCTTTCCTCCCTCCTCTCTGTCTCCTTTCCTCCCTCCTCTCTGTCTCCCCTTTCCTCCCTCCTCTCTGTCTCCCCTTTCCTCCCTCCTCTCTGTCTCCCCTTTCCTCCCTCCTCTCTCTCTCCTTTCCTCCCTCCTCTCTCTCTCCTTTCCTCCCTCCTTTCTGTCTCCCCTTTCCTCCCTCCTCTCTGTCTCCCCTTTCCTCCCTCCTCTCTGTCTCCCCTTTCCTCCCTCCTCTCTGTCTCCCCTTTCCTCCCTCCTCTCTGTCTCCCCTTTCCTCCCTCCTCTCTGTCTCCCCTTTCCTCCCTCCTCTCTCTCTCCTTTCCTCCCTCCTCTCTGTCTCCCCTTTCCTCCCTCGTCTCCGTCTCCCCTTTCCTCCCTCCTCTCTGTCTCCCCTTTCCTCCCTCCTCTCTGTCTCCCCTTTCCTCCCTCCTCTCTGTCTCCCCTTTCCTCCCTCGTCTCCGTCTCCCCTTTCCTCCCTCGTCTCCGTCTCCCCTTTCCTCCCTCCTCTCTGTCTCTCCTTTCCTCCCTCCTCTCTCTCTCCTTTCCTCCCTCCTCTCTGTCTCCCCTTTCCTCACTCGTCTCCGTCTCCCCTTTCCTCCCTCGTCTCCGTCTCCCCTTTCCTCCCTCCTCTCTGTCTCCCCTTTCCTCCCTCCTCTCTGTCTCCCCTTTCCTCCCTCGTCTCCGTCTCCCCTTTCCTCCCTCGTCTCCGTCTCCCCTTTCCTCCCTCGTCTCCGTCTCCCCTGACCCCCTCCTTCTATCCCTCTTTCCATGTTTCACCCAACGATGTATGTGTGTATGACTAGGTTTCATGCCTCACCTCCCATGCCCCT